>NC_057397.1:37454822-37817322 GCF_019320065.1 Cervus canadensis
AGTGATGTGTGAGCCCCAGTCAGGAATTGAGAAATTCCTCAGAGATCAGATCTGAAGCATAGCTATTATGAATTGCCCATGCATTGAAATATAACCTCTTATCCCCATGGAAAACTCAAGGAATTAGTATTCAGTATTATTGGATAAGAATTTAAATACATGATTTAGCCATGGTTTTAATACAATTTAGATTGTAAATTATAAG
This sequence comes from Cervus canadensis, assembly GCF_019320065.1. NCBI lineage: Eukaryota > Metazoa > Chordata > Mammalia > Artiodactyla > Cervidae > Cervus > Cervus canadensis. The sequence continues at coordinate 37,455,028 of NC_057397.1, forward strand.
ATATCATGTACTTCAATTATATTACATAAATAATGGATAGGAAGAATAAAGGTAGAAAAAATTATTGGACCAGTAATTTTAAAAGATCTAATTTGATATAACCAGAAAAGAAGAAATTCTTTAGGACAACCTGTCTACGTTGCTAAATGGATTAGGATTTAGAAAAAAAAAAAAACTTCTAAGTAAAATTACTCTCCATTGGTCCATAAATGCTCCATAATTTTCAGAGAAATATGTATTCTCTAAATAGATAATTAATATCTAATTATTTTTCAGTGACTGTTGCTAAGGCATTGGGAGATTAAGAAATAATTTAGATATTATCTATTGGGTAAACAGGTATTGTGGTATCTACTCCCAGTGATTAAAAATAATCATTTGAATTATTAACCTTAATTTTTGTTATCAATAGACACAGAACTGCAAAACTGAGAAGAAAAATATGTAATTCTTTAGTGAGACATAATAAGTAAACACTTATCTTTGGCAATGCTAAATGAAGGAAGAATGAACTTTCAAATAACTAAGCATAATAATTATTTGCACAAGTAAATGGCCTTACAAATAATATTTGGCTTATGTAAAATAACTAATGAGAAATTAGATTAAGCTATGCTTTTGGCAATATTATAGTTTCAGTGTAAATCACATTAATTCTGATTCACAAATTTTCTTTCTTCTCTGCCTTCCTTTTCACATGTCAGCTCATGATATCCTGACTTTTCCTCACACTGTTGTAGAAAAACTGCTCATTCAGAGGTCAAAATGATGTCTTAGTTCCCAAACTGAATAAAAAAACTTTGAGCTCCATTTATTTCTCTGTAGCATGTTCTCAAAATTCCCTCCTCGAACTTCTGCAATTCCATTTTACCTGTTTCCCTGTTTTCTGGAGTTCTCCTTTCTATGCTTATCTTCCTCTGTCTATGCTTTACATACTGCCAGTTGCCATTCCTATCCTCCTTTCTTTTCACTTATCCTCTGTGTTTCTTAAACTTATTTTGTTCACTGACATCTTTGAAATTCCAGTGAGCTACGGTACTTCTCCCTAGAGAAAAATAAGCATATGCAAAATTTTAGGTGTGGTTTTAGGTGATTCATGTATCCTTCAAAAGTCATATGTAAGATGTCCTCAATTTACTCTGCTCCATAAGATTTCTCATAAATTCATATGGCTTTCATGACATTGTATATGCAAACAAATCCCAAAGTTCTAGTTCAGTCCTATAGCACTCTCAAGAGCTCCAAATTTCAATTAGATAAACTTCTTTAATGGAAAGGCTGATATCTCAAACTCTGCATATACACATTAAGTGAATTTGCCATAATTCCCCTACCAAAACCTCCACTGTCCATCTTGATTGATGACCCCATATGCCTTAAGTAATAGTCTCCTTCTTGGCATGTCCCCCATTTTAACTCCATAATAAAGACTAAATCAATCAGTCACTCAGTGCATTTTGTTGATTTTTGTTTCTCTCTAAAAATTGCTTTCTTTTGTTTCTGTCATCATCACTACAATCTCTGACCAGGCTCTCTGCATCTCTGAAATTATTATAATAACATCTAGTCTTTAATCTCTCTTCTCTGAGCCATTGATCATTTTAACTTGCTTAACAAGCTTCAGTGACTCCCCATTGTCTACAGAATTAAAAAAGAAACAAATGAGAAACACATTAGCCATCTAATTAATGATTAGCACAACATGGTGTACATATATCACTTTCATGCTAATAACTAATACAGTGAGAATTGAACTAAAAAATCTCTTTAAGATTGTCCTCTTTTTACTGAATCTCACAGCCTCAGTGGATTCTATTCTCATGGTGCACATGAACCTTCAGAAGCAGACCCACGGGCACAGATACGGGTTTTTTCCATCCTAACTAACTCTTTGGTCTCTTGCCTCTTCATCCTATGAAAGAGGCACATACATTTCTTCCTTCTCCCACTGCAGATGGAAGTGATAATGCGATCCAGTTTTGGACAAAAAAATCATTATAGTCATCTGGACAGGAATCTTCTCCATGATGAAGAGAGAGAGAAAGGTATATAAAGAAATCCACTTTCACTCCCTTACTGACCTTTCTGCTTTGGTCATCATAAGAACGCAATGTCTGAAGCTGTAGTGGTCACTGTTTGACCACAAGGTGACAAGCCCAAAGAAGAAAATCAACACTTCCGTGTTGGACGGGGAGGAAGGAAAGCGCTTAGATTCTTGATGACATTAGAAAACACCTGAACTAACTGGATGGCAGATTAAGCAAATAATAAACTTTTCTTTTAATAGTTAAAGACACCATTAGTGGTCTTCCTGTTTTATAACATAAACCATAGTATGCATGCTCAGATGCTCAGTTGTTTCCAACTCTTTAAAACCCCATGGACTGTAGCCCACCAGGCTCCTCTATCCATGGGATTGCCCAGGCAAGAATACTGGAGCATCTGAGAGTTTTAACCAATGCAATGAGACCAAAAAAAAAAAAAAACAAAAAAACACACCAAAAAGGTACAGTTGCTAGTAGTTGTTTACTTGGTTAAAATGTTTGTTTGGATTTTTCCATAAGATGTTATGGAAAAAACAGAAAAACCTTTTTGGCCAACCCAATAAAATAAAAAAAAAAATGATTGATCACAAGGGTATTTTGAGGGTAGGCTATGGCCCTAACCTTAACCCTTATGGCAGAAAGTGAAGAGGAACTAAAACACCTCTTGATGAAAGTGAAAGAGGAGAGTGAAAAAATTGGCTTAAAGCTCAACATTAAGAAAACTAAGATCATGGCATCTGGTCCCATCACTTCATGGGAAATAGACGGGGAAACAGTGGAAACAGTGTCAGATTTTATTTTTTTGGGCTCCAAAATCCCTGCAGATGGTGATTGCACCATGAAATTAAAAGATGCTTACTCCTTGGAAGGAAAGCTATGACCAACCTAGACAGCATATTAAAAAGCAGAGACATTACTTTGCCAACAAAGGTCTGTCTAGTCAAGGCTACGGTTCTTCCAGTGGTCATGTATGGATATGAGAGTGGGACTATAAAGAAAGCTGAGCACCGAAGAATTGATGCTTTTGAACTGTGGTGTTGGAGAAGACTCTTGAGAGTCCCTTGGACTGCAAGGAGATCCAATCAGTCCATTTTAAAGCAGATCAGTCCTGGGTGTTCATTGGAAGGACTGATGCTGAAGCTGAAACTCCAATACTTTGGCTACCTCCTGCAAAGAGCTGACTCATTGGAAAAGACCCTGATGCTGGGAGGGATTGGGGGCAGGAGGAGAAGGGGATGACAGAGGATGAGATGGCTGGATGGCATCACCGACTTGATGGACATGAGTTTGAGTAAACTCCGGGAGTTGGTGATGGACAGGGAGGCCTGGCATGCTGTGATTCATGGGGTCGCGAAGAGTCGGACACGACTGAGCGACTGAACTGAACTGAATTGAATTGGTGGCTCAGAGGGTAAAGTGTCTGTCTGCAATGTGGGAGACCTGGGTTCAGTCCCTGGGTCGGGAAGATCTCCTGGAGAAAGAAATGGTAACTCAGTCCAGTATTCTTGCCCGGAAAAATCCCATGGGTGGAGGAGCCTGGTAGGCTACAGTCTATGGGGTTGCAAAGAGTAGGACATCACTGAGCTCTTCACTTTCACTTTCACTGTTGATACTGGAGCAAATTGCCATTTCCATCTTCAAGGGATCTTCCCAACCCAGGGATTGAACCTTTGTCTCTTACATCTTCTGAATTGGCTGGTGGGTTCCTTACCACTAGCACCACCTGGGAAGTCCCATAGGAAATGATAAACTACTCTTCTAGTCTCATCTATTTAAATTTTCACTTGTGTTCCATATCTGCAAATAGAATTAAATGCCATTTTTCCAAATGTGATAAGTATTTCCATATGTACATTATTGTAGGACAGCTTTGTTCCCAGATCCTCACCCTTTGACTTATTTTTTTCTGAATGACTACCTCCTCCTTTGATATCCGGTGACATCTCACCTCTTTCAAACCTGCCTTATTGTGATAGAATTCTTCTATGTTAGCCTAGTTCGTTGGAAAATCATAGGGGGCTCATAAAATTGTATCTGTTTGCATAATGGTCAACTCTTTTAGATTCTGTTTCCTCAAGGTTGAGCATTCTATTCCTGTGTTTCTACAGTTTTAACAAGTGCTTCTATTTAGAACACTGCAAGTGCTATATGGGTATATGAATTCCAAAGCTTAAGTCATTTTGGGGTTTCATTGTAGCATTTCCCATTTCTGTTGTTATTTTGTTTTCAAAAGGTCAAAATTATTTCAAAGAAACTTTCTAGGTCATTTTATACAATAATCCATTTCCAGTGGAATTGAATATGAATCTGTCATATTAAAAATGGATATAGTTAAGAGAAAATTCATTTTCCCTGAAATATGAGGGGATTACTGGGCTCTGAATATAGAATGCTGTGTCCTTAAATCTGTTTCCTCTGAAGCTGTGAGATAGAACTAGGCAGGTAAGCTTTATGTTGTACATATGTATCCTCTTTCACACAACATATAATTTATCACTACATTATAATAACAATTTAATTTGTCTCCCTCATTAGATTTTAAGCTCTTTGAGGTCAAGTACTTGGTCTTATTCACTCTTGTATCACCCACATTTTATTCAGAGCCTGGTTATATTTACTAATCCAAGAAAACTTTTCTTTCAAGCATATCCTGAAATTATAATATCAAAATACCTCATCTCTGTAAGTCTGAAGTTTAAAATTTAAAGTCAAATATACCCATGTAAGTATTTAATAATTGTATGCTTTGAAATGCTTTCCCAAATTCTCCCCAAAGCTAATTATATTAATATTCCAGAATTTGTGACTACTTCAGTGCAGATGTCTTTTAAGAGAAGCATAGGACTAAAATGGTGATGTTGTCATTCACCCAGGAAAGGGTAACTCAGACAAGACAGGACTTAACCTACCCCTGGAGACTACACCCTAGCTCTGCAGGACATTAAGCCCTCGCCAATTTCTGTAATCTCTTCTCAAAGATTGCAAACCTCATCTCCCCAGGGTTTACAATCCCTGACAGTCTGTAAACCAGCAGGTATAAATTCTGCTTCTAATTTGTAATTACTGGGTCCACATCCCAACAAGATAGATCAGACATTATTGAGATTGCCTTTATTTAATTAGCAGACATGCCTCTCTCTAAATATAAAAATAGTACCGTTTGAAATAATAATGTCATGAAGCCTTCAGGTTGCTTTTAAGCTTTTTTTTTTTAAAAAAAAAGTCATCCTGTTCACTTGCTGGGTCTGTGTTTAACTGTTGCTTATTAGCACTAATATTATTAATGCTCGATTCTATGCATATTTTAAATAAAATTTGTTTTTGCTAGGAAAAAACAAGAGTAGCAGGTTATGAAATGGAAACTGTCGGATCTTGAGGTTTTTATCCCTTCTCTGAGCACACTCCCTATTATTAATGTATATTATTACTTCAAGTATGTCAGAAAAGGAGACAAACAGAGGCAGGAATTTCTCCCTAATTCACTCTGCCTAGCCAGCAAAATGTAACGCAAAATTATTCAGGAGAAAAATACAATTTTCTGTCATCTCTGTCATACACTGATAACAAAGCTACAGGCTAATATGTTTTGATATTTTTGTCACTCGTTTATCATGTGACCTTTCATGCTATCATTAATACAGCTGAGGGACAGAGCGGATACACTGAAATCAGGGTGTGGAGAAGTCAGATTGCTTCCCTAACAACCAACGGTCAGTCAGAGCAATTTATGCTTTTCTCCAGAATAGCCCTGACTGAAGAAGAGGAATTGTTATTAAAATTTGATATTACTGTCTAGGTTCTGCCACCTAGAATTTGCAACTTTTAGCAGTGATGGGAATACTGGAGGGTTAATAAATTTCCCTTTGAATTATGATATTAATACAATACAACGTGCCTGTTCAGATATTCAGAGCATATATATGAAAAAATGTATCCTAGACATTCGAACATTGACCATTAGTCATACTCCGATTTGGTAAATCCAGAAAGCACATTAAAATATGATTGTTGAAATTGCTCTGTGTGTGTTCAACAAAAACTGTTGATATTTTGAAAGCATAGATGAACCAAAATAATTTGTGGTACTGGAAACTGTGGTATGGATACCAAAAGTTTAATACATCTTGTGTTTTCTTTGATGATAAATGATATCTAGTTTAAATTTGCATGCAATCTAACACCATTTCTGACAATAGTCTAGTTTTTATGTTGCCTGTGGAGGCTAGACTGTTAAAATTCCAATGTAAAACTAATTTATATTTGACATTAATGAGTTAAGAAATGTTTTATATAGTACATCAGGGCAGGGAAAGAACTTTACAGGAATATACTAAAATCAAATTAGGTCTGAATACTACCATTATGTACAAAAATAAAAAAATCCTTTCCTAGTCTTAGCCAAGAGCTAGTACAAAATTCTATGTTTTTAATGTTTATGTTAAAGCAACCATATTGTTTTCTTTTACATCATATAGAAATAAAATGAAAATAAAGTATTAGTATTTTAAAAACATGTACATCTGTTAAAGGTTTTGAAAAAAACTAGAGCGTTTTATTATAAAATTATTAACAGTAATCTAAGCTCTGTCTTATTAAACAAAAAAATCATTCTGTCCTTTTGAAGAACACTTTAAAAATACAAATAAATCAGAAAATGACCTTTCAATAAGGAAAAAAAAAAAACAAGTAACGGTGACAGTTTTATATAGAAGAATTGTTAAGTAGGTCCCAGAGAGACTGTGAAAATGTATAGTGAATTCTTAAGTCTTATTTTAATATGTATTATGTAAGTTACAGAGCATTTTTTAGGCTCAAAGTCAGTATTTATTTACTACTTTGATAAAACCACTAGTGTAATGATTTTTAAAAATTAATTTTATTTTGAATTTTTGTTTAAGCTTATTTTAATATTATGGCAAAATAAAATAAATTTCACACTTCAAGCCAGGCTTATAAGTAAAAATCATTTATGTGTGTACTTTGTTGGTAATATAGTGTTTACTTTGCTGGTGATATATTCCACTTATTATTTTATCTAAAATACGTAATTTTATCATAAATATTTTATTGCATAATATGATTCAGACTTGTATGCATCTGTGAGAATATGCTTGCATCAGAAACAAACAGAACATTTTAGTAAAAATCTATGTGAGTGAACCCATGTTAATTAATAGATGGTTCAGGAAAATGTTAGCTTTATAAATTACGGAATTTATTTCATTGAATGGTTTCTAACAAACCTCATTAACAAATATAAATTTATCCATATATAAAAATTAGAGCTCTTGATATTTAGTTACATATATACTTTATGTTATATTTTAATATAATGTTCAATCTCACTTAGTATCCTTTCATTATCCTGTCCTCAAGCAAGGATTTGCTAAGGTGAATTTTCATATGACTTCTCTATCATGATACATAACTTTGACATGGGAGAAGAGGTCCAATTGGAGGGTTAGTGTGGATTCAGTGTGTGTCTGGTTCATCCCCCTGAATCCCATGAAGAGATTATTCACCAAAGTGAATTTTACAAAATTCCATTTTTCATTTATATCACAGGAGGGCCAGAAGCTGGTTATGAGAAGACAGTGGAATAGGTTGGGGAAAAGAAAATGAACAGGAAGATCTCTCCTCTCCAAAGACAAATATCCTGCATGTAAAGTAAAGACAGCCAAAGAAGTTTGTGTTAGGTCATTCCAGAAGCAAGTTCTAAATGACTTAGCCTCATAGGGATGCAAACAAAACACAAATGCTTGCCTAATTACCGTGTAAGGTAGTTTATGGAAATAGACTCTTTATCATTAGCGTAATTTAAAGGAGTTTATTTTTTTTATTCACATGTAAGTCTTACCAAATAAAACATTATATTAATTTATGGTAATAGTTTACAAGTTACATACTACTCTATAAACATATTTTTCCTGCTTTGGAGTAGAAGACTGATGGTGCAAAGCCAGATAGAAGAACAAGAGCCTAAGTTCAGCTTCTACACTCAGCTCCAGTAGAAAATGTATTCTGCTTTCATCGTAATTATAACATTATTATAAAGCTATGAAATTAAGATGCTTTTTTTCCCCCCAATTCTATGACAGTGTGCTTAACAGAAAACTGTGATTTCAACTCTGGTATTCCTGTTTGCATATAAATAAAGCCAGAGTCACAAACAAAGCCAACAACCTCACATACTTGCCTTCAGTGGTAAAGGATGGAAAGCCTGCCTGCTACCAATCAGCAAGTGGTTGCTATGGTTACAAGGTCAGGAAATATGCCTTTTCCCCAGTTGTCCAAGGCTTTTGCACATGTCACTTTTGAAACTATGAATTTTATATACAGGTCAGGAGATGCATACCAAAGAAATAAACAGTGAACTGGACCATAATGACAGCTAACGTTCAAACGTCCTTGGAGTCTTAAAATATCTAGCCAAATGCATTCTGTTATTTTAAATGTATTGGATTTTGTTTGTCTATTTTTTGTACATATTTTTTGAATGATATTTTTGTCTAATGAAACTTTATATGGTAGCTTCAAATTATATCTCATTACTGTAATCACATTAACAATTTGTTTCAGAAAAGTGCTTTTTTTCCTTGTAAAACTATTTTAAATAACAACAATGGAATATCATAAAAATATAATACAACAGAACTTGTGAACATAGTATAAAAACTGTTCTATGGAAAAATTAATATTGCTATGTTTATCTCTAAACAACAGTAGAGTGTTCTTCTTAAAAGAGGATAAATGTTTCTGTGCTCATACTGCCAAATTTGTGAGCTATTAAGAATATATTATTTGAAAAAAAAAAAAAGAATATATTATTTGAAGGTAAATTGAAAATTTACAAATTATAAACAAAATCTTATCTGTGAATCAGTGAGAAAATTGTTGAGTACATGAGTCCCAGACCTCTCAAGGGAATTAATGCTTTTCAGCATGTAAAGCAAGGGAAAGGAATTTGATACATTTAAGAATTGATATTACTTAAAAATGTATTCCTTCTGTGGTAACATATTAATCTATTCATATTAAGTTTAATATTTATATTAAGTGTAGCTTTTGAGTTTTAATTTATAGAAATTATCATTTCCTTACTTTAGAATATGTTCCATTTCATGAATACTAAGAAAAAGAAAGAGCAAATGAATTTCAAGTGAAATGATCCAATATTATTTACAAAGTGCTAGATAATTGCTTCAATGCAAATGGTTTTGTGGAACTGCTTTACCTGTGTAAATACATGTCTTTATACACTAAATCCTTATCTACGGGACTCAAGGGGATGTCTACCCATTTGAAGTATGACTAATGTGTGTCATTTAAATAATAGGGTATAGTTTGGCATATTTCTCACATATTACAAATGACTATTGGGTATATGTGATTAAACAGTATTATAAGACTCACATACAGCTTTACAATAGATATTTTTCTTTTCACAATGGAAATCAGTGATTTTGTACATCTTTTCAATTTGAAGTGGATTTTACATTGTCCTAATTGATACTGAAAACTTAAAAAAATTGCCCTAAATCACAATGGAAAACAACATTGGCCTCTATTTTTTTTTTCTGGATTGCTGCTTTTGTTCAAATGAACATTTCTTTTTTCTTTCTCTCTTTCTTCCTCTGTTTCTCTCTCTCCCTTCTCTCTTTTGGGTCAGGAAAGATTAGTGCTTACCTTGATAACAATCCCTCCAATTTTTTTTTTTAACTGAAAGCAGCATTCAAATGAGAAACTAAGTACATTTCTTTTCAACAGGCAATTTACCCCATGATGAGATATGCTTTCACTTATTTTTCTTTGACATTCTAGCATCTAGCTGCACAGCAGGTAACTGAAGGGTAGGCTTCAAATAAAGGATAACTACATTCTTACATTAATAGATGCCATTGTATGACTAAGTCATATTATTGTAGCATTTAGTTCTTTTAATTGTGCTTTAAAATTATACATGATAAGCTGATTCAGACAAAGCGAGAAAAATACCAAAATCAATTCTGTTATCATTATTGTTCTATTTATACACATCTGCTTACATATACGCCAGCTGTTCTCTAGGCACGTGGTTTTTGGAAATTAAGAAAATATTCTGGACCATTTTATTTAAATGCAGGAAGGCTCAAAGTATTTAAATTTCAGTGAACTGACACTTTATGCATTGCATTTGTCTGATGGAAACAGTAAATACTCTAGCAAATATAAGTATCATATTCTATTTCTCCATATTAAGATTTTTGCTGTGTAAAATAAATATATTAATAGATCTGTTCACCCAAAATACTATTGAAGTGGATGTAAACACAGCACTGTTAATCCTGGGTTTTTTTCCTTCCTTTTCTTTATATAGTTTATCCAGAAAGCTGCTTCATACTGTCTTATAAGCCTCTCCCCTTCTTTTTGGTGACCTTTCTGTATGGCCAAATGAGTCCAGGGTACATGTCTTGTGGCCTGCGTGCAACCTTGCCCATTAGCCAGTCCCCAAACCTTTGATGTGAAACATCAGCCCTATGATTTCTGTGGCTCATTCATTTTTGTGTTTCTCTAACGATCTCTGCCCCAGCTCTGAATCCTGCCTTTATTGTAGACAGAAGTGACAACAGGCAGCCCTGTCTTTCATTTCCTTGATGTACTTTGTACTGTGGTATGGCTTTTGTTAGTATTGATGCAAACATTACCATAAACCACCACCTAGGGACTAGAAACAATTGACTAACTGTTTTCAAATCCAATACACTTAAGTTGATCAGACACAAAGTTTAAGTACAGTTAGCTATAACGGCACCGATTCTGTGTGGTCCCAGTCTCTCTAGACTACAAAATAAAGGTCAGTGGAATGTGGATGCTTATGTCAAGACAGCCTGCAATGAAATTTATTCAAGAAATGAATATTGGACCAAGGACTCATTCTTTTACTTTGACGTTAGGAAGTGCCAATTCTGTTTCCCGGTCTATTTTAAATGATTTTCTCTCCGTCTACTTAAAAGCTCATTCTTAATAAGAAAAATGGGCTGGCATGTAGTAAAAAGCAACTTTTTAAATAAGAGTACGGATTTTCACCAGAAGTGCAGCTCGCATTGACAAATGTTAAAACGTTTTACTTAGATTCTACATTGCAAGCTCACCGTCACTGAACTTATTATAATAATTAATGTGCCATAGCATGTAGAAAGTTACAAAGGTAGCTATAGTGTAAATTCAAAACTGAGCCTGACCCTTATTGTGCAGAGAGCAGAGGCCAGGTCATTTGCTTTTTGAGTCTTGTGAGATACTATATTCAGGGCTTTGTAGAAAGGCTATTCAGATTTACTTTCCCAGATGATACTTCAAAGATGTCAGCTCAATCTTTGAAGTTTCCTGCTAAAACAATTCACTGAGAAAATGAGAAATTAAAAACACAAAGATTAGGGAAATGAAGTAGATTAGACACCAACCATCTCTCAATCTTTCTAATTTTACATTAGATATGCAATATATTTTCCTTGGATTCCAAATTACCTTGTTAAACATTCTAATGCTTTTAAAATTCCATCTATAAACTATAAATAGATAGTTTAAGAATATATATTAAAACCTTAGTATTTTTTTTTTGAAATAAGGTTTTGGCTCAAGTATAACATCATTATACCAAAAATATTTTTTATAAGAACATAGATTTGTGAATTGCTGTTTTGAATACAGCTCATCATCAAAGTAACACAACTGTGTGATGTATGAAATCTGTAGATAGATATAGTTTTACATTTTCTATCTTATTTCTATCTTTAAAAAGCTATGATATCCAGTAATTTAAAGGTAGCTATTATTAAAAGTGAGCTTCAAATTAGACAATGGAAAATTAAATTAAATTTTGATTTTGAGCCTGAGATTATTTTATCTATATCAGAAGATATTTGTATGCTGCCTATACATCTGCAATTATAATATTCTACATATTAAATAACATTTGAATAGGTCTGTGCACCTAATTTTACTAAAATTCTGCATTTGAGACATGTTTTTTCTGTTAATAAATAAACTATAATTATTATTTTATGAAATTGCATTTATTATATTTACTTTATACTAAATTTGTTGAACCCACTTAGCCATTCTTCAGTAGACAGCTTCATCAAGTTCAATCCCTATCACATAGACACAAGAGAGCCAAAGTGATTTAAGTCATGAGTTCATTATGTCATACCCTTCTTGACATCATTTTATTTTTTAACCATCTTCCAGTGGACCATATAAGATGTATAGGGGTTTATGGTTTAGGTGACTGAATTTATGTCTAGAACCTCTTGCTGAATTGCCAAATAATTGTATTCTGAAAATAGATTTGGTAGGTTAAGTGTAATCATTAACCAACTGAAAATATTTACTTAATATACACAAATACTTGAAATGAATATTGCCTGTGATTAATAATCTGATGTGGCTAGCTATAATTAAAAGCTTTAAGAATAAAGGCTTTATAGTTAAATAATGCAGGCTTATTTACAACGACAGGTATTCTTTTCTCTGGGATCACAGTGGCAATCATAAGAATTTTAACTAATTTCACAAATGTGTATAAAAGGAAAATATTTTAGTTCAACTATGCATTTAGTCTATCTATTTAATATGTAATTTGTGATTACTTGATTACATGATTTACTTACTCAATGCTTATAAAATTAAGAATACTATACTCAGGGAGACAACAGTCTTTGGAAATTTTTTAAATAATAAATACTTAGCCTACTTGAAATAAGCACAAATCTGTCTGCATCTTTTTTAGGAAAGCTTTTCTTAAGGAATATTTTTCTTTCAAAAAATCTTTAGACAACTTTGTGCCACAGAAAAAGTATAAAGTTTTTAGCTTATCTTTTAAGGGTAACAATTAATCTAGAGGAAGAATGAAAGATTAATTTTTCTATTACTGATATAGGCACCATTGCCAAATGATTCTTGTTCATTTTAATATCCCTTTAACAAAGTGATAAACTTGGTTACTGATATTCAAAGAATTTTCAGTGAGGTATGATGATTTTTATTTCAGCAAGTGCACCATAGATTATCTCATCAGAATTCTGAACCACAACCACTGGAGGAAAGATTGTAGAAGAGCTAAAAAAAAAAAAAAAAGAAGAAAGATAAGTGGAAGGAGGAAGATGCACTTAGGTGTGAAGTGGACACATTCAAACTACCTTGCTTCAAGTAATGACCATGGGTCAAGTTCATAACTCTTCAGAGAACTGAGGGAACTGGGAAATAGACCAGCAGGAAGAAGATTGCAGTTCATATTATGCAAACCAGCCAGAAGTCTGTGTAGAAGCCTTTTCCTGCTTAGTGATGAGGTGGTTGCTTATTCTGAAAAATAAAGTCAGCTTTCTTCAGAAACATAAAGTCAGTTTTCAGCAACATGAAACATTACTGATGTCTCAAATAAATAAAACCCTTTCAGTCTGATTTTGTCTTTCACTTCAGATCTTTGAGATTTTTAAATTCCATTATTTCCTACTCAAAAACCAAATTCTATTCTAAGGGCATATCAATAGCAATAATTTCAACTGTAATAACTGAATAATTTTTAAATAAAGGATGACTAGAAAACAAATCAAGCCAAAAGCAGAATTTGTCAACATGTTTCATGTTAAAAAAAGCATGACATAATATTTTCCTCTGTCACTGATCCTTCAATCACCCTATCATGCACTCATAGTGAAATAGAATTTTGTCTCTTCTTTCTGGGGTAAATATGTAACAGCAATCCTTATACTGATTGATAACACTGGTAAACTTTTACAGCCTTTTATTTTTAATTCATAAAGAGAAATTAAACTAGAAGAAGAAAACATCTTTTGGTGAAGTCTTAGTTCATACTTGGATACGAAAATTGACCTACAGATAATTATATTTTCCAATGTAACAAAAAAAACCCCAACTTTTATTTTTCTAATTCATTCATTAAATTTAATTTAGATGTATTTACTTTATGAATGAGGAGATTCTGAGTGGTACTTACTTGTCCAAGTCAAAAAGTGGTACCACCCAGCCTAGGACTTCTGACCAGAACACATATTTTCACACATAATTACACAAAATAAAGAGAATAGAGAAATTAGATTTTAAGACATGCGTGGCAAACTATTTTTAGATTATTATTATATTTTAATCTCAAGGAGCATTCAACCCAGCAGTTAACACAAAGTTGGCAGTTAATAATTTTTGAAACCATTAGTAAGTCATCATAGTTGCATATTATAAATGATTAAGTCCTTTTTTATACAAAGTAAGTAATAGAGCTCTAATCACATTTATAGTAAGAATTGTTTACATCTTATTTCCTTGGAAATATACTATATCATACCATTTATAATATTTAAAGAAAAAGGGTTTCAAAAGTGTTTGAGAGTAGACTCAGGGACAACATTTCTCAGGGCAGCCTTGGAAAGACATCTGCATTAGGGTAATCCAGACAATATTTATATTGAATGCATGACAGTATTAAAGTTCATCACAGCACTCTGGCAGCTCCTCCAGATGCTACCCAATCTAAGGTTTTAAGATTTCAAATAAGAGCTTATGGGCAGTTGTCAAGGTAATTTCTCTTCCAGGAATTTATTTGGGCAATTTCATTACTCCAGTCACTACAGCTAAGGTCTCTTTCTCAGACTGAGCATAATTTCTTTCAAATTTAGTCACAGTAGGTGACACGAACCAAGTAGTGCTTTCACTGACATTTGAAAACTTATGTGATATCAAAGATGTAGTTTGAGCAGAACCGTTCAAGTCATGATTAAGAGGAGAAAGGGACTCAATATACTGATACTTTTACTCATACATTAACTTATTTGTTGACTAGTCATACTTACTTTTTCTAAGCTTCTTCTTGATTACTTCGGTTTTCAGCATGTCTTCTTCTTGCATTTTGTTCTGCTACTCTGTTTAATGGCCATTATAATGTCAGTACAAAACCTTAAAGAACAACACATGTTTGAGTTTATAATTATATTAGTATATATGTGTGTGAATATTTCAGTGTTTCTTAAAAATGTTCAGTATTATATCTCATGATTAGGCATTCTATATATACCTGTCTTAATATTCTTTGTTTTTTTCCACTAGACATCTCTATTATAATGAAAATTTTTATTGTTTTTATTTTATTAACATATTATTTCTCCTGTATTCATGGAGAAGAAAAAACTATTAGGGGTTCACTGGTGTTTAAAGCAATACTTAGACATACCGACCATAACCCTTATCAACGTTATCATCTTAGAAAATAAAGGATGGCAATAAGGGAACTTCAGTCTAAAAGAAGTAACAGTAAAATTGAGAAACCACAATTTGACGAAACCACCTCAATTACTTGGTCACTGTGTCAAAAGAGCCACACTGAAGTGGAGGGTTGTGCAATTGCTCTAGTAATTAAGTCTCCAAGAGCTCAAAACACATTTTGCCTAGATAATCCAGGTAATTCCAACTCAAGTGCCTAAGTGTCTCACTTTAAGATTACCCAATGTCCTGGAAATCCAAACTTATGGAGCAGCTAAATCAGAGAACTATTCTCCTGTCACAAAAGGTTTTATCCTAGCAATTTTTTATTGTCAAGGAGGCCAGAGTTCCCCAAGGATAGGAAAATTTTTTGCTTATTAGCTGTCTGAATTGTTCATACATGTTGACCAATCTCCCAAGAGCAAACAGAATTACCAGAACAGACCTAATTTCCAATATCCTTGTTTTAGTGATACAGAGCAGTGCTTTGGGAGTCAAACACTTTATTCAATACTCAAGATCTTTACTTAATAGCTCTTTAACCTTAAAAAAACTTGTTTAACCTTTCTAAGCCTGTGTTATTCATCTATTGAATAACAATATCATGTATTTTATATGACTGTTGAGAGAATAGCATGACAATGGAAATAAGACAGTCTAACCAGAAAAATAGTGAACATTCGATCAATCTTAACTGCTGATTTTTAGATGCTATTTGCTGTATGTGCTCTACCAGAGGGGAACCTGAATTAGAAGTCACTCCTAAATAAGACCAGTTGACAATGAAGACAACTCACAAATCTCATTTTTTCCATGGCAACTCATTTCTGAAAATATAGTGCCTCAGATAGTGAAGAATCTGCCTGCAGTATGGGAGACACGAGTTCGATCCGTAGGTCAGAAACATCTCCTGGAGAAGGGAATGAAAACTCATTTCAGTGTTCTTGCTTGGAGGATTCCAAGGACAGAGGACCTGGCGTGCTATAGTTGATGGAGTCACAAAGAGTTGGACACGACTGAGCAACTAACAATTAGAAAATAGAAAACATTTTACTCATCAATTCATTTGAAAATTATTTAATGAGTGTATATTTTGACTATGTACAGTATGGGGCACTGAACATGTAATAGTGAGAAAATACCCTCAGGAGTGTGCAGTCTTGCTCAGAAGACAGATATTTTATTTTTTAAAAATCAATATATTAACAACAGAGAGCCAAGCTATATGTGTCAAAAACTGATAGAACTTTAATGAGAAATAAAAAATCCATTATCATAGTTGAATACTTCAACACCTTCCATTCAGAAATGGACAGATTCAAAAGGCAGAAAATCTCTATAATACAGAAAATCAGGACAGAGATGAACTCATCAGCTCTATCAATCAAGCTGATACAATTGACATCTATATGCTACTTTGGGCTCCCTGGATGGCACTAATGGTAAAGAACTTGTCTGCCAGTGCAGGAGATGTAAGGGATGTGGGTTCGATCCCTAGGTTGTGAAAATCTCCTGGAGAGGGCATGGCAACCTACTCTAGTATTCTTGCCTGTAGAATCCCATGGAGAGAGGAGCCTGGAGGGCTACAATCCATAGGGTCACAGAGTTGGACAGGGCTAAGGTGACTTAGCACACATAGCACACATATACTACTTCATCCAATAAGCACAAAACACATGTTCTTCTCAAGCACACATGGATCCTTTACTAAGATATACCACATCCCCGGCCATAAAACAGCTTAACAAATTTAGAAGAATAGAAATCATACAATATGTGCTCTCTGATCACAATAGAATTAAGCTATAAATCAATAACAAAATGATAACTGAAAAATCTCAAAGCAAGTGGAGATTAAATGACACACTTCTAAAAATCACATGGATCAAAGAAGAAACATCAAGAGTTATTAAAACTATATTGAATAAAATAAAAATGAAGAAACAGCTTATCAAAATTTGTGGCATACAGTGAAAACAGGACATAAAGAGAATTTTATAGCATTCAATGCATATATTAGAAAAGAAGAAAGATTTAAAATCAATGATGTAAGTCTCCACCTTAGGAAACTAGAAAAAGAGAGCAAATTAAACCCAAAATAAACAGAAAGAAAAAGGAATAGTAAGGATTTGAGAGAAATCAGTAAAATTTGAAGTAATAGTTAAAATTAGTGAAACCAAAAGCTGGTTCTTTGAAAAGATAAAAAAAAATTAAGCCTCTCAGGACTTCCCTGGTGGTCCAGTGGTTAGGACTCCACACTTCCACCACAGGGGACATGGGTTCAATCCTTGGTTGGGAACTAATTTCCTGTATGCCTCATGGTGCAGTCAAAAAACAAAAAACAAAAAAGAAAGGAAGAAACAAACAAAAAACAAACCTCGAGTCAGGCTAACTACGATAAAGAGAGAGAGGAAGAAAATTACTAATATCAGAAATGAAAGAGAGAAGAGGAGACCAATATGGTGTGTCTGACAGAGAAAACCACTCCATCTAAACACATATACATGTTGGACAGCGTGTTATAAGAATAGCTGACATTGTCTTCCCTGGTGGATCAGACAGTAAAGAATCTGCCTGTAATGTGGGCAACCTGGGTTCAATCCCTGGGCCAGGATGATCCCCAGGAGAAGGGAATGGCAACCCACTCCGGTATTCTTGCCTGGAGAACTCCATGGACAGAGGAGCCTGGCTGGCTACTGTCCATGGGGTTATAAAGAGTCAGACATGATTGAGTGACTAACATACAGATATGCTTCTAAATACTTCGCATGTGTTAATTTAATCTTGACAATAACATTTGAGGTTGTTTATTAATGAATATAAAATAATTCATAGTTCCCAAATCACAGTGGTTTAATATTTATTTAACACTCATGTCATAATCTATGAGAGTCCAATTGGTTCTACTTCATATCATAGGGAGGCTTCTTCCACTTGGAATATTGTCACCTTCATTACGTGCCCTCAGGTCACTAGAGGTTGGATGTGTCACTTTAGTCACATCTAACTCTTGGCCACCCTAGGGACCATAGCCTGCCAGGCTCCTTTGTCCATGGGATTCTCCAGGCAAGCATACTGTGTGGTTGCTGTGCCCCGCTCCAGGGCATCTTCCTGACCCAGGGATGGAACTTACCTCTCTTGCATCTCCTGCATTAGAGGTGGGTTCTTTACCACTAACACTATCTGGGAAGCCCATGGAAAACTGTAAATGGAAGATTTTCATGAGTTAGGGATGGAAATAACATACATCACTTTCACTCGCATTTTATTGGCCATAACTCAGTCTCAGCCCGAATTCAAAGTGGTTGACAAATTAATGTGCCCAGTAAGAACAAGAAAAATGTCCATACAGTGAGCATAGATTCAGTCTTTCTAATATCTGCAGTTCTGACCACTACATATCCATTTTATCTGGTTTTCCCTTAAGGAGACAGGTCCCACCCAGACCTTGCATCCAGGTCAATGTCTGAAAGTGAAAGTTAGTCACTCAGTCAAGTCTGACTCTTTGTGACCCCATGGACTGTAGCCCACCAGGCTCCTCTGTCCATGGAATTCTCCAGACAAGAATACTGGAGTGGGTTGCCATTTCCTTCTCCAGGGGAACTTCCTGACCCAGGGATTGAACCCGGGTCTTTGCAGGCAGATTCTTTATCCTTTGGGTAGCCAGGGAAGTCCAGTTTGTTTCTGGGTGTGGCTCCTGGTATAGTTATTCTAATAAAGAGATCAAGAATCTTTTATGCTAGTACCATTTAACCCTCACCACATAGATACATAGTATAAAACAGTGTAGCAGAGTAGGGATAACCATAATTATAAACCTGATTGAGAAAAGAGGGACTAGAATACACAAATACACAATAGATACTTGCTTAAGGCAATTTTGAGATCTTACAGGCCAGACATTGTGAAAGCTTCTAACTCTCTTGGTAGGTATAGTTCCTTGACTACCCCAAATTTTGGTGTTTTAGAAAATTCTCTTGTTATGTTCCTTGACTTCAGGCTTTATCCTCTCAGAGGTTATTTATGGTTATCAAGCTTGAGAGAATAGACTATACCTCTTACTCTAAACTTTGCTGCAAACTTAGGTCTTAGTAGAAATTAATATGCAAAGAATTATCAGTTTTAGCTGCCACTAATTGGGATTATAGAAACAATATACTTTTCAGGAAATATTAAGGTCCTATATTCAAGACAATCATTATCCCTCTCATTCTTACTGTCAATCTTGGCAATTTTCACATGAAATCATTCTGTGTTTGGAATATCTTGCCAAGCACAGCCAAATGTAGACAATTACATATACAACAATTTTGAGCTAGTCAATCCTAAAGGAAATCAACCCTGAATATTCATTGGGAAGACTGATACTGCAGTTACCGTTCCAATAGTTTGGCCACCTGATGCAAAGAGCCGATTCATTGGAAAAGACCCTGATGCTGGGGAAGGTTGAGGGCAGGAGGAGAGGGGGGCAACAAAGGATGAAATAATTGGATGGCATCACCCACTCAATGGACATGAGTTTGAGCAAACTCCAGGAGATAGTGAAGGACAAGGAAGCCTGGCATGCTGCAGTCCATGGGGTCATAAAGAGTTGGATACAACTTAGTGAGTGAACAACAACAATTATATCCAACAATGCCGTCTTTCAGATTATCACAGGCAACATTTTTCCAAATGTTTGTCACTGAATATTATTACCATTTTTCTGACCCTAATATTAGTTTCCTCTCTGGCTATCCTCTAACTGGTATACCAATGGCCTCCTGTTTTTGGTTTCTGTTATAGCAGCTTCTATAACCAACTATTCAGTATCAACTACAGAATATGTTTTAAGCAGAATAAGTAAAACTGACAGTTGAAAAAGATCTAAATTTACACACTAAGGAACCAAAAAATGAAGAACAAACTAATCCTAAAATTATCAGATGGAAGGTGATAACAAAGATCAGAGCAGAAATAGAGAATTTCATACCATACACAAAAATTAACTCATAATGGATTAAGGACTTAAGCATGAGACTTGAAACTGTAAAAACCTCAGAAGCATACACAGGGAATAACTTCTTTGACACTGGTCTTGGCAATGATTTTTATGGAATGATACTGAAAGCACAAGTCACAAAGGAAAAAATAAAGAACCGAGACTGCATCAAACTGACAATCTTCTCTACAGCATAAGAGACAATCAAAGTGCAAGGGTAACCTACCAAATGGGGGGAAAAAAAATTCAAACCATATATCTGATAAGGCACCAATATAAAAAATATATAGGAACTCATATAATACTGCTGCTGCTGCTGCGGCTGCTAAGTCGCTTCAGTCGTGTCCGACTCTGTGCGACCCCATAGACGGCAGCCCACCAGGCTCCCCCGTCCCTGGGATTCTCCAGGCAAGAACACTGGAGTGGGTTGCCATTTCCTTCTCCAGTGCAGGAAAGTGAAACGTGAAAGTGAAGTCGATCAGTCGTGTCCCACTCTTCGCGACCAGCCCTCAAAAACAGTTTCTGACTAAAACTTGGGCAAAGGACGTGTTTATACATTTTTCTTTAGAAGACATAGGAATGGTTAGTAAATACTTGAAAAGGAACTCAGCTTTGCTAATCAGCCAGGAAATGCAAATCAAAACTGCAATGAGGTATCACCTCCTGCTGGTAGAATGGCTCTCTTCAAAAAGACAGGGGATAAGGAGAGCAAGGATGTGGAGAATAGGGTGACTTTGTGCGCCATTCTTAGAATATCGATTTGTGTAGTCACCAGGGAGAACAGAATACATACATACACACACACATACATATATGTGTGTGTGTGTGTGTCTGTCTGTGAGCGTATATATTGTTGCTGCTGTTCATTCTCTAAGTCATGTCCAGCTCTTTGCCACCCCATGAGCTGCGGCAGGCCAGGCTTCCTTGTCCTTCACCATCTTCTGGAGTTTGCTCAAACTCATGTCCATTGAGTTGGTAAAGCCATTCAACCATTTCATGCTCTGTCAGACCCTTCTCCTCCTGCCCTCAGTCTTTCCCAGCTTCAGGGTCTTTTCCAATGAGTTGGCTCTTTGCATCAGGTGGCCAAAGTATGGGAGCTTCAGCTTCAGCATCAGTCCTTCCAATGAATACACACACACACACACACACACACACACATATAACCACAAAATTATATAAATATGTATAATATATATTTATGTATTTTATTTATCCAGAAAAAAAAGGAAATGGTGCTTTTTTGGACAACATGCATAAACTTTGAAGGCATTATGCTAAATGAAATAAGTCAGACAGAGAAAGACAAATACTGTATTATCTTTCTTAAATGTGGAATCTATAAAAGTTGAACACCTAGAAGCAGAGATTAGATTGTTGATTGCCAGGGGCTAATGAGTAGAGAGAATGAGAAGATGTCGTTCAAAGGGTATAAAAATCCAGTTAGAAGAGAAATAAGTTCTGGGGATGCAATATACAGGATAGTGACTACAGTTAAAAATATGTATTGTTTGCCTGAATGTTGCTAGGAGTTTTTGTTGTTCTAGTTACTCAGTTATGTCCAACTCTTTGCAACCCCATGAACTCTAACCTGCCAGGTTTCTCTGTCCATGGGATTTACCAGGCAAGAGTACTGGAGTGGGTTGCCAATTCTTTCACCAGGGAATCTTCCTAACCCAGGGATCGAATCCATGTCTCTTGTGTATCCTGCGTTGGCAGGTGGATTCTTTACTTCTGAGCCACCAGGGGAGAGTGGATATCAAACATGCTCACCATAACAATAACAGAATAAAATGGTAAGTATATGAAAGCATGAGTTAACTAACTTTATTGTGGTAATCACTTCACAATATAATGTGACCAAATTATCATATTGTAATTATCATATTGTAATTATCATCTTGCCTTAAGCTTACACAATGTTGTATATCAACTACTTCTAAATAAAGCTTAATTTAAAAAGTTAAAAAGAAAAAAAAAAGTAAACCTTTTTTGCATAGATCTTCCATGACAACCCATTCTTCACCAAGAAATCTAGTCTCCTTTGCCCATCATTTGCAATCTTCATATTCTTGCCCTAAGCAATTTCTATAGCTATTATTTTTTTTCCTACTTTTTATGAGTTGTTCATATTTTGACCTATTTAAACCTGGCTTCTTCCTGACTCCCTCCCAAAGACACTGCATCTGATCCAGCGTAGCTCACCAATGCCTTCCCATATGACAAATCTGCTGGACATTTTTTTTCCCCTCTGATTTTACCTATCTGTGCAGTTAGGCAATGTGGAACCCTACCTCCTTTTCTGATTTCCATAGGGGGAAGTCACATCCTCCTATTATAATCTCTTTCAATCTTTTGTTTGTAAATATAACATTTTAATTTCTTCATTTCCCTTTTGTGTGTGTCTGTGTGGGGAGAGAGGGGCAAATGTAAACCACTTCCTTGAAAACACACATTTCTTTAGGATGTCAGGGACTTTATATTAGTTGCTTCTGCAATCCACATCAGACTAGGACTAGGGTAAACCAGATATTTAATAGATATAGTTGCTTAGAATTGAAGCTATAGAATTTAGCTTCAAATGGGATCTTTATTTAATTTTTTTTTTATTAAGCTAAACCATAATTAGGACCATTTACTAAAATTTAAGACATAAGTTACACAAAACCTCAAAGGAAAAAAAAAATCCTTGTACTAACCATAGTTTTCTAAAAAAGAGATTTTAACCATGTCATGTCTTTCTTTAAAGAACAAGTATAGTTTTTATGTGTAAACATTCATATATATAAAGCAAAAATCTACTGTAGTGTAGACAGTGGAAGATTCCAGGGAAACAGGTCTAGAATTTTGAAATATAAAATATAAAAAGATTTGTGTTTTAAAAGAAACTGAACCTAACTCTTACACTGTTGGTGGGAATGCAAACTAGTACAGCCACCATGGAGAACTGTGTGGAGATTCCTTAAAAAACTGGAAATAGAACTGCCATATGACCCAGCAATTCCACTGCTGGGCATACACACTGAGGGAACTAGAATTGAAAGAGACACGTGTACCCCAATGTTCATCCCAACACAGTTTATAACAGCTAAGACATGGAAGCAACCTAGATGTCCATTGGCAGATGAATGGATAAGAAAGCTGTGGTACATATGCACAATGGAATATTATTCAGCTATTAAAAAGAATACATTTGAATCAGTTCTAATAAGGTGGATGAAACTGGAACCTATTATACAGAGCAAAGTAAGTCAGAAAGAAAAACACCAATACAGTATATTAACACATATATATGGAATTTAGAAAGATGGTAATGATGACTTTATATGCAAGACAGCGAAAGAGACACAGAAGTAAAGAGCAGACTTTTGGACTCAGTGGGAGAAGGCAAAGGTGGGATGATTTTAGAAAATAGCATTGAAACATGTATATTATCATATGTGAAATGGATCGTCAATCCAGGTTTGATGCATGAGACAAGATGCACAGGGCTGGTGCACTGGGATGACCCTGAGCGATGGATGGGGAGGGAGGTGGGAGGGAGGGTCAGGATGGGGAACACATGCACACCCATGGCTGATTCATGTGAATGTATGGCAAAAACCACCACAATATTGTAAAGTAATTAGCCTCCAATTAAAATAAATTTTAAAAAAATAAAAAAGAAACTGAACCTAAGAATAGTTCCCTAATGAATTTTGTGAGTCAGAATTGGATCTGCTTTTAATCCTTATTTTTAATAAAAATAACATGCACTATTTTATTTTTATCAGTAAAATATGTTAACCTATTATTATTTTAATTTTGCCCAAATATCCTTACTCATTTTATCTAGCTAATGCCATTTTTCCTGCTAATGTCACCAACATAGTGCTATAATATTTGATAGAAATATTACTTTCCACACATGAAAAATGTCATAGAGGTTGAATTTTGAGAGAGTGCAGTTGTAATTGGAATAGAAAATTTTCCTTAGGCAGACGGCCCTCCTTAATGTACTGCGTTTGCTGGGCTGAGCTGGACTTAACATCCATTAAGGCTGAGGAAGTGGCTTTTGGTGGATAAAGATTAAGTACTCGATTCTTGCATCTTTTTATCCTTCCCTCTCTCTCATTCATTTCTTCTAATGATGACTTCACTGACTTTCAGCACAGCTGCTGTCATCATTTATAGCATGTTTATTACTAAAGAAAAGCCACAAATTTTTTAAAAGAACATGCAAAGTTGAATTATGAACTTTTTGTAACTTTAAAGATATAACTATGCTCTTTACACTTTCTTGTATTTGAAATGTTGTAATCAAAAGCAAAAAAAAAAAAGAATACTTGACCATGTAGGCAGAAAAAAAAATAAGAATATGGACTGTATGAGAGTTCTTTCAAAAAAATTCTCAAATTTTGAAATTAAATAAAGACTGGGGGATTTAAGGATCTGTTACAGCACCCTTGGAAATAAAAGATTGTCATATCAGAGAAGATACCAGTCTCCACTTCAAGTTTATACTCATTGATACTTTGAGAGAAGAGTGAATAAGGCCCTTTTTCCCCCTCCCTGAGTATGCCTGCATGCTGAGTCATGTCAGTCCTATCCAACTCTTTGTGACTCCGTGGACTGTAGCTGCCAGGCTCCTCTGTCCACAGAATTCTCCAGGCAAGAATACTGAAGTGGGTTGCCATGCCCTCATCCAGGGGGGTCTTCATCATCCAGGGATCTAATCCATCTCTTGTGTCTCCTGAATTGGCAGGTATATTCTTTACCACTAGTGTCACCTGGGAAGTAGGAACTGTTAAAAAGAGGACTTTAGCATAGGCCACCTTTATGAAGGTGATATTGAAAAGCACAATTATGAAGGTGATATTGAAAAGGAGTAGAAAAGTCAGTTTTCATTCCAGTCCCGAAGATGGGCAATGTCAAAGAACTGGGGCTTCATTGACTATGCTAAAGCCTTTGACAATGTGGATCACAACAAACTGTGGAAAATTCTTCAAGAGGTGGGAATACCAGACCACCTTACCTGCCTCTTGTGAAACCTATATGCAGGTCAAGAAGTAACAGCTAGAACTGGACATGGAACAATGGACTGTTTCTAAATCGGGAAAGAAGTACGTCAAGGATTTATACTGTCACCCTGCTTTTTTAACTTATATGCAGAGAACATCATGTGAAATGCTGGGCTGGACAAAGCACAATCTGGAATCAAGATTGCTGGGAGAAATATCAATAACCTCAGATATGCAGATGACACCACCCTTATGGCAGGAAGTGAAGAGGAACTAAAAAGCCTCTTGATGAAAGTGAAAGAGGAGAGTGAAAAAGTTGGCTTAAAACTCAACATTCAGAAAACTAAGATCATGGCATCTGGTCCATAGATGGGGAAACAATGGAAACAGTGAGAGACTTTATTTTGCGGGGCTCCAAAATCACTGCAAATGGTGACTGAAACCATGAAATTAAAAGATGCTTCCTTCTTAGGAAAAAAGCTATGACAAACCTAGATAGCATATAAAAAGCAGAAACATTACTTTGCCAACAAAGGTCCATCTAGTCAAAGCTTTGGTTTTTCCAGTAGTCATGTTATGGGTGTGAGAATTAGATCATAATGAAGGCTGAGCACTGAACAATTGATGCTTTTGAACTGTGATGTTGAAGACTCTTGGAGTCTCTTGGATTGCAGGGAGATCAAACCAGTCAATCCTAAAGGAAATCAGTACTGAATAGTCATTGGAAGGACTGATGTTGAAGCTGAAATTTCAATATTTCAGCCACATGTTGCAAAGAGCCAACTCATTGGAAAAAGTCCTGATGCTGGGAGAAACTGAAGGCAGAAGGAGAAGGGGAAAACAGAGGATGAAATGGTTGGATGGCATCACTGACTCGATGGAGACAAGTTCGAACTATCTCTGGGAGATGGTGAAGGACAGGTAAGCCTAGCATGCTACAGTCCATAGGGTCTCAAAGAGTTAGGCACTGCTGAGTGACTGAATAATAACATTTGATAAGCATGAGTCTAATGTGGGCAGTATTTCTGAGCAATGCTCCCCCAAATTAGACAAGTCAGCACACCTAATCAAAATCAGTACTAGACACACCCAGGCTGTCTAGTGCCTCTGCATCACAGCATAGAGTAACTGAGCCAAACCTCTTCATCCAATGGTTGCTTGACAACCTGGGGAACCCTGTGGGGAGGGACGTGGCAGGGAGTTGGAAGGGTTTTTCTCTCCCCAACTCACTAAACTGCCTCTTTGGGTGAGAGAGGCATACTTGGTGGATCAGTATGCTAGAAATTGAAAAGAATCTCTCATGATGGAAAGAATTAGCCCTCCTCTTCCCCAATCCTGGGAATTCTCATTGTTGGGAAAGACTGAAGGCAGAAGAAGGAGGCAGCAAAGAATGTGAAGATTAGATAGCATCACTGACCCAATGGATGGGAATTTGAGCAGACTCTGGGAGATAGTGAAGGATGGAGGAGCCTGGTGTGCTGCAGTCCATAGGGGTCACAAAGAGTCAGACAGGACTTAGTGACTGAACAATAAACACCCCATTCCCAACAACTTATTGGAATATAGAGTCCTAGAAAAAGGGTGGGGATGGAGGAAGACAACTATTATAAATCTGCTGGAAGTCATTGTTGAGTCAGAAGCCTGGGACAGAGTGTGAACAGGAACTCATAACCATAAAATAAAGTGAAACAAAATAAGAGAAAAATAAAATCTGTTAGTTCCAAGAGTTCTGAAGGAGGCATACTCTTCCTGTAAAAGAAAAAGAGTCAATTGCTTTAAACTTCACTTAAAAGGGGACACCTCTGAGGTCTTACTCCAGCGAGGACAAAGATTCCGTCCCTCTTTGTCATAGTATCTGTTCAGAGTAGAAAACTGAAGAATATCTTTGAAAGAATGAGTGTTCCCTGGGGCTGTAGGCATGCTACTCAAAGGCTTTAAATCAGCAAAAGTTATAACCACATGTTAAATTAATTGAAATGCAAATTATGTGTGCTTAGTAGAGTGAAAAATCCTATACTTCTATTTCTATCACTTTTATTTACAAAGTATTTATGAAATCTCTAAAATGTTCAAGGTTCTATGTTAGGTTTTGAAAGGGATATCATTAGGAGCAAGAGGTAGTGCCTTCGCTTCCACAACAAGGGACTTATTGAATAATGGGATATAAGAAAAGAACATGATGATATACTCGGTGTAATAGATAAATGACAAAAACAGGCACAGAAGATGAAAGGGTTTCAAAAATGTTTAAAGGAAATAGACATTTATTTATATTTTGTTTCCATTTTCTTTTTACATTGGGTCAAAAGGAAAAAAAATAAATAAACATACCAGTTTTTAAAAATTTAAACATTTTTGCTTATTTTTAAAAAGTCAATTAAAACAAGTTAAACTAAGTCTAAAGTTGTGATTCAAATGTCATGGATCAGAGAGTGATGGCAAGCAGAATACAAATCGTATGAATACTAAGGCAGAATATATTATGCTGCTTGGAATGCATATATATCTATTTTCAAATGCCTGTTGCTAAAAAGTCTTTCAAAATAACTACTCAAAGAATAGCATGTTATTTTTTTATCAGTGATCTGATACTAAATGGGTAACTATCACTAAACGGGTTTCTGAACAGTGAGGTTGTTACTCATTCTCCTGGTTCAGTCCCCCAAAAGCGTTCTTCTGCCTGACACTGTTCATGCCAATAGGAAAGGACCTGAATTTGGTTCAGAAGCAAAGGGAAGTTTAGTCTTTGATTAAATGGGCTTCCCTGGGGGCTCCATGGTAAAGACCCTGCTTGCCAATTCAGGAGCTTCAGGTTTGATCCCTGGGTCTGGAAGATCCCCTGGAGAAGGAAATGGCAACCCATTCTAGTATTCTTGCCAGGAAAAGCCCATGGACAGATGAGTCTAGCAGGTTACAATCCACGGGATTGCAAAAGAGTCGGACCCTACTTAGTGATTAAACAAAGCAAAGAGTAGACAGGTATGAGCTTGCGCTCTAGAGCACTGAGGCTCATGGACAGGGCAGCTTTATAGAGTTGTTCTCGCGGGAAGAAGGCGGAGTTCTCATGGGGCTGAGGCCTGCAGTGGCCATCCTGAATCCAAGTGCTCACGCAGCACTTCTGTACAAGGCCCCTCCAAGCTGAGATGTTGGTGTCTGCATGGCTTTTTCACACAAGGATTGCTGGTCTTAAGTGCTGGGTGTGAGGCCTCTGCCCTTGGCCCACCGTGAGCAAGTGAAACCAGAGGAAGAACAAAGGAAGAAAAAAAAGGTTAGACTTTATTTTTCGATTCTATTTTTATTTCCTGGGTATTGTTCATGGGCTTGCCAACTACAAACTGGCACTTACCAAGAACATTGCTGACGACTGAACGACAAAGGCATTTGCCATCTGCCGTGGAGTTTGAACCCCATGCTGCTATAGCTGTTGACCTTCAACAACCCCTGAGGGGGTTCAGGGTGGAGTGAGGAGCGTGCTTCAGGGAATCTGGTGGGACAGATCTTTAGATGTGAGTGAAGTGAAGTCACTCAGTCGTGTCAGACTCTTTGCGACCCCGTGAACTGTAGCCTACCAGGCCTCTCCGACCATGGGATTTTCCAGGCAAGAATACTGGAGTGGGTTGCCATTTCCTTCTCCAGGGGATCTTCCTGACCCAGGGATCGAACCCAGGCCTCCCGCATTGTAGGGAGACACTTTACCCTCTGAGCCAGATAGTTTGATGCTTTTAGGAACAGATTTTTTTTATCTCAATCCTTGCATCTCCTTACATCTAGAGAAGCACTAAATCCCTTCATGGTGACATCAGATACTCATGAATAGCAAAAAAGCTTTTGTAAAATGAGTACTTCATGGTATTGAACTCCCCCTTCACCAAAACCTTATATATTGATTTCCCTCCACTGCTGCTTTGGAGCAGTCTCAGAACTCTCTGAGACACTGCTTCCCAGGCTGCAGTCTTCATTTTGCCCCAGATAAAACTTAGCTTGCAACTCTCAAGTTCTACATCTTTTTTTTAGTTGACAGGCTTTGGCAGTGAGAAATCCCTCCTCTGCCCCTTGTCCTGCTCCTTCCTTTGGAGGGGTGCTGAGGAGCACAGGTGCATCTTTTCTAACCGCTTCCTATGAGTTTGGGCATCATCCTCACCCTGGGGAGAGGAGCAGAACCTCTCAACTGCCTTTAGATTAATTTGATAGTCACTGGACCTCAGCCCTATCCATTCCTATTCCTACTGCTGCTGCTAACTCACTTCGTTCGTGTCCGACTCTGTGCGACCCCATAGACGGCAGCCCACCAGGCTCCTCCGCCCCTGAGATTCTCCAGGCAAGAGCACTGGAGTGGGTCGCCATTTCCTTCTCCAATGCATGAAAGTGAAAAGTGAAAGTGAAGTTGCTCAATTGTGTCTGACTCGTAGCGACCCCATGGACTACAGCCTACCAGGCTCCTCCGTCCATGGGATTTTCCAGGCAAGAGTACCGGAGTGGGTTGCCATTGCCTTCTCCGGTTCCTATTCCTGAGTGACCACCATTTGGAGTTTTATAGATTCTTAAACTTTTGGAGACAAAGGACAGCAGAC
Organism: Cervus canadensis; assembly: GCF_019320065.1. NCBI lineage: Eukaryota > Metazoa > Chordata > Mammalia > Artiodactyla > Cervidae > Cervus > Cervus canadensis. The sequence goes on from NC_057397.1 coordinate 37,484,873, forward strand.
AATATAGAATGTGGGGCCCAAATATTGGCAAGACAATTATGGTCATTAAGGGGCCCAGGAAAAGGTATCAATACAAAGTAAGTGATGCCAAGGAGGCCCCTTTTATTTGTTGTTTTTGCTGTTTAGTCTCTCAGTTGTGTCTGACTCTTTTGCAACCCCATGGACTATAGCCCGCCAGGCTCCTCTGTCCACAATATTTCCCAGGCAAGAATACTGGAGTGGGTTGCTATCTCCTTCTCCAAGGGAACTTCCCTACCAAGGGATCAAACCTGCATCTCCTGTGTCTCCTGCATTGCAGACAGATACCACTGAGCCACCTGGGAAGCAGGGCCCATTTTACCCCACTCCAAATTTGTTCTGCTAGATTAGGCCACCTGGTTTCTCAGGACAATTTGCTTTTCCCAGGAGTCTGTCTGCACTTTCTTCAATAAGGCCAATAGCATAAAATGTTGGCTGGTGCTCAGGCCCCTCTCTGTGGCCCTCAGTTGACAGGTTATGTAGGGCAATTTGGTTACCCAGGACAATATTAGTTAGTTAACGTAGTGAAGTCAAGGTTGATCTCCTGGGCCATTGTCACCATGGTAATGGTTACCTTTTCTATGGTTATAGTATTTGTTACCTGTACTGTTCCATACAATATTCCCTGACCAAGGTTACTAGCACCCCTGTGAATATAATGATTCTAGGGTCTTATTGGGGCATCTAGGTTACACTTTTTAGCTGTGTTTTTGCCTTTTGATCTGTCTGATTCACGTATCAGAGAGAGATCCACATGAGTAGTCAAGGAAGTTTGTTGTCCCAGGTTGTCTCTCTGGAGATTGGGGCTCTGGGACCCCTTCATTCAGGTGTGATGTACCCACCAAGTCATCCTCTGTAACTTAAGGGCTGAGTGGGTGGTTAGGATCACCCAGGGGGCCTGTTCCACTTAGAAGTGAGTTGGTCTTGTAGGCTGCCTGTTTTCCAGGTTTTTTTATTCACTCAGTCTTCTGGCTAGAAGGGGTGGGGAGCCAGCTTGATGGGTGCTGGTAGCACCTGCTTGCCATATTCTGTGAAATTCACACTTTCATGGTTTCTCCTACCTGGAGGGCACACACCTAGAAGGCATACGTGAAGTTGTTCCATTTGAAGGAGATGAAGGTGAAACTTCTTGGGGAAAGGGTCTACCATACATAAGTTCAAAGTCATTTAACTTTAACTTATCTCTTGGAGCTAACCACATGCAGAGCAGGACAATTGGAAGTAACAATTTGATTTCCTTGAGTCTCCTTGCATAGTTTGACTAAGGTTCCTTTCAAGGTCTGATTCAATCTCTCTACTTTCCTCAACAATTAGGGTCTCCAGGCTGAGTGCAAGGGCCAATTATGTCCAGGGCATCTTTTATCCCTTTTGTCACTTGAGGCGGGAGGCAGGAATGTTGAGTTATTGCTTTGTAGGGATCCTGGGAGTACCAACCTGGGAATTGTCTCTATTTGTAATACTTTATCCACTTCAGCTGCTATTTTAGTTCTACTAGGGAAAGCATCTACCCATCCTGAAATTGTGTCCATAGCACTGGAACACCTGAAGTTGCCTGATGCTCTGAGCATGATAGTGCAACCAGTCTGCCAGCCTTCCTCAGGATCCATCTTTGGTCTGGATGGATCTAATCTGGGATCCTCTGAGGGGTCTGTTGTCGGGGTTGATCAGGTGCATATGGGGCATACCTCAACTAGCTTTACATGCCAGGAATTAGTATGACTAACTAATCCATTTTACAGGGCTTCCTTCCCATAGTGAGTTCCTTGATGCATTCCCTGATGGGTTGACAAGCTGCAGTTTGGGAAAATAATTTCCCATGTTCATTAATTAGCCATTCATGACCCCCCAGATCTCTATTGAAGCCCCATACATTTCCTTTGTATAGACTGGGGGGTAATTGATGAATCTGGTCTCTTAGGAACAAGGAGTAATTGCCAAGTTACTGACCCTTTCGGAAGGTGTGTCTGCTTGGTCGTTTCCCTTTAGTCACTCCATATTCCCTTTTTGATGATCCCTACGGTGAATTAATGCTGCTTTTTTTCAGAAGCTGCACTGTTTCTAGGAAACCCAACATGTTTTAGCCATGTTTCACTGGTTTATTCTAAGAACTAAGCTTATCCCTTTCTTTCTAAACAGGCCTATATGTGTAGGATGGCAAACACATACTGGGAGGCTATATGAACATTTAAGATCTTTCCTGTCCCAACCAAGCCCTAGGGTTGGTTGGGTTTCGACCTTTTGGGCTGAAGTCCCCAGGAATAGGCTCTGTGCCTCTATAACTTGGGTCTGGGAAGCTAAAGTATCCCTCCAGCCCCTTTTCCTCTTTCAGCAACTGTTCCTGTCTCTGAGCCATTCATCCTCAGCATTGAGGAGAGGCTCACTTCCTAAGTCAAGGAGACTGGAATAGATTATATCTATGGTTTCTATATCTATGGTTTCTATACAGTTGTGCTCCAGGGGCTTCCCTGGTGGGTCAGTGGTAAAGAATCCTCCTGCAATACAAGATACCTGGGTTCTATCCCTGGGTTGGTAAGATTACCTGGAGGGGAAAATGGCAACCTGCACCAGTACTTGCCTGCAAAATTTCAAGGACAACAGAGCCTGGCGGGCTACAATCCATGGGGTAGCAACAAGTCTGACACTACTGAGCCACTTAGCATTCTCTTCATCATCATCATAGTAATAATAGAAAACCTCAGTCAGGCAAGAGGATGGGGTATGTGGTCCTATTTCCAGTGTCTGAAATTTCTCTAATGTCAGAGGCACTTTGAGAAGTGAAATATAACCTCAGGATTGCCATTTGCTTCCATGACTCTGGGTCAGAAATGGTATACACTGAGAGACACTCTCTGCTCTAGGCGTGCTGAAGTGTATTCTGTTGGTTCCTGATTGATTTCCTTTATTTTATTCCAATCAACAGGTTTCCTTCCTGCTGCCTGGGTACCACTTAGGATCATATTTTTATAATGGGTCAGCCTCTGTCTTCCATTGTCTTGGTGGTTTCACTTGGCTTCAGTGGTCTCTTTGCTTCCTCTCTGACTTTTGAAAAGATCAGGACTTTTTCTTTCCTTGTTAGGGGTACATTGAGGAGGCTCTGGATGTCAGCCCAGCTGGGGTCATGGGTCCAAAAGATTCTTCTAATCAGACTCAGAAACCCATCTGGATCTTCCCTCAACCCCTTACTATGACTTTTCCAGTTACACTGATCAGACGTGGAAAATGGGATGTTTGTCTGGATGAGCCCTCCTTCTCCATCAGGGTCTGCCTCAAAGGGGTACATTGCCTTGTGGGTTTTGCACCCTGGGTTTAAAAGTCCTCTGATTCACAAAAGTACTGTAAAGCTCCACTGTCATTGGTGACTTCTTTCAGTCATCAATGTCCTTTATGAAACTAAACCCAAAAGGTAATTTTCAGTTCTCATATCCCTTTATGCCTCAGGAGCATTTAACATTGTTGACTCTACTGCCTTCTTGGAAAAACCGCCTCTCCTTAGCATTTTTGGCCCTGTGCTCTCTTGCGTTTCTTCCTACCAGACTGATCATTTCTTTTTCAGTCTCTGTGGCTGCCTCATCCCTTCAGCCCTCGTCACTGTTGCACAACCTGTCTTACACCTGGCTTTATCACAACGTGCTCTCTCTCTCTAGGAAACCTTACCCACACTCATGACTTCCATTATCCTTTATATCCTTGATCTATCTGTGGAGTTCATATGTGTACATTAAGATATCATTTGTGAGTTCTGAAACAGCTTCAAATCCAACAGGTCCAAACTAAGCTCACCATATTCCACACTAATCAGTAGTTTTTGTCTTGGTGACTGGCCTTTATATCAACTCAGTTGCATAAGTCAGAAACTCAGAAGTCATTTTTGATACTCCATGTGTATTATCTGTGATATGAGGTTAATTAGTAAGGCTTTATAAGATCTTATTTCCCACAAAAGAGGATGCAATTAAAAACAGTTGCAAAAAAGTAAACAAATAGAAATAGAAGATACTTCTGGAGAAACTATAGTGAAAGTTGGTGAGAACCACATACAAGTTCTTCCCTGAATCTTACTCAGTCCTTGTATGCATATTTGGAACAAAGGGTAGACAGGAGCAAATATATATGGCTCTCAGAAAGAGAAATATCTGTCCAACTACTTTTGAGTTTTTTTTTTTTTTTTTGGAAAAGTGACATAGTACTTACTGGGATGAGCCTTTAAAAAGAGACACTGTTTTTCCCAATGCCAATGGATAGGTCTGCTTTGAATCATCACTTATTATAAAAAATGCATTTGGACATTAGTGTTCAGAATGCTCTTCTAACTTCAGTCTCTTCCCAAACAGGGTGGGTATAGGAGCTCTGGGAACAAATGAAAGGTTTTAGCTTGTTTGTGTTCTTTTCCAGAGAACATGCTTCTGAAAAAGATGCATCTTCTATTCTTTGTAAACTACAGGATAATGCATCTAGAGTAACTATCCTGCAGCTTTCAGAATTAGCTGGGCAAGTCTTGTTGCTGCCTTAAGAGATTTTTTAATTATATAGTTTATTTCTGTAATTGCGTTATTTTACAGTGCTTTTATTTCCTGTAAGTGCACTTTGTGTACGTGGCAACTGTTGTTCCTTTAATTATAAGGTTAAGTTACATATAATTACAGGATAAATACACAGCTATTTCTGTCCTGTGTGCCAGTATTTAGGTAACTTGGTATTTGTACAAAAAAACCAAAGGGTTCTTGGGAGTCTCTCCCTTGATTTCCACATAAATTAAGCTCCGGTGTAAAATGCGATCATGTATTATATTCTTTTTCCTTTTAAATCACTGTAAGTGCCAGACCAAAGTACACCTTTATGAAATAAATTACATTTCAATGAGAATGACTAGCATAGGCTTCTTAAAAAATACCATCGCAAAACATTCTTATAAGTTTGAAAGGAAATATTTATTATGGTAACTTTAAAACTCCTCAGTTTCAAGTTTTGTCAGTTGTTGTTGCTATTAACTCTTCACTTAAAATATAATACATCTAACTGAAATGAGAAAAAAAATCACAGTTCAGGGTACATTCAAATATTAACTCTAAAAATTAAAACAATAAAAATTAAAATAATGAATATTTTCATTTCACTTTCTTTAACTCTCACCATAATTACTAAAAATAATCTTATTTTGTGATTTTTTAAGTAGAAAAATTTCCAACTTTGCATCAACTTCTGCAATGATTCTAGAATTGAAAAGATTTTTTTAAAAAAATGACATATTTTAGTATTTCCTCATTAATCATACCTACTAACCAATAAAGTATGGTTCATTAGTAAATTCATAGCCATTTATTTGCTGCTCACTGTGTTCCAGGACTGAATATACTGTGTTCAGTGTGTTTCATTATCTAATGGAAGAGATAAACAGATAAACGAATAATTGTAATTTGTTTTAAAAGTTCCCTAATAGTTTTCCATAGAAGGCCCACATGTGGCACAAAAGAAAATCATCAGTGACAGTGAGTGCAGACCAGGGTGAAGAACAGGAGGGGAAGAAATCGAATCTTTAAAGGTGAAAAACTGTCCTCTAGATAGGCAATATAAATTTCTAAAACACATGCATATTTACTTATGATTTCAAAAATTATGCTAATGGGAACTACATATTAAAGCTTGTCAAATCTCATATGAACTTATTTTCTGAGTGCATGATGTATGCTCAAGAAGGTTTCTCTCTTGAAGGATGAAATGTATAAAGATTTCTAGAATTGGGCAAACTTAAAGTTGTGGGTTTCAACCTAGAACAATCCACAGGTCTTTTTGCTTCCCCCTAGATCTTTTAGTTCTCCTGAATGCATCGGAAAGGAGATCTATGTTAGGGGCTGGTGTGTCTTTAGCCTTTTCCTTTAATTTGTGAATATCTCTCTTAACAAAGAACTGTGTTCCTAGCCCAGAGCCATTTATATAACTATAGCTGCCAAGAGAATACAGCACATGGGGCTAAAGCAACCCAGAGGAACACCAATCAGTGGAGCACATGTCATGTTGATAATAAATACTGAAGACTGGGCATCCTGAGTCCACAAACCCAGAGGAGGAGGTACTGTATTTCACTCAGACATGGTAGCACTGTCCCTTCCATCTGAATTTCCTGACGGTTTAAGCAAACATGATCTTGGCCTCTGCAGTTTTTTGTATGAAGCTCGCAACAGGCCAATATTCTCATTTCCTAGATACATTCCCATGGGTTCAAGTATAATCTTTAGAAAATATCAGACCTTTCTGCCATGACAACTCTACTAGATGCTAGTATTTCTCTACTTTATGGCAGAGAGTGTTAGAAAGGTAATAAAAATAGCACCTCTTGAAGACAGCTTCCTTCTCCCCTCAAATCTTTGTCTTCAATATGTTCTGAAACAACAAATGGAATTTCTTGAGACTTCAGGATTTCTTGGATAGTGGAAAAGGATAGGCTACCTCTCACTTTGTGGGGAAACCTCAGCAGCTGTAGAATATATGAGACTATAGTTGCCCAGGGAATTATTTTGCTAAATATTTGCTAGAATTATTTTGTTAAATATTTACTAGCAAAATAAGTAAAAATTGCTTTCTGTCACCAAGTAACTCAGTCTAGGGCCTGTAAAAGAAACCAGTGTATCTCCAGCATCTAGAACAAAAGCTATATCATTATCACCTCTCATTATATATTTGAATAAATCAATATACAGTTTGAAAAAATTAAGGTACAAATGCATATGGACAAAGGCAAGAGATGTGAATGAGCAACCAAAGTTCACTGATGAAGTAACTGAAGCATAGAGATTTTTTTTTTTTTCATAGAGATGTTGAGTAGTTTACAAATTATATGGACTTCCCCAGTGGCTCAGAGGGTAAAGAATATGCCTGTAGTGCAGGAGACCCAGGTTTGATCCCTGGGTTGGGAAGATCCTCTGGAGAAGGAAATGGCAACCCACACTAATATTTTTGCTTGGGAAATCCCATGGACAGAGGAGCCTGGTGGGCTGCAGTCCATTTGGTCACAAAGAATAGGACATGACTGAGCGGCTAACACATGCAAGTGTCAGAATTAGTGTATAATGCCTGTCTCTAGGTTTGTCCCTTTTATAATTGTGTTACAGTATCATAGTTTAGACAAGGAGTGATCAAGGTCAATGTGCAGAACCGAAATGAGCTGGCTTACCCAACTCAGTGACCCTGGGCCTGTCAGCTACCAAAGGTAACTTCTGACCATAACTTATTTATTGAGCAATCTTCACTAAGGCCTGTGTCTCCATGTCTTTTGATTACATCTGGGGCATGAAGGGTGTTTGCAGCATCACTGTGCATTAGCAAGACAGAGCTTTCTCCACCTTTTCCACATCTTGAAAATCCACTTACCTGGATAAGTTCGTAAGATGGGAGGAGAACAAGAAAGAAGGAAAGGAAGAATTCTAAGAAACCTGTTTGTCCGAGTGATTATCTGTTTCCCACTGAGGTTTTCTGGTTGATATACAAGTTTCTGGAAACAATGAGTAAAGATGTGGTTGGAAGGTCATTCATTAGCTTCCACCATCATGAAATTCACCTGAAGTCTACTGAAACGTATGATTAAAAACACTCATTAAGTGGATATAAACAGAAACAACAAAAATCTAGTGGTTTTAGTATAATTTTATTTTGGAATTATTTTAGAGTTACAGAAAACTTGCAAGTTTAATACAAAATTCCAATATATGTCTTTCATTCAGCTTCCTTTAATGTTAACATTTTTTATAATTACGGTATGTTAATCAAAACTAAGAAACTTACTTGTTATTGGGACCTTAAATACTTTACTGAGAGTTGAGTTAGTGGATAAATGAAGATTAAATTTCATATTTTTGTTTGGAAGACTCAATATTATATTTGTGCCTATTCTCTCAGGATTAATATATAAATTTAATGTGATTCCTATGAAATGAAAGTAGCATTTTCTTTAGAACTTGACAAAATGATTTTAAATTTTATTTTACAAAAGTAGAGTGATAAAAAATTATACTGTTAGATATTAAAATATGTTACTTTTTTTTTAAAACAATGTCCCATGGATGTAATAAACAATATAAATTGTCAGCAGACAAACCTCAGGAATAGAGCTAGATAAGCAGAAATATATGATAAATGTTACAGTTCAAATCAGTAGAAAATAATGGAATACTGCATAAATATTTTGGATAAAAATGACCACAGAATTATTTTGATTTTGAGAAATATAAATCGATGAAATTCCTAAAAGACTGAAATTATTAAACAGAATAAGAACACTAGAATTATATGTGAGTTTTATATATATATATATATATATATATATATATATATATATAATTTTATAATGAGAAAGGATGTTAAAACATGACAAAAAAAGGCAGAAATAACAAACATATCAATTTGATTACATACATCTTTAATATGTTTCCATGTGGAAAAGGAAAATAAAACTACATTTCTGAAGGTGGTAGATGACACTCTGAACTATGCTACTTTGACATCAGGATTATTTTGAGCTAAAGGTACTTAAAAAAAAAAGCAAATGCAAGCCCAGCATTCTAATCTCGTCCTTTCTTCTAAAAACAAGAGACAAAAGTTACCACGTGAAATATGCCCTTCCTGTACCAAGAGAAATGAATAACTCTTCAATGGAAGTCAAAGTCGAGAAAATTCTGTACAAACAGACCTTGTGAAAACAATTTCTTATCTTCCTTTAGCCTCCCCATACATTTTAGTTCCTTTTCTACAATTGCCTCTCTTTGTCCAATCTAGTATAAAAGTATTTAGGTTTTGCCACTATTTTGGGGCTCATTTATTGTGTCATGTAAAACATATAAATTTGTATGCTTTTCTCCTATTAATCTGTCCTTTGTCAGTTTAATTCTTAGGCCCAACCAAAAAACTTGAGAAAAGAGGCAAAAATGTTTTCTCCCTTACACTCAAAACATATTAACTTTTCATATGAAAAAATTGTAAATTTTAAAATACATTAAAAATCTAAACATAGAGAAGATAATTATTCTTAAATAAATGTTAAAAAAACTCAAAATCAAGACCAAAAAAAAAAAAAAGAAAAAAGAGCACTCTATTTATAATTTAAAAAAATGAACATGAACTATGCAGGAAAAGATATTAAAATAGCCAGTTAACAATTTAAAATTGTAATGACCAGGAAAGATGTGCAGTTTTCAAGAAGAAGTATCATTTATGGAACTGAGAAAAATTTAACTTAAAAATGACTACAGCCAGTGTTGCCTTAAACAAGGAGATTGTGGGAAGTCAATTCATTGAATCCATAAACCCATTCTATGAATCACATTGTCAATCTATATCTAAACCCTTGAAGACTGCAGTTCCAGTGTTAGTAATCTATCCCTAGGAAACAGTGAAGTATTAGGATAAAATTTAACCACAAATACAGTTATTGTATCACTTAGCAAGTAAAATTAGAATAAAAAAGGACTTTATATAAAGAGTGATTGAGAAATCATTCCATTTATATGCTGAAATGCTAGAGATTAATGAAATGAATTTGAAGAAATGTATTTATTGATTTTGGGAATGTTTACAATATATTTAGTATGAAAGCATACTGTAAAACATATCTGCATAAAATATATGCATACATAAAAATGTCTGGAAATATATGGATCAACATGAACTTTTAGAAATACTGACTTATTTCCTTGCTGCTTTTTATTGATATTATTCTTTTTCTATATATTTATTATATATTTTATAGTTTAAAAATAAAATAAATCCAAGAAATTATCTCTATGCTAATCAGGAGTAAATCTAATAGGCAAATAAATACCACACAAGTTTTCTTTGTAGTAAAAGTTGCCACCCCTGGCAATCTTTTTCCTGAGCAACGGTATGAAAGGTTTTGCAAAATTTATAGTAAATAAGAATGTGTTCCATCATTAATATCATTTGAATTAAGTCAGATAAGGCCCTAAGGTCACTCAGAGTCTTTAATGGAGCATACGTTTGATTCAATAGAAACATTATAGCCAAAACATTTGCATCAGTGAACTACACATGAATTAAAGATAAGTGAATCAAAAGCCTTAATGTACTGATTTTGGAGTCACAAAGTTTGTATAATTGTTAAATGTTTCATTAATTTACCAAATGGTTTCTACTTCATGTCTTTTTCGATTTGCAAATTAGAGATAGTACAAAATACACTCCGTCTGTGCACCATATGAAACATCAAGCTAATGCTTAGGAAACACTTAGAGACCTTTTGAAGTACGTAGAGTGTATATCAATAGAAATCATAGTATGTCTTTTAAGAGAAGAGCTTATGACTACAGATAATTTTTGAAAAAATACTGAACTTCAAATATACCTCTTGTAGTAATTTTAATGCTGGTACAAAAGTATAGCAATGTATAATTTAGAAAATTTGCCATATGATTTACCTGAAATTCATGTCTCTGTGAAATAGAAAGTATTTAAATGTCATAAACCAATCTATGGAGAGCTGAAGCTTAGAGAGGCTAAGGTGTGAGATATAATTCTCTGGTGGTCAGAAAAGAGTGGTCAATTATTGGTGTCTGTCTTTAAAGAGTCTTAACATATTTTCAGAAGGAGGTAGCCAGACTTGTGATAAAGTCCTAAAATAATTTCATATGAACATCAGTTGAAAATACTGAGCTTGGAGAAGAGATATTGTGGATATAGATGAGACCTGGGTTCAGATGTCACCATGCTGGCTTGAATAACAGGTAATCTCGGGTTTATTTTTGTTTTGCTTTGAATTAAAAAAAAAAAAGAAAGTCTAGGTTTACAACTTGGTTCTGCCACTTAGTAGCTATGAAATCTGAGGAGTGTTGGGTTCCTTATCTTTAAAATGAAAGTCTTCATACTTCCCTTTTAATGGATTAAAAGGTGGATTTGATTCTGAACTTGAGAAAGGAATACAGAAGCTCCCCCATTTAAATTAGAGGATGCTTTGAAACAATAGCAACCAATTTACCAAAATCAAATTCACCAGCTATATTGTGAAGATAATATTTTAAAAAATAATTGAAGTCACTGGGCCAGAACCTACAATTTAGTGGACACTCAGAAACATCAACATCACTTTGTTTTATCTGATGTCTTATGAAGGCAGCACATCTTTGATTGTTGAGTGTGATTTTGATAAATGGGCTATTGTTTCAGCTTTTTGCTCAGCTTGAGAGTCAAACACAATGATTCTTACATGGCTGATCATCTTCTGAGTGTCTTGGTTTGAGAACAAATATTAGGAGTTTTGAGTAATTTAAGAGATTCACTTTCATTCCCAGCTACTCAATGCTGTTTTCTTCAATATTGTTTTGGAAAATATTTTTCTTTCTCTCTTTTTGATTGGGTAGCTCATGGTACCTTTAGATGTAGCATTCTCAATGGCTAAAGCCGAGATATAATCCGAAGGTGGGGTGCATATTTGGCAGTTTGACAGTTCCAAGAACCTGTGAAGATTCTCCAGGGGCCCTGATATATGACTCTTCAGAGTGTACTGGCAATTCCAGTTCCATACGATTGAATTCTAGACATCCTTAGGATGCCAACTTCACAAGATTAAATTTGAGGTCTTTCAATTCATCAAACAACCACTAACCTAATAGCTATACTCAAAGCTTCTACAATGAAATAACCTGGGTTCTAAACTTCCTGTAACCTTTATTGGTTATGTGATATTGTGCAAATGATTAAACCTCTCAGTACCATCTCAGATGTAAGGTAAGGATTTTTAATAATACCTGCCTTGAGGTCCTGTTACGTGAATGACATGAATGAATACATTTAAATGGTTTGAATGATCCCAAAATATAAATGTTGAATAAATATTGGCTATTAATATTTGCTAAACTGACCACAGTGATGTGCTGTGGGCACAATATCTGTTGGAAATGCTTAGGACATATAATTTGAAAATTTCTTCCAGGCTTTTCTTGGTTGAAGTTTGATGTCCACTCAGTTACATTCAGAGTAACACTGAACACTTGTTGGCAAGCTGTCTAACTGCTGGAAGCCTACTGAGAATAGCTTTCTAAGACTCTGTTCAGTTTAGGCTAATATCATATTGATCCTAGATCTTTAGCCTTATGTATTACACAAGGGGAAAAAAGGAAAAGGACAAGACAAAGGAGAGGTAATAAATTTTAGTAGTTAAATCACTATACATGAACACTATTATTAGAGGAAAGAAGAGGAGTTACTGAAAGTAAGAAGTGAGAAATAGAAGGGGTAGATTCCTGATTTAATGTCTAGTGTTAGTTGCTCAGTTGTATCCGATTCTTTGTGACCACTCTTTGGACTGTATCATGTCAGGATAATAATTTAATTATTTTCTCATACAAAGACTGCTCTGAATTATAGTTAGGAAATGGCAACCCATTCCAGTATTCTTGCCTGGACATTTCCATGGACAGAGGAGCCTGGTGGGCTACAGTCCATGCGGTCGCAGAGTCAGACACTACTGAGTACACACACGCACACACACATCTCACAAAACCCACCAAATGTCTGTATTGCAAAATGTAACTGTAGAGTACTACTAAAGCATTGCTTTATATTGCTATGTGAAAGGCTTCCTCTAATATAAAATGTCAGTTCCTGATTAAAGAATTTTTAAAACCACACATTTATTAAGTCATAAATAGTATTCTTTAAAATAATATACATTTTAAAAAGTGTTCACAAATGTGTGTATTAGTCAATTAGTCATGTCTTACTCTGTGACTCCATGTACTGAGGTCACCAGGCCCTTTTTCCATGGAATTCTCCAGCCAAGAATACTGGAGTGGGCTGCCATTCCCTTCTCCAGGTGATCTCTCTGATCCAGCGATCAAACCTGGGTCTTCTGCATTGCAGGCAGATTCTTTACCATTGGAGCTACCAGGGAAGTTCACAAATGAAGGTACCTTAAAATATAAATGGGTAAAAGATATAACAGATAATTAAATCAAGTACAAATGGCTAATGAATATAGGAAAGTGGTTAATCTACTAAAAATAATATATAAAAGTAAATTAAGATGATATGTTCTGTGATTCTTCTCTTTTATCTCTCCTTCTGTTCTCTCTCTCTCTCTTTTTTTTTTTTTTTTGCATTGTATTGTTTTAGTTTTTGGCCTAAATATTAGAGTATAATAGAAATGCTGATTTTAGGGTTGGAGAGGGTTTGGGAAAATAGCACCCACGTACTCTGTTGGAGGATGTGCAAGCTTATATGCCCTTCCTAGAGTGTTGTTTCCAATATTTACCAAAATTTAACATGTTCGTAGAATTTATCCAAGTGATAATTCAAGTGTGTAAGTATTGCAGTTATCACATGGTTGTATAATAATACAAATTTTAAATACCCTAAAAGCCGTTAATGTATAGCACATTGTCAAAATAGAAAAATACATATTTGTTGAAAAAAATCCCATTTCCTAGTACAAAGAGACAATAAAGTGATTTAATAAGCATTGGCATTGTATGATGATGTTGTAGGTAAATGTGTAGGGGGTAGGGGAAGAGAGAAGGATTGGTTGATTGATAGATGGATAACTTCCCTATTTAATGCATGCATGCATGCTTAGTTGCTCAGTCATGTCCAACTCTTGCTACCCCATGGACTGTAGCCCACCAGGCTTCTTTGTCCATGGGGTTTCCCAGGCAAGAATACTGGAGTGGTTGCCATGCTCTCCTCCAGGGGATGTTCCTGACCCAGGGATCAAGCCCAAGTTTTCTGCATCTCCTGCATTGGCAGGTGGATTCTTTACCACTGAATCACTTGGGAAGCCCTATTAAATAGGAATTGTCAATTATCATGACAAGTAAGAAACAAGTTGTTTTTGTTCAGTCCCTCAGTTGTGTCTGACTCTTTGTGACACCTTGGACTGCAGCACACCAGGCTTCCGGGTCTCTCACGAACTTCCAGAGCTTGCTCAAACTCAAGTCCATTGAGCTGGTGATGCCATCCAACCATCTCATCCTCTGTTGTCTCCTTCTCCTCCTGCCTTATATCTTTCCCAGCATCAGGGTCTTTTCCAATGAGTCAGTTCTTCCCATCAGGTGGCCAAAGTATTGGAACTTCTGCTTTAGTATCAGTCCTTCCAATGAATATTCAGGACTGATTTTCTTTAGGATTGACTGGTTTGATCTCCAAGGGACACTCAAGAGTCTTCTCCAACACCTCAGTTCAAAAGCATCAATTCTTCGGCGCTCAGCCTTCTGGGAACTCAGGCAACAGAAAAAACTAACAGCCATAAGCAAAAAGCCCTTTGTAGCAATTGTTTTAAAGCATTTACCAAATATACCAAAGAGGGTAGAGGAAGAATCTTACTATATGTTATTGGAGGTAATTGAGCCAGGGAAAATGAGAATAAACACATTTGATTTTCTATTATTGACCACCTTGTATTTATTATTTTTTTCTTGATTTAGCCTATCTTTACATCATAGCAAATTCATCTACAAGCATTTTACAGGAAGAGTGCATTGAACTATCACTGTGTATGCCAGTGAAGAACACACCAAGCTTCTGTTTCTAGAGGGAAAGGAACAGAAACCATTTGTAGGGTTTACCATTACTAGATTACCAGAATTCTTCCGTGCCCTGAAATGTTTATCCTCCATTCCTTCTCTTGTCTCTAGTGATGATTTCAGGGAAGCAAACTCTGACCTGCTGGAAGAGAATGCTGGAATCTATACTTTTCTCACAATGTTTTACAAGTTCTAATGGGAGAAAAGAAATGGACATATGCCTACTTTATATCTTTTAAGAGCAGCACACCTGGTCTATCAAACATCATTAATCTACCTCTCTCTCTTAAATGTCAAGTATCTCTGGTCTGCTTATAATCACTAAAACCTTTAGTTTTTCATCATAAACTAGATCAAAGGATAGTAAGATATTTTGTTTTTATATAAGTAATATTAAAATTCTCTTGCTGACATTATTATATTATTACAAAAGACAAGTGTATACTTTTAAAAAAAATGATTTGTGCTCTATGCTGAAAGGGTTTAGAGCTATGTTGACTGTGGCTGACACAACCATGTACAGTTGATTTTCATTATTCACAGTAGTTATGTTTTATAAATCATCACAAACACTGAATTAGCCAATACCGAGTCATTGCTCCTTGTCAAAATACAGGGTTAGGTTCCTCAAAGCCTCCCATCACATTTGTTCAACCAATTGATACATAACCTTCTCTTCTAATTGTTATGAAAGTTGCTCAGTTGTGTCCTACTCTTTGCAACCCCATGGGCTACACAGCCAGGGAATTCTCTGGGCCAGAATACTGCAGTGAATAGTCTTTCCCTTCTCCAGGGGATCTTCTCAACCCAGGGATCGAACCCTGGTCTCCCACATTGCAGGGGGATTCTTTACCAGCTGAGCCACAAGGAAAACCCAAGAATACTAGAGTGGGTAGCATTGCCCTTCTCCATTGGATCTTCCTGACCCAGGAATCGAACGAGGGTCTCCTGCATTGCAAGCAGATTCTTAACCAACTGAGCTATCAGGAGATTAAAGACATTTTATTTAATATATATTCTGATTTATTAATAATGAACTCACAACCAACAGAACTATACAACTCATGCCTGAACAAAGCTTATTTAACACATGCAGTTTCTCGTAAAAGACATCACAGCTTTGTACTTAGGAACACTAGACAGCACTTCAGCACTAAACTTGGGGACCATTTAAAAAAGTAAAAGTATGAAGAAAAAAAAGAGAAAAATGTAGCCCTGAATAGAGCAAATGAAGAACACTTGTTGACAATGTGAAACTTAAAATAAGAAGTCGAGTAGAAAGAGAGAGACTCCAGAAGAAGGGGATATAAGTGTGCTTAATTGCTATACAGCAGAAACGAACACAGCCTTGTAAAGTAACTACCCTCTACTGAAAACACCAAAAGTCAGAGCATTGCTTTGTTCAGCCTCATCTGGGAATGTGTACCTTGGAAAGCTCAAGGTTTTTGCTGTCATGTACATGTGCACAGATGATCCCCAAAAGGACTGCAAATACTGATTTGGGGGTTACAAGTAAATTTTGATGAATAGATGGAACTTCAAATATGGAATCCATGATAATGCCAGTGGCATGCATATTTAACTGAAATACTTTTGAAGGCTCAGCAGGAGCAAAAGGTAACTTTTAATTTTCATCATCCAGAAAAAATTATGTTTGGCATGTCACCAACTAATCAAACCCAGCCCTGCAGGTATGCGGAACCCTACATGCCAAAAGAGTAGGTAATATGTGAACAGCATCATCTTTTAGGATTTGAAATAGCTCAACTGGAATTCCATCACCTCCATTAGCTTTGTTTGTAGTGATGCTTCCTAAGGCCCACTTGACTTCACCTTCCAGGATGTCTGGCTCTAGGTGAATGATCACACCATCGTGATTATCTGGGTCATGAAGATCTTTTTTGTACAGTTCTTCTGTGTATTCTTGCCACCTCTTCTTAATATCTTCTGCTTCTGTTAGGTCCATACCATTTCTGTCCTTACTTGAGACCATCTTTGCATGATATTTTCCCTTGGTATCTCTAATTTTCTTGAAGAGATCTCTAGTCTTTCCCATTCTACTATTTTCCTCTATTTCTTTGCACTGATCACTGAAGAAGGCTTTCTTATCTCTCCTTGCTATTCTTTGGAACTCTGCATTCAAATGGGTATATCTCTCCTTTTCTCCTTTGCTTTTCACTTCCCTTCTTTTCACAGCTATTTATAAGGCCTCCTCAGACAGTCATTTTGCTTTTTTGCATTTCTTTTTATTGGGGATGGTCTTAATCCCTGTCTCCTATACAACGTCATGAACTTCTGTCAATAGTTCATCAGGCACTCTGTCTATCAGATCTAGTCCCTTAAATCTATTTCTCACTTCCACTGTATAATCATAAGGGATTTGATTTAGTCACAGCTGAATTGTCTAGTGGTTTTCCCCACTTTCTTCAATTTCAGTCTGAATTTGGCAATAAGGAGTTCATGATTTGAGCCACAGTCAGCTCCCAGTCTTGTTTTTGCTGACTGTATAGAGCTTCTCCATCTTTGGCTGCAAATAATATAATCAATCTGATTTTGGTGTTGGCCATCTGGTGATGTCCATGTGCAGTCTTCTCTTGTGTTGTTGGGAGAGGGTGTTTGCTATGACCAGTGCGTTCTCTTGGCAGAACTCTAATAGCCTTTGCCCTGCTTCTTTCTGTACTCCAAGGCCAAATTTGCCTGTTACTCTGCAGTGGCCACTGGACTGGAAAAGGTCCATTTTCATTCCAATCCCATAGAAAGGCAATGCCAAAGAATGCTCAAACTACCTCACAACTGCACTCATCTCACACGCTAGTAAAGTAATGCTCAAAATTCTCCAAGCCAGGCTTCAGCAATACGTGAACCGTGAACTTCCAGATGTTCGAGCTGGTTTTAGAAAAGGCAGAGGAACCAGAGATCAAATTGCCAACATCTGTTGGATCATCAAAAAAGCAAGAGATTTCCAGAGAAAATATCTATTTCTGCTTTATTGACTATGCCCAAGCCTTTGACTGTGTGGATTACAATAAACGGGAGAAAATTCTGAAAAATGTGGGAATACCAGACCACCTGACCTGCCTCTTAAGAATCCTGTATGCAGGTCAGGAAGCAACAGTTAGAACTGGACATGGAACAACAGACTGGTTCCAAAAGAAAAGGAATACATCAAGGCTGTATATTGTCATCCTGATTGTTTAACTTACACGCAGAATACATCATGGGCAACCCTGGGCTGGAGGAAGCATAAGCTGGAATCAAAATTACTGGGGGCAATATCAATAACCTCAGATATACAGATGACACCACCCTTATGGCAGAAAGTGAAGAGGAACTAAAGAGCCTCTTGATGAAAGTGAGGGAGGAGAGTGAAAAAGTTTGCTTAAAACTCAACATTCAGAAAACTAAGATCATAGCATCTGGTCTCATCACTTCATGGCAAATAGATGGGGAAACAGTGGAAACAGTGTTTGACTTTATTTTTTTGAGCTCCAAAATCACTGGAGATGGTGACTGTGGCCATGAAATTAAAAGATGCTTACTCCTTGGAAAGAAAGCTATGGCCAACCTAGGCAGCATATTAAAAAGCAGAGACATTACTTTGCCAACAAAGGTCCGCCTAGTTAAAGCTATGGTTTTTCCTGTAGTCATGTATGGATGTGAGAGTTGGACTATAAAGAATGCCGAGCACCAAAGAATTGATGCTTTTGAAGTAATTTGGAGAAGACTCTTGAGAGTCCCTTGGATTGCAAGGAGATCCAACCAGTCTCTCCTAAAGGAGATCAGTCCTGGGTATTCATTGGAAAGACTGATGTTGAAGCTGAAACACCAATACTTTGGCCACCTGATGTGAAGAGCTGACTCATTTGAAAAGACCCTGATGCTGGGGAAGATTGAGGGCAGGAGAAGAAGGGGATGACAGAGGATGAGATGGTTGGATGGCATCACCGACTCAATGGACATGAGTTTGAGTAAACTCCGGGAGTTGGTGATGGACAGGGAAGCCTGGCATCCTGCAGTTCATAGGGTCACAAAGAGTCGGACATGACTGAGCCACTGAAATGAACTGAACTGAACTGAATATGTGAACAAGAGTAAACATACAGCGATAATAAATAGATTAATATATCTATGTTATAATTGCAAAAGGTGCAATTATAACATCATCTGGACTTTTAATAGCCATTTTATTCTATTATAATTCTGTTTTCAAGGTGCAAATAATGCTTACCTTGGATTTAAAAAACAAAAAATCTTGTATTTGATTTTCTCTTTGATTTACAAACTGGGCTATGATGGACAAGCCTATTACTTGTGTTTGATTGAATGTCTATGAAATTAGAAATAATAGCATATATTGAAAGATATAGTGATATAATGTATGAGAGAGTTTGTTATATAACATTACACAAGTAGAAGTTACCATCATAAATAATCAGGTCATGAATTTATTACATTTGAAGAGCATATCAATCATTTATACCTCTAAATGCATTAAGGCTATAAGAAGAGGCTTCAATGAAGCCTTCAGAAATAAAGCATAAGATCCCTTGATATCCTTGGAGGGAAAAGAAGCCACCACTGGTGATAAAATAAATAAGAGTTGGAAGCACAGTCTGAGACTGCCAATGAAAAACTCTTCCTATGCCAAGTTATGATAACTGTTGGTTTTGACTGTCCTGCAACTAGGCCCCATTTCATATTTTATAGGTTTAGGGTGGAAGAAACAGTGCCCTTATTTCATCAAATGCCTTTCACTTCCCTCCCAGGCTCACAGATTGACAGCAATGGCCAGCCTTTCCTGCAGTGAGCCTGTGACACTATTGTTCTAAAAAGTGGAATATGGGTAGAAGTAACCTATTATCACTTCTGACTAGCCTCTGTAAGCTCTTGCACCATTTTCCATGCTGGCTCTTTACTCACTGGGTCATCAGATGGAGAATCCAACAAAAAATTCTGAGATTGTAGGGGAGTGTGTTGGTACTAGATGGAGAGCCTTGGTCCATGAATGACTGACTATGTGGAGTAAGCTGCCTTCTTTCCTGCCCATTTCCCCTCTGTTTTTCCATCCTCTCATCTACTTTGGATAGTGAAACAGGTGAAATATAACTGTCTATCATGTTAGTATACTTCGGTTTTTGGCTCTGGGCTATTTGCTGTAGTCATTAAAGTACCCTCACTAATACGTTTTTCCTCAGAACCATAGGCACCAGGTGAATTCCACAGATACTACAGCTTGGAAAGCAAATGCCTAAACTCTAATCAAGTGGGCCCTGTTGTTGTTCAGTTGCTCAGTTATGTCTGGCTCTTTGTGACCCCTAGACTGTAGCATGCCAGGCTTCCCAGTCTTTCACAGTCTCCTGGAGTTTGCTCAAACTCCTATCCATTGAGTCAGTGATGCCATACACCCATCTTGTCCTCTGTCGTCCCCTTCTCCTCCTGCCTTCAATCTTTTCCAGCTTCAAGGTCTTTTCCAATGTGTCAGTTCTTCACATCAGGTGACCAAAGTATTGGAGCTTCATCAGTCCTTCCAATGAATATTTAGGGTTTATTTCCTTTAGGATTGACTGGTTTGATCTCCTTGCAGTCCAAGGGGCTCTCAAGAGTCCTCTCCAGCACTGCAGTTTGAAGGCGTCAATTCTTCGGTGCCCAGCTTTTTTTATTGTCCAGCTCTCACATCCATATGTGACTAGAAAGACCATAGATTTGACTATACAGACCTTTGTTAGCAAAGCAATGTCTCTGTTTTTTAATACACTGTCTAGATTATCATAGATTTTCTTCCAAGGAGCAAGTGTCTTTTAATTTCAAGGCTGCGGTCACTATCTGCAGTGATTTTGGAGCTCAAGAAACTGTCACTGTTTCCACTGTTTCCCCATCTATTTGCCATGAAGTGATGTGACCGGATGCCATGATCTTCATTTTTTGAGTTTTGAGTTTTAAGCCCGCTTTTTCACTCTCTTTCACCTTCATCGAGACTCCTTACTTCCTTATGTGTATTTGTTTTATTCAGCTAGATAGGAATGATCCCTGGAAGATGATATTCTCACTATCAATACATTGACTGTGTGTGGGTACATGATAAGTCACTTCAGTCATGTCTGACTCTTTGCAACCCCATGGATTATAGCCTGCCAGGCTTCTTTGTCCATGAGATGCTCCAGACAAGAACACTGGAGGGGGCTGCCATGCCCTCCTCCAAGGGATCTTCCCAACCCAGGTATGGAACCCGAGTACCTTATGTCTCCTGTATTGGCAGACAAGTTCTTTACCAATACCACCATCTGGGAAGCCCCAATATTGACCAAGCCACATCTGTTTAACATCTGTTTTAAGGCTAACATTCTCCTGGATAAAGTAATTGATGAGAAAGTAGAGGGCACTGTTGGAGGAGATCATTGAGAGGACATGACTAAGAGCTGGATCTGGGCAATCAGTGGCCCCTCACCCGCTGCTCTGTTCTTGGAATATACCTTCTGCTCACCATTCCCACAATAGTAACTATTTCAAGGACACAGCTTTGGGAGAGAAATGTGTGTTGAGACCATCTGGACTGTGGATGTGACTGAACCCAGTTAAAGTCTGTAGATAACCTTTTAAGATTCTGGAAGACAGGTGCAGAGACCTGTTCACCTTGCTACTGCCCAAGACAAGCCTCGTATGTTCCCTTGCTTACCAGTCTGCAGTGATATGTCTCTTTTTCAGCCTCCCTGCCCTCCATGTTTATAGGGTCAATTTACAAACCAATATATATGAACTTATTTACAATATAATTAAATATATCTTTGGTGACAAATCATGCTTACAGTCTGAAAACTCAAATGGTTGTTTTCTGTGAAGTTGCTTATTTTTTACTCCTTCCAACCATCTACTGTCTATCTGAACTTAATCACTTTTTTCTGCCCTTTGTTTCCCACTTAATAAATTACACCACTGATGACATCACAGATGGTACCAGTGATTATTGGTCAGACTTCGGTTCAAATTCTGGCCCAAACATTTTCTTAGTATGTGGTGGTGGTTTAGTCACTAAATCATATCCAACTCTTGCGACACACATGAACTGTAGCCTACCAGGCTCCTCTGTCCATGGGATTTCCCAGGCAAGAATATTGGGAGGGGTTGTCATTTCCTTCTCCGGGGGATCTTCCCGACCCAGGGATCAAATATGCATCTCCTGCATTGCAGGCAGGTTCTTTACCGACTGAATCACCAAGGAAGCCCCTTTCCTTGGTATAGGTTGGAATAAAACACTTAATTTATCTGATCTTCAGGTTCCACTTTTAAAGACAGTAGTAAATGACCTAATATTACCACCTCAGTGTAATAATGAGACTATGTTTATAAAGTTGTAATTACAGTTTTAGTCTGATTATAGGTGCTATTTAGAAATGTTCTAATTTATTGATTTATTGCTTTAAAAAGTGTTCATCATTAGATCCGCAGAATAAATCTGTTACATATATATTATTTCCCTTAGGTTTTGAATGAAAAAACTGAAGCAAGAAATGTACCTCACCTCCTTAAGCATCAATAGGACATGAGCATAACCTCAGGATGTGCTTGGCAATGGCCTTTTCCCAGCCACTTTTCATGAGTGAAAAAACCTACCTCAAACCTTTCAAATACTGCCCTTGACTCCTGACTCTGTCTTATGCTCAGCATCTTTTTTCTCCTTTTCCTTCATGAGCCAGTCACTTTTCCTTCTAATCCTGCTTCTTGACCAAGAGTCTAGTAGCATGTGGCTTAAGCCCCACTCGCTGCTTAGCATTTTATTTCTCTTTTGGTTCCAAAGATTTTGCTTTGAATTTACTTATTTTTTCTTTTCTATTTTGTGTCTTATAGCCATGTGTTGGAGTAATCTAGGAGGAAGATCAGAGTGCCAACTTCTGGTTCCACTTTCACTAAAAGTATAAACTGATCCCAGGGGAAGAGGAGCCTTGTGATTGTCCATATTCTTAAAACATATGAAAAACATACTATTTAGTATGAAAAGTTTTGAGCTCCATGTCAGATTTAGGCCAAAGTTGTCAAATAAAATGCAAGAAATCAGTTGATTGAATTTCAGGTAAGCCATAAATAGTATTTTTGTATGAATATGTCTTAAATATTACTTGGAACATGCTTATACAAAAATATTTGACTTTTTAATTAAAACTCAAATTTAAGTATTTTATTACCATTTTTTATGTGCTAAATTTGGCAACCATAAATTAAACATAATAAAATACTTCTTTGTAGGGAGAATAGTGGATCTTCAGGGTCATTCATTGTTTCTGGAAACTTGAGGTGTTAATCTATAGGCATTATCAATCTCTACCTCCTAGGATTGTTGTGAAGGTTAATTAAGATTCTACTCACTGTAAAATAAGCATAGTGTTTGACTGAGAGGGTAGTTTTAGAAATGAAAATTAATTATTGATGTATAAAATACTGAACGTACTGAAACTGAAAATAAGTGCTTCAAATAAAGGAATATGAGATCAAAATAAAATAATAATTTCCAGTAAATGTGTGAAATGATTGGACTTTAACAATGGCTTGAATTTGGAAATAAAAGAGGCAAAGAAATCCTTCCTATTTGATGCAGTTTAGGAGTAACAATACATGACAAATTTAGAGTCTAACCACTGCATTTGGAAAGGACAACTAAGAGATATTTTTGACAGGTTTCTCTGGCACAGAACAATAAAATAAATTTGCAAGGGGAAGAAAGAGATAATAAAGCACAGTGAAAGGCAAGCAGAAGAATTTGGATTCAATGTGGTAGATAAGAGGAAGCCCTTTTTAATTTTTGACCAAAGAAGTAAAATGATGAAATTGGCCCCTTACCAAATTAGTCTGTCAAAAGCATGAAAGATAGATTGGAGGAGAGAGATATTTACCAGAGAGACCAGATATGAGGCTGTCTTAGTGATCCAGTGATGAAGTAATAAAGACCTAGATTAGCTGGTGGCAGGAGGACAGGCGGAGCAAGAAAATTTCTAAAATGAGTAACAGGGACTGAGAACTGAATGAAAGTCAAGGTGATGTCAAGAATTCCAAAATGTACAACTGGAAAAATAACTTCAATGGTCAAAGAAATAGCAAATTGATAAAACTGTAAAATAGGACTCATTTTAGACAAACTCCAGTGAAGAAATAGAGGTATCTATTCTTGGAACGTTATTTTTTTTCTTTGAATAATCAACCAATGTTAGAAGCAGAGCCTCTTTATTTTGGGTAACTCCTATTTCCAATTCAGATAATCAAGTGTAGGAGACATCTACAGGACTAGAAAATCAGTGAAAGATTAAGAAAATAATCTAGGTAGATCTTTACCAGTCATAAGTGGATTGCCTATGTTTATAGAATTATAATGAAATGTTCTCAAATACAAGACATAAAATATCTATAAATTCTTTCTGAAGCTTCTTCCTGGATTTGTACTATATTGTTGTGTCCATTAACTATAAATATTCTGTATCAGTATAGAAATGCTAGATAACTGCATTGTCAGGGTGATCATTCTAAAAACACTGTCTCTTTAGGTTTTTTGTTGTGTTTTGTTTTCCACTTGGTTTTCATTTCTTATATACACTAAAGACTTTATACATAAAGTAATTACGTATAAAAGAAATCTCTATTTCTTCCTGCTCAAGTATGGTTGTTGTTGTTTAGCCACACAGTCATGTCCAGTTCTTTGTGACCACATGGACTGCAGCATGCCCAGCTCCTCTGTCCTCTACCATCTCCTGGAGTTTGCTCAAATTCATGTCCCTTGAGTTGATGAAGCTATTTAACCATCTCATCTTCTGCCGCCCCTTCTCCTCCTGTCCTCATTCTTTCCTAGCATCAGGTTTTTTTCCAAAGACTCAGCTCTTCACATCAGGTGGCCAAAATACTGGTGATTCAGCTTCAGCTAATATTCAGCTGATTTCCTTTTGGATTAACTGGTTTGACCTCCTTGCTGCCCAAGGGACTCTCAAGAGTCTTCCCCATCACCATAATTCGAAAGCATTAATTCTTTGGTCCTCGGCTTTCTTTATGGTCCAACTCTTACATCTGTAAAAATATGGTAATTATTTGTAATTTGAAAATCAGTTTCCTAAATAGCTTTTATTCCAGTAATTTTTATTTCCATCCTAGGAAGCAGCTACATCACACATTTATTCAAACAAGAATATTTCCTTTGTATGAAGAAAGTTTGGGAGAGCGATACCAGGGGAAGTAAGAAAAAAAAATTAGAGTGGTGGTTTAGAAACAGAAAAATATATTAACACATTGTTTCCAATGAACTCTCCTGTTTTGAATTAATGTTGAAATCTTTTACTTATGAAGCACATTTTTCTAGCAGATTTTTGACACATATTAAATCTATATGTGTGCTCAACTGCTCAGATATGTCCAACTCTTTGTGACTCAATGGACTATAGCCAGGCTCCTCTGTCCATGAAATTTTCCAGGCAAGAATACTGGAGCGGGTTGCCATTTTCAAATCAGTTTCTTAAATAGTTTTTATTCCAGTAATTTTTATTTCCATCCTAGGAAGCAGCTACATCACACATTTATTCAAACAAGAATTTTATCTTATTTTAAGGTACTTATGGTATCTTCCCAATCCAAGGATCAAACCCTCGTCTCTTACATCTCTTACATCTACCTGCATGGCAAGTAGATCATTTACCAGTGGTTTTTTTTTTTTGTTGTTTGTTTGTTTCTAATCACATATACTACATCACTGTAACCTCTAAGAAGTTGATTTTCAAGAGTAGGAAAAATATTATTGGTCCCAACTTTCAAATAATGAAAAGTGAGCTTTAGTAAAAATTGTCTATGCTCTTATGACTAGTGGATGCCCTAAATAAATCCAAATCTTCTAAATTTCCCCACTTAGTAATTCTTGACAGAAAAGGGAAAATAATCAGCAAATACTGGTTAACCCTTGAGAAGCAAGCTGTGAAATTGTTACTAACACTCCTTTGTAAAAACTCCCTTAGATAGCTCTTCACAGATGTAACACTCTTAGCCCTAAAAGTCCCTAGAATTGTTAACTATGCTCCCCAGAGATTATATCCTTTCTCCTCCCCGAGGAATCTCATTCTGACATCAAAACAAGTATGCAAACAAAACTCAAATAACCCAAACCCTTGCTAGGTTCCACACCATACGGCATGTAGGATGAAGGATGCAGGATCTTTTCTCCCTGATTAGGGATTGAACTCGTGCCCACTGCACCAGGAGTCAGAGTCTTAACCACTGGACCACCAGGGAAGTCCCGTTGATTGCTTTTTAACGTCCCACTGACAATTCATATTTTTCTTTCAGTATTTAAAGATAAAACTGAAACTAAAGGAAATTACTTTTTCAATATATACAGATCATACTTGGCTAAACAAGCAACTTATAAATATATCATGCTCAGGGTATAAACATTCAAGATCAACAGAACTGCTTTCAAAATGTAAATTCATATGTCAATGAGTAGTTTTATACTTTTCATTTAAATTTTTAAATAAGCTACCTCATATTATTTATTCTCCAAAAGATGGTGATGAAAAGTCAGTCTATGTTCTGCTGTAGAGATCTTAACAGTATATGCTTTCTTCTCTCCTTGCCTTCCCATTTCTCCTCCTTTTTCTTCTTCCATTACTATACACATTTTCTGATGATAATATAATTTATGAAGTAGTGAATTACGGCTAGATACTACTTGCTTTCTGGCCTTAGATGTTGTATGAATATTTTTTTTTCTTTTTGATAATAACGTGTACTAAAGGCTTCGATTATTTGCATGTAACCACACTGTTCCAATTTTCTGACATGTATCAGGGGAACATCTAGGATTTTATTTGTGTGACACTTTGTATTTGATACTATCTTATTGAATTTTGAATATTGGGGGCTGGGAGAGGAACAGGAAAGAAAAATATTGTTTTCAACGGTGTACTCTGCTTTTGAATTAATGATGACCTCTTTTGCTTGTGAAGCATATTTTTCTCTAGCATATCTTTTGATTCTCTCCCTGACAGACTGCAGTATAACATGTTTAATGAACATGACATAGTATGTAGTAAGTATTACTGACAGTTCTGAATAAATATTCATCATACTAAAAGAGACAATGACTTACTCTATTCCCTTCATCATTAAAGGATCCTGTGCACTTAATTCATTGCCTTAATGATTACAACAAACTCCATCGGATGAAATATCAGACTTGTACTTTTATTTACTCTCTCTAAAATAAATTCCTTTTATATCCTCAGGTGACCAACACCATTTAAGATGGCTTACGTAAAGTCATATAATTAGATAAGCAAGAAAACCAGATAGTCAAGGAGATATTTTAGACAACGCAGTTATTTTATGCAATGTAGATATAGATCAAAATATCTAGATGAATGGTTCTCTTTTAAAGCTTTTATTTAGGATATTTACATTGTACAAGGCCTCCCTAATATCCTCCAAAATACAACACAGACATATTGCAAAGATATAATGTTTAGTCCAGGAAACTTTTGCTAGCTTTGAACTATTTACTACTCATGCAATTTAAAGACAAAATTGAGTTAAATAATGTTGTACATTGTTTCAAAATAATAAAAGCAAAAGGGATGAAAGAATTTATATTTATTGATATCATTTATAATGAGAAGATCTTGACTAAATTTAAATAAAAGATACAAGAAAATAGAATTATGGCTATAAAGTGAACTACTGGTAACAACTTTGGAAATGCAGACCTTTTTTTTTTCCTATTTTAAAGTACAGTTTGCATGTAGATTCAGGGTGACCTTATTCATTACCTGCTTTTCAGTTAAGATGATAATTTCAAGGCAAGGAGGAAAGCTGAGTACTATTCTAAAGCAGCAATATGTGGTTCAAAAGGGACATAGTTCAAATTAAGCTAAGTGGAACTTAGCTAATGTAAGTTTGAAACATGGGTATAAACAATTCACCTATGACCATGCATAGCTCTCCACCTTCACCTCTACCTCATTAATGGAAACACAACTTGCTGAAATTTTTATCGAAAGGAATCTGTACTTCAGTTTTACAAGAAAAAATATTCTGAATAGAAAATCCTGCCACTAAGAACAACTAAATTGAATTTCTCTAAGGTCAGTATTAGAGCTGGCTACCTTTCAGAGGGTATTTAGTAACAGCTAATTGAAAAAGTCAGGTGCAGTTCAAGTTTAGGGCCTTCCAAACTGTTCAGACACTGATAAAAAATAAATATAAAATTGTAATAATAATAAATAGCATTTATTGAAAATTATTTTTGTCAAGTTCTAGTTTGTATAATGTTTTCTGTTACTAACTCAGTTCAGTTCAGTGACTCAGTCGTGTCCAACTCTTTGTGACCCCATGGACTGTAGCACGCCAGGCCTCCCTGTCCATCACCAACTCCTGGAGTTTACTCAAACTCATGTCCATTGAGTCGGTGATGCCATCCAACCATCTCGCCCTGTGTTGTCTCCTTCTTCTCCTGCCTTCAACCTTTCCCAGCATCAGGGTCTTTTCAAATGAGTCAGTTCTTTGCATCAGGTTGCCAAAGTATTGGAGTTTCAGCTTCAGCATCAGTCCTTCCAATGAATATTCAGGACTGATCTCCTTTAGGATGGACTGGTTGGATCTCCTTGCAGTCCAAGGGACTCTCAAGAGTCTTCTCCAACACCACAGTTCAAAAGCATAAATTCTCTGGAGCTCAGCTTTCTTTACAGTCCAGCTCTCACATCCATATATGACCACTGGGAAAACCATAGCCTTGACTAGACATAGGACCTTTGTTGGCAAAGTTATGTCTCTGCTTTTTAATATGCTGTCTAGGCTGGTCATAACTTTTCTTCCAATGAGCAACCATCTTTAACTTGCATGGCTGCAGTCATCATCTGCAGTGATTTTTGAGCCCAAACTCAAGGAATCCCTAACAATAATCTGAAGAAGAAGATAATATTATTTTTCATATTTCACGGATAAGAAAACTGGGACACATAGAAGTTTAAGTAATTTGTCCAAGATCCAGCAATTAATGTCAAATCCAAATCGTGACCCCAAAGAATTTGATCTCAGAGCTTACACCATGCCACATCATACAAAGACCTGGGTTGATGATTTAGGTAAATGTATAAGTTGAAGATTGTAAGTATTGGGTATCAGTAAATACCAAAATTATTTGGTAGAATATATGACTTCCGAGGTGGCTTAGTGGTGAAGAATCTGTCTGCCAATGCAGGAGACGCAGGTTTGACTCCTGGGTCAGGAAGTTCCCCCAGAGAAGGAAATGGCTACCCACTTCAGTTTTCTTGCCTGGGAAATTACATGGACAGAGGAGCCTGGTGGTCTAGCTCTCAAAGAGTGAGATAAGACTTAGCTACTGAACAACAGCAATACATTCATACATTTCTGTTTTATTATTATTATTATATTAGTTGAATTCATGGAATTCCTAACAAGTCAGTTCCCACATAAAATTAATTTTATACTGCAAAGCAGATCTCAAGTTCATCTAGAGCTAAAGGACTAACCTTGATACTAGAAACATGACTTTTTTCCCCTTTAGCTTTTGCTTCCTGGCTTGAAAATTAAGGACTCATTGATTTTCTATTAAGATTTTAAACCTACTTTGTGCTTGGGACACACAGGATACTCAGGAAAAGAATAAAGGGCCTAGACTCAGTAAACATAGTATGTAGTTGAGAAGACAGACACCTAACCGAGCATGTATGGTTATGCATTACTGTGGAATTCCCAGTTGACCCTCGTGGTAAAGAATCCACCTGCCAGTGCAGAGGAGGTAAGAGACACAGGTTCCATCCCCGGATCTGGAAGATCGCTTGGAGGAGGTCGTGGTAACCGAGTCCAGTATTCTTGCCTACAGAATCCCAGAGACAGAGGCACCTGGCAGGCTACAGTCCATGGGGTCACAAAGAATCGGACAAGCCTGAAGCAACTTAGCACACACACACACACACACACACACACACACACACACACACACACACACATACATGGGCTACTATAGTGGAAGTAGTAGAAGTCTGGGAGCAGATAGAGAGTTGGGTAAGGCAGGGAGGGGGTGGCTGGACCTGGAAGGGTGGCTTCCAGGTTGTGTCTCTCTGGGCATCCCTGTCTTCATCAGTCTGTCACAGAGCATTACCTGGCTGTGGCCATATGCAATTTGCTGTTCTTACAAGAATGGAATGACAAGCTGAGAATAAAAGAAAATGCTTTGCAAATGGTAATGTACTAAACAAATACACAATGTCAAAATTGTTATTATTAAATTACTATCAATAAATTATACAACTAGATCCATTGTTTGTTTAGAAGTTGCTGCTTTGTTAGCCCTGAGGAGGAAATGGAAATTAGCAAAACAGACACCTCGGATTAGTAGCACACCATTAATTATTTAAATAGCACAAATAAAACATTTGTCATTCTTCATAATCATATGAAATTATTTGATGTTAACTTATTATCTTACTTTCCATTTATGAAAAGCTTAGGCTTAAGTTGGAAAAAGGCTTCCCTGATAGCTCAGTTTGTAAAGAATCCACCTGCAATGCAGGAAACCCCTCTTTGATTCCTGCGTTGGAAACATCCACAGCAGAAGGAATAGGCTACCCACGCCAATATTCTTGGGCTTCCCTTGTGGCTCAGTTGGTAAAGAATCTGCCTACAATGTCGGAGACCTGAGTTCCAATCCCTGGGTTGGGAAGATCCCCTGGAGAAGGGAAAGGCTACCCACTCCAGTATTCTGGCCTGGAGAATTCTAGGTCACAAAGAGTTGGACTTGACTGAGAGACTTTCACTCTCTCACTCTCTAAGTGGGAAAGGTACTCATTGCTCTGAATTTTCCTTCAAAGTAGATTCTACTATGTCACATGAATATTGCCTAACTTGTGTGTGTGTGTTTTTTTTTATCATATGTAGAATTTTTTATCATATGGAATTTCAGGAAAAGTTTTTCAAATGCAATACATTTAAAAAATATATCTGTATGTTTTCATACTTAGATTTTATAAAATTAATATTTGCTGCTGTTTTTATATACATAAAAACATACATGATTTTCCTGTTTAAAGGAAAGTTATTAAGTGTTACAAAGAACAATTTTTAACCTATGAAAAAATTTAATTTTCTTGGAAACACTTTTCAAATGATTCAACATGGTAGTTTATGCACAAAGAGAAATCAAGAAAATTCTGATAAAATTGTTTACATCTGTGGACATTTTCCAAATTCTACTTTTGGTAAACATTAATATCAACAGCTGGAAAGGCTTGTAATACTTAATAGAGGTCATTTTTCAAAGTACTGGTTGGAGTTTGAAGAAACACTATTCCTGTTGTCTTTAATAGAAATCACATTTCTAAAATCTAAGCAAATGATTTGAGAATGTGGAAATTAGAGTTTAAAAACTGAGTTTTGAGAACTGATATTTAGAAAAAAGTATATTAACTACAAACCTTATTCTAAACACGATATTAGCATATAATTTTTAAAAGCAATTTTAAAAAACTAAGTGTATCTGAAATTAAAGAAGCAATTCATCATTATATAAAGGTTTCCCCAAATTTGGAATTCTTATCCTTCGTAATTATTCCTATATTCTCCATGAAATTACTAGGTGGTATATGTAGATATCCCTAATAGCTTGCATGGTGCCTAGTACATCACAGAGTCTCAGTATAATTCTGAACTAATTAATAAGAAAACCAATGAGTCTTTTTCCTTTTGAGCTAAACATTTAAGCATGCAAGTAAACATGAAAGCAAACCATCAAAGAATCAAACTGAACAGTGTAGATGACTTGACTTCCTGGGTGGGATTTTCCCCTGAGTTGTGTGCTATTTCTCTCATGGAAAATGAGGCTGTTTGAGACTCCTTTAACTTCAGGCATTAACACTGGTATTAGCAAAGAATGGTTCTCATTCTTTCAGCTTTCCTAGCTCCATTCCCCAGAAATGGTTTCTCTCCACTTTGTTTCATACTGATACCTTGCATGGCCCAATTCTAAAAGTTCAGAACATAATTTTTTATCTGTCAATTTGGTAGAATACAATGTGGTAGAAGTTAAACTGGTGACGTGAAAAAATCCCCTTTGCTGACCTGCATCAAACATACGGAGACGAATAATCACTGCCCCACAGAGTAGTCTATGATGTAATAGGTAGAAGGGAAAGGAAACCTTCTCCTTAATGTGCACTCCTTATTGTATACAGGTTTTATATTATATATAGAGAGAGAAAGTTTTATCTTCAGTTCAGTTCAGTCGCTCAGTCGTGTCCGACTCTGTGCGACCCCATGGACTGCAGCACGCCAGGCCTCTCTGTCCATCACCAACTCCCAGAGTTTACCCAAACTCATGTCCATTGAGGAGGTGATGCCATCCAACCATCTCATCCTCTGTCATCCCCTTCTCCTCCTGCCCTCAGTTTTTCCCAGCATCAGGGTATTTTCAAATGAGTCAGCTCTTCACATCAGATGGCCAAAGTATTGGAGTTTCAGATTCAAATCAGTCTTTCCAATGAACATCCAGGACTGATCTCCTTTAGGATGGACTGGTTAGTTTTATAATATATATAATATTTAGTTTTATATTATGTATATGTAAAGTTTTATCTTTATATATTACGTTTTATATTATATATGTAATATATTATATATAGATTTTATATTATAGTTTTTATATTATATGCCTTAGTTTTAAATTATATATATATAAAGGAAAATTATCAGATGTTAAGAGATTGGTGATCTCTCATCTTTTAGGAATACAGCATAATAACTTGTCTAAGATTTGTAAAGTAGGATCTTAAAGTTCTTTTTCTTACAATGTATTAGTCATATGTACATGGGCATTTTTTTTTCTCAACCACAATACATAAAACAAAAATCACATCTTGAAAATGAAAAAATGTAAAGATTTTAAGGAATAGATAAAAAAATATATATATATATATAAAAATACATGTTTAGGTGTATATTCCATATGCCTGTATATACATATGTAATATTTAATACATATATGTAATATGTATATATATATATAACAATGTAATATTTTGCCATGTCAGTAACTCTGTGTAACTCACTTAAAAAAATATTTTGGTCATTTCCAGTTTCTTTCTCTTCATTTTTAAAGCACCCATAATGGTGCACAATAATCCATAGACTTCTAATCAGTCCACTAATATTTTCTTTTTATGTTCCTCTTTCATAGGCATTATGCTCAAACTTGTATTTCTATATGATTGCATCATCAGATCTGTACTCATCATCAGAAAAGGACTGATACTCATGATTTGAGGTTGAATAGTCTGGTAGAGATAATGTGGGCTACAAAGTCATACAAACCAGGGCCCACTCATTGGGCTTGTGACCACAGTAAGTCATTTGCAAAAAAGCTTAAATTTCCTCATATGTGAAGTGGACATAATCATTTATTTGCAAGATCCCTGTGATGTTTACAAATAGCATATGTAAACTGCCTTGTAGAGTACTTCTGTAAACACTTCTGGAGTGGGCAGATGAACTTAGAGATAGGCACATTTCTATCCTCATGGGGTGTCAAAAATTCTTCAGATGAAAATGGAGTGATATGAACTCAAATAAACTAGAAAAAATTATTCAAATGACAATTAGGCCTCATTAAACTACAACTGCCATATTACCCACCACAACTGGTTTAATTTAATTCCTAAAGAGCAGAGATGCACAGCATCTTGACAAAAATTTGTAAATAAGAGAAATTGGGATAGGCAAAAACTGAATAAAGCAATAACATGGTAATTTTCCCTTGAATATGCCAGCTGAATGGCATTAAATAAAAACATGTATTTATTAGGTTTATGCATTAACTATTATTGTCTTAAGGGTATTAACATTAGCTATATGTTTAGCAGCAATTTTTTTTGAAATTCCCTAGTCCTTGCATATTTCTTCTATGAAATAAAGACAGAAAAACTCTATTAGCTAGAGGCCTTTGGCTAAAACCAGTGATCTTCTGAAACATTTCAGCTCTGATATCCATGAAGAAATAAATTTGAAAACGGAAACTTTTGGTTCTCTAAAATCGTCCTTGGATCAGTATTGTGTAGTAATTGCTTTATTTCTACTTTTATTAGCATTTTTTTACTTTAATGATTAGGTGGTATTTATGAAATCCAGGTGTAAGAGTTACAGAAATGCTTTCAGTTTTCTTTGTCTCTTGACCCTTTTCGCTGACTATAGCTTGGGAAGACCAAAATTTTATAAGGTGCCCCTCTTAGAATTTCTTTCTAAATCCTTTACAAAGAATACCTTTTTTTCCTGGCTAGGTCTCTTTTTTTTTTTTTTTTAATCTTTTAGCTCATTTTAATTTTTTTCCCCTACATTTAAGCAACATGTCTTTTTAAAAACAATTTCTCTCTCATGAATTCTTTATTTTATATTGGGGGGAATAAAATGGCTCTACATGCAGTCTCTTCCTTCACACTAGTTAGAAACTTCTTTCAGTGTCTCCTGGTTTCTATTTCT
This sequence comes from Cervus canadensis, assembly GCF_019320065.1. Taxonomy (NCBI): domain Eukaryota; kingdom Metazoa; phylum Chordata; class Mammalia; order Artiodactyla; family Cervidae; genus Cervus; species Cervus canadensis. Next base: position 37,518,913 of record NC_057397.1, read on the forward strand.
ATATTATTATCAGATAAGAATCTGTCTGTGTAATGCCCATTTCACGCTGGTAGGGTAATTTGATCATCCCAGCTTCTCGTTAGGATTTCAAAATGTGCCTCACTGCAGGCTTTTATTTTCCAATTTTTCCTATTTTTTTAGTTAAATGAATTAGTCCTTCTAAAAGGAGTTATTAAATATGGTGTTCTGATTTTTTAAAATTTCATAAGTGCTGTGGCAATATGCTTCATGAAATAATCAAAGCTTTCATTGGCATCAAAGTTTTCAAGATACAAACTGCAATTTAATAAAGGGCCCAGACCAATGTTTGATGCTAGTTCCAATGGTTAGAGGAGTAATGTGTTAATTCTCTATATAAAATAGTCTATGAAATATGCCAAAAGACATACATTGGTAAATATAGTTACAATTGAGGGTAAAATGTTCAGAATTTGAAGCAAAAATGAAGGTGTAAATAGCAATGTCATTTTAGGACTAACGTCAAAAGCCAGTCTACCTTGTATAATTCAATTCAAGGAGGCAATGGCCTAGATATGTCAAGAGGACATAAGATGCATGGTGAGGTATATATGCCAATAAGAAAGAGATTGAAATTGTTGACATGTGCTAATTGTGAAAGTTATGCTTCTAATATAAAATTTATAAGAGAAAAAGACATTTTAATAATAGATCACTAAGGTTGCAAATATAATATATATTGGTTAACTGTCTTACATTCCCTTGATTATTGAAGATATATTTACCTGCTTTGTGCTATGTCAAAATCATGTATTAAATTTTTATTTGGGAAAAAACCTTGCTCACTAATTTTTATTTCTTTTTTCATTATACAAAGATTTTAAACTTAAGACTTTAAATATTTATAAGCAACAAAAAAGAAAGGTTAATCTACAAGAATTATTTTGAAATCAAAGGATGTTTCATTTTCTAATTAAACTATTTTCTCCAAACCTTTAAAGAAGAAATGCATCCCGGTCGTTTAAAACATTCATAAGTAGCAACAGTATTTCCTTTTTACTTGAACACTGAGACAGTGTATAGATCTGAGAAGCAATCTCTAGGTGAGTAGGAATCATTGGCCTAATAAAGGCAGATTGCTATATGCCTCTTTCCTCTCACATCCCTTCTGTGTGACCTTTATGCTTCCACACTTTGCAGGTTCTTCCTACCCCCACCATAAAACTGTCCAGCCATTTCTCACACTCATTTGTATGATTTGCCTTAATGGTCATATGTGTCATGCTACTCCATGTGGGCTCTTCATTCCCATGAATCTGCTCGAAATTTTGCTCTTGATTTCCTTTGTCATTTCATGCCGTCTTTCCCTCTCTTTTGTTTCCTGAATATTGTTTCGGTTTATAACAAATTAATCAAAATACAAATCTCACATTCTTTATGTGAGACACCACCCTTTACTTAACTTTTTTGAATTCAAGTGAATCTTAATAGTATGTCTCTTTACACTGGTAATTTTTTTTGGAGGGGGGTGCTCCAAAATCACTGCAGATGGTGACTGCAGCCATGAAATTAAAAGACACTTGCTCCTTGGAAGAAAAGCTATGACCAACGTAGACAGCATATTAAAAAGCAGAGACATTACTTTGCCGACAAAGGTCTGTCTAGTCAAAGCTTTTGTTTTTTCCAGTAGTCGTGCATGGATGTGAGAGTTGGACCATAAAGAGAGCTGAGCGCCGAAGAATTGATGCTTTGAACTGTGATGCTGGAGAAGACTCTTGAGAGTCCCTTGGACTGCAAGGAGATCCAACTAGTCAATCCTAAAGGAAATCAGTCCTGAATAGTCATTGGAAGGACTGATACTGAAGCTGAAACTTCAATAGTTTGGCCACCTGATGTGAAGAACTGACTCACTAGAAAAGACCCTAATGCTGGGAAAGATTGAAGTCAGGAGGAGAAGGGGCCGACAGAGGATGAGATGGTTGGATGTCATCACTGCTTGGGTGGACATGAGTTTGAGTAAGCTCCAGGAGTTGGTGACGGGCAGGGAAGCCTGGCATGCTACAGTCCATGGGGTCGCAAAGAGTTGGACAGGACTGAGCGACTGAACTGAACTTACCCTGGAAGAAAAGGGCAATAAAACACACACATATAGGCACACAGTCTGATTCTACAAGAGCTTTGCATCATAGAATTAAGAAAAAATGGCTCCATTTGTGATAACTGCAGATTTTGAATTTCCAGATCTTTGAATCTATTGTTGAAACTAAATGCCTTAGGCTAAACAGGTAACTATAAAACAGCTCATTTAATGGAAATGCAAGCTTCTTTTAAATGCACATTTTTAAAAAGCATGGAATCTTATTTAATTTGTAATATGATAATGCATGTGTGTTTTGCTCTATTTTATGATGTTTACTAACATCATTTTGATTATTAGCAAGAAAAATGCTCAGTGTTATGTTATTGCTACCTCAAGCATTGATTAAACCCTCCACTGTTCATGAGGGCTGACAGGGATTCAAAGGAGGAAATGTAAAACTTGAAAGTACGACAAAATAGTGACATTTCACTCTATAAAGCTGTCAATATTTTAATCCTGCATGTAAATCATTTTATCAGTTCAATTCCATATCTTAATTTGTATACCAAAGAAAATACCCTGCTGCATTAACTTTAATAAATAACAGTATGATATTAAGTGTACTCTATTTCAAGATCCTTGTGAGCAAGTAAGCTTTTTTTCTTGTGTTGGTCCTCAATTTCTTTACTTTCCTATGAATAAATTCTTAAGGTGTATTTTTCATTTTCTTGCTGTTAACAACCGACCTTTCATTATTTTGTTATTTAGAATCTTTACTTTCTCAGCTTAAGTGATGTCTTTGTCAATGATAACATTGTATTCATTTGGAGTGATGATTGATATGGTAATAGATACAGTGTGATTGAAAGCAACCTTTGTCAATAAGAAGGCCAAATACTCAAACTCCGTATTGGTCTGAATTTGCTCATTATTGGAGACCTTTCATAGTCATATTGACTTGCTGTCTAAATGTTGTTACTTACCTGATGCTTCCATTGTTTTAATGGGATAGACATTGGTATTGAACATAGCTTCCCCAATATTTGTCCTAAAATACACATGACTCAATTTTGCAATGTTCAAGTGTGTTATAAAAGTGTATATAACAGAGATTTTGAACTTAACAAAAGATATATTTAAGATCATGAAATGGAAAAAAAATCAGAAAAAGCTGCAAGTACTATGTTTTTAAGCCCTTATTCCAATAGTCTCAACTTTGAGATACCACTTTATACATTTCTAATTGGCAAAAATATATAAAATATTTAAACAGAAAAGATTTTGTTTTTGCTGAAGCGTTTGATTTAATTATATTTTTCTTCAGAAGAGTTGTAACAAAATGGTTTGTTGCAAACTCTATAACAAGTTAATGTATACAGAGAGTGAAATATACACTCAAGACCAGCAAAGTTGTCCCTTTAAAGGTTCTATAAAAGGATGGTGAATGTGAACCTGTTTTTTGTTGTTGTTGGGATACAATTGCTTACAGTGTTGTGTTAGTTTTTGCTGTACAACAACATGAATCAGTCATGTGTATACATATTTGGTATGTATGTTTACATATATACACACATACCTTCCTCTTGAACCTTCCTCCTATCCCTATCAGACCCCCCACCCCATCAGGTCATTGCAAAGCTCTGAGCTCCCTGTGTTAATACAGCAATTTCCCACTAGCTCTCTCTTTTATACATGGTAGCGACGTATATGTCAATGCTACTGTCTCAATTTGTCCTACCCTCTCCTTCCCCTGCTGTGTCCACAAGCCCATTCTCTAGATCTACATCTCTATTCCTACCCTGCAAATATTTCATCAGTACCATTTTTCTAGATTCCATACATATGTGCTAATATACCATACATGTTTTTCTCTTTCTGGCTTCACTCTGTAGTAAGGTTCATCCACATCTTTACAAATAACTCAACTTCATTCCTCTTTATGGCTGAATAATAGTTCATGTATACATCTACCACGTCTTCTTTATCCATTCATCGGTCAAACATCTAGGTTGCTTCCACATTCTGGCTATTGTATTTCCTCTTTCCTTTGGGTGCCTCAACCTGTGTCATAGATATCATCTGTTTTTCCTGTAGGACTTGGGCCGCCTGAGGACAGCTCTTCTTGTTCACGTATCTCTCCACCCCTCCTCTGTGCCATTCTACTGTGCCTCTGCCTTCTAATACCTAGTAATTTGTAGGTGATCTACATACATTTGTTAGTTTGAAGAATATGAGGAATTCAGAAATTCAAAACAAACAAGCAAAAAAAATGGTTGCACTACTAGTGTTTTCATATACCCCATAACATGGAATCAGATGTTGCTAAATTTGCTGAGAATATGTTCAAACCAGACAATGTAACACATATACATGATCCTTGTTTGTCCTGCTATAGTAATCTAAAAATATATTTTCTTAAATGTTATCTACTTACAGATGCAACTATCCATGCTCTCAAATGTTATCATTAACCTCATTTTTCTAGAAATCAGTATGCTTTAGTTTATGACCAAATAACCCCTTCTTATTGCACTGCACATTTCCTACATCCAAGTCTACTAATAGAGTTATCATTTACTTTTTCAAGGAATGATTTCTGGAATGTCCAAGAACCTTGCTTTTTCTTCTTTTTTGCTGAGTTGCTTGATAAGTCACTGTCCTTTAAACCTTCTCTGCTTCCTCATGTGTATACCAATACTTCACTCGCAATGCTTTTCATGATCATTCTGTGTTTTCTACTTCTGTTGCTCTCTCTCTAATCCAAGCTCTGATAACTAGTATAACTGACTCAGTAATCAGACATTGGACTCTGATTATCTCTCTTCATCCTCTACTCCCATTTCACTCTGCAGCTTGCTTGTGATCATGTTACTCAAAGTCTTTCATTTGCTTACAAGGTGAAATTCAAACTCACTACACTAGCATTCATGTAATTCTTTGTTTTTATCCACATCTATAGTTTTAACTGTTTCTTTTGTCCCTTCCACAAGAACTCAATCTATATACCATATCCAGCACACCTTGTCTTTTTCTTACCCCAAGATTATACTAAACTGTAAGCCCTTGTCCAAAATAGTTTCATATCCCCATTTTCATCATGATAAACTCAATGTATCATTCAACATGGGTCCTGTTCTGATTCTAATTTTTAAGTAAACATTTCTTGATTCCCGAAGTTAAAAACCAATATTTGATTTAGCTTTCAAGTGAGCACAGTCCACCCCACCCCCACACAGGACCTTGCCCATTTCTCCTCAAGGTAGGAAAGTTATATTCATCCTAGTACTTCATACCGTCCAGCTGCAGGGCCAGCTTCACAAGCTTGTGACTTGTGCTGTTATTCAGGGCCTCACTCTTAGAAGGGTCCATACTTGGTTAAATGCTCTGCTGTCTCCATCTTGAAATTACTAAATTTTGAACAAGCATCCTGAAGCTTTCTTTTTGCACTGAGCCCTACAAATTATGTGGTCAGTCCTGGCTAGTGGTGCCTTTTTTGCCCAGTAATTGTTCCATAAATACCTGCTAAATGGAACTCTTGCCAATTTACCAACTCATTTCTCTCCCAGTTGTAACAAAACCAGGTAGAAATCTGAAACATAACTCAGCTGGCACTTTTATAACTCTGCAGTGAGGCTTGGTTTTAAGTGAAATATTTTAGAGATACTAATATTTACACTTATTCTAGTATGATGCCATAGATGAAAAAAAGTTTGCAGCTTTACACAGAGGTTGGGATAAATTTTTATGTTTACTTAGTAGATGATTTTCTTGTCATCTTAATATTTAGAAAGAAGATGGCTTTGGATTTTCATGTTTGACCTAGAAATTGATAGCTATGGTTGCAATGACTGAATTGTGCTCAGTTGCTAAATTGTGTCTGACTTTTTGTGACCCCATGGATTACATGCAGCCCACCAGGCTCCTCTGTCCATGGGATTTCCCAGGCAAGAATACTAGGGTGGGTTTTCATTTCCTCCTCCAGAGTATCTTCTCAGTCCAGGGATTGAACCCACATCTGCTGCATTGGCAGGTGGATTTTTTTACCACTGACTGAATTACTGTTATGTATTTGTTATATATCTACAACAATATATTGCAAGTGGTAGTGATTCACTGTTCAATTGACTCAGTTACATGAGCTAATTTATAAGACTTTTCTTAAGACTGATATAGTGTTTAGAAGCACATTTGTATAATTATTACTTACAGAACAACCATAAAACAAGAGTGTATAGCATTTTATAGTTGGAAGGAAGGCTGGCAAGCCTTAGATTCTATCCTGAGTTGCTCATCCTTGGCAGTAAAGTCTCTCTGGCAAGAATTCTTCTCTGAGTTATTTTGAGGAATGTTGATCTAGAAATATTTTCAGACTATTCAGTCTTTTTAGTCTCTATAGATTTTGCCTTGAGTACATATTCAAGGCTAAATCCTCCTGCCCAAGATTCACAATAGAAAAGATCTTTCAAGGACACTGTGTGTTTCCTCTGTATATTGAATGCCTCACCGTATATAACATTACACAGGAATCCAGACACAGAAGAGGAATTTAAATACCAGTGGACATACAGCAGTATCTTTCTCTTTCTATTTTGAGTTATATATTTACATTTCAGAGTACAATTTCTAAAAAAACTATGTAGCCATAATAAAATAATAGGTAGAAATAATTCTTATTTAGTTGCCATGATTTTAATTTTTAAGGCTCAAAATACATGATTTAGATAAATGTTGTATGTTTTAAGTTGTGGATAATTTTTGACTACCAAATATCAGGTTGATATGTACATACCCCAAAATTATAGTAGGTGAATGTGATATGATAAATTCTTTAAAATTTAAAACTTCCATATGTTTAAAAACTTTAAATTAATTGTCTGGCATTTAAATTAGCTTCTATGCATAATATTTGGAATTTCTAAGTATGCAAAGAAACAATGAATTTGCACAAGAAGTGATATTGCCAATCAATATTAATATAACAATATCTTGCTGTATATTTTAAAAATATATTTTTGTAGATAAGTTTAATATTTCTAAGCATCCGTGTGTGCTTAGTCTCATCTGACTCTGTGACCCCATGGACTATAGCCACTAGGCTCCTCATCTGTGGGATTTTCCAGGCAAGAATACTGGAGTGGGTATCCATTCCCTTTTCCAGGAGATCTTCCTGACTCAGGGATCAAACTTGGATCTCCTGCTTATCAGGCAGATTCTTTACCATCTGAGTCACCAAGGAAGGCCTCTTTCCCTATAATGGAACATAGTAACTTATTTGGAAAACAGCCCTGATTTTTAGAATAAAAACAACTAAGAATGTTTTCAAATTCTTGAAAAAAATATCAATAATAACTATATTAAAAGCTTCAGCATTTCACTGTTTGTGTTATATATACAGGTTTAATCTACTTGGCCTGAAAATGCACTGAGAATTACTACAAGAGAAAGAAACCTACCTAGATGTAAATGGCACGCAGTGTGGCACATTCTAAACAAAAAATGAACCCTATGTCAAAAGGCATACTCTCTGATAACTTTTAACATTGTGAATATATGAGACACTCATAAATATTTTCTGCAAGTGTGGTGAATGAGGCAGATTATGCTTTAATAATTTCATTGTAAAAGCTGATGAATCAAAATTTAATAGCTTTTTAAATAGAAACATATACTTGAAGAGCGTCAAATTAAAAATAGATTATCTTTTAAGAGATATGAATATTCAAGATCTTAGGGTGGAGACAGAGAGAGATGGGGAGAAAGGGAGAGGAAGAGGAAAAATATATATAAGGACAAATAGCAGAATCTTGGTTTCATTTCAGATATCTATGGTAAGCCTAAAATATGACAGATATGGCTTTATACTTAAGATCCTTGAAGTTTCTCTTAATATATTAGTCATAGTTTCCAAATAGAAGAGACCCTTGAATTTTCCAGTCAGGGTAGGCAGAATGTTCAGGGAAGATGACCTCTAATGAAACTGTCATGGTCATCATGTTCAGGAGCCAAAAATATTTACCAATCAATAAAGAAATAACTTCTTCTCTAAGGGTTAAAGGTTGCACTCTCAGCAAGCATTTAAAAATAAATATCTCATTGGAAATTAAGTAATCCAACTCCACCTGTATGCTAATGATATTTGTTAATATCTCTTTCCTTCATGGCACATGACTTGAGTAATTCTCTGGTCGTTTCTCGTCTATTTAGTGCTACCCAATGTGTAATGGCATGTAGATATAAATACTAATGGAGAAAGTGCACTGCCTTAGGGAACACCCATCATGACAAGTAACTAATTGCTTTATGTACATTAGTACCAAGTGAAGCGTTTTACATCTTCTGAAAGGCACCAGCACCCTCTACTTTCTAATTTACCAAAATGTCATGTCTTTTTCTGAAAGAAAGAATTGGAAGACTTTTTTTTCTTTTTTAAAGCATCACTCTAACTCCCTTCAATTCACTGTCCCATGCAAACTGGGTTGAAAATAATTCCAAGTCATGGAACATTTAATATTATATACCAGATCACTCAAGGTTTGGTAGTTTTATTTTATTTCACTTAATTCCTAAACTTTATATATATACACATATATATATTCCACTTAGATAAGTTTATATAGAATCACCAAAATTGTTGAAGTATTACTCTTTCATTCTACAAAAAATTGCTAATCATGCAGAGAAAATTAAAAACTCACACAGAATTCTGCTTTTGAAAACAAAACTAAAACATATATTTTGGAGAAACAGTCTCCAGCATTAATGTTATTTTCTACATGGTATGGAGTATTATAATTTGATGTGTGTGTGTATGTTTATGTGCGTGTGTGTGTTGAGTCGCTAAGCCGTGTGTGACTCTGCGACACCACAGACTCTAACCTGCCGGGCTCCTCTGTCTACGGGATTTCCCAGGCCAGAATGCTGGAGTGGGTAGCCACTTCCTTCTCTAGGTGATCTTCCCAGATCAGGGATCAAACCTTCGTCTCATATAGTGGCAGGTGGATTCTTACTACTGAGCCAGCAGGGAAGCCTATACTTTAATACGTGTTTTTTAATGTGCATAGTTACTGATGCTACACCACTCTTAAAGAGTTAGCACCCACCATGGGAAATGAAGAATCACTTAGTTTGATAAGCTGAACTTTTCTGTCCTGAATCCCGAAGATTTCAATGAGACAGGTTGCAACTGTTGTCATCAAAGCATTTATAACGGTAATTATTGAAAATTAATAAATACAGGTGCAAACAGGGAGAAGCAAGTTAGGAGAATTACTTTTCAGTTTTTATCTCCATACTCTCAAAATACATGTTTATCTCTCTCAAGTTTGAAGGTAGTCCTACCTACAAAAAGAAGCTGTTCTTCAGTTTTAGAATAGGCCATTTACTCAGGCCTATCAGCACCCCACTCCAGTACTCTTGCCTGGAAAATCCCATGGACGGAGGAGCCTGGTGGGTTGCAGTCCATGGGGTCGCTACGAGTTGGACACAACTGAGTGACTTCACTTTCACTTTTCACTTTCACACATTGGAGAAGAAAATGGCAACCCACTCCAGTGTTCTTGCCTGGAGAATCCCAGGGACGAGGGAGCCTGGTGAGCTGCCGTCTATGGGGTCGCACAGGGTTGGACACGACTGAAGTGACAGCAGCAGCAGCACAACACATTTTGTGGTATTCCGTCCTTGTGTGCCCACTCACTCAGTCAGGTCCGACACTTTTGTGACTCTATGGCCTGCATCCCACCAGCCTCCTCTGCCCATGGAATTTTCCAGGCAAGAATACTGGAGCAATTTGCCATTTTCTACTCTAGGGGATCTTCCGGACGCAGGAAATCAAACCTGGGTCTCCTACCTCGGCAGGTGGATTCTTCACCACTTAAGCCACTGGGAAGCCCCAATTCCTTCCTTATGAGGAAGAAAATCAAAAGGTATCCTCCTTTCACACAGTGTAAATGTTGTCTCTCCTTACTAAGGAAAGTGCTATGGTGTGTATTGAGAAGAAAAACAAAACAGGGATATAAGGAAGAATGATGTGAATGTGAGGCAAGCAGAAGTAACGCAGCTTAGATTAGGAGTAGACCTTCCTACTTGGTACCACTGTTTTCCAATTAGGACCAATTAGCTTTCACTTAATACTAACGCTGTTTGCCAATTAGGAAATTAGGAACGGGGCGGAAACCCCCAGGAAAGTCCGGCGAGCGCGAAAGTATTGACCAATGGAATTGCTTTGCAAACGTGTAACCAATCCGCTTCTCACCCTATAAATTTGTGTAACAGCTTGGGCTCAGGGCTCTCTGACCCGCACCACTGCGGAGAGTTGCGGGTGGAGAGTCCTGACTCGAGTCAGTAATGAACTTCCCTTCCTGCGAGTTGCATTGTCTTGGAGGCCTTCTCTCTTCCCGCTCGGGGATTCGGACATCGGGCATAACAGTGAAGAAAGTATTCCTTATGTGGTTGTAAAAACTTTATTTTGTACTGTAAAACAAATACGTTAGGTTAAATGTTATGCTTTGTCTGTCGAGTTCTAGGTACCTATGGAAACGTGGTAGGAGTTAAAAGACACAGGTGAAAGAAGAGCTACTCAGATAGGCAGTCTTGCACAGTGGGCCAATATGCAGAAGTTAGACACAATAAATTTGGATTAGCTACACCTAGTTCCCTATGATCATATATAGCTGTAATCGTCCCACAACTTAATTACATTATTTATAACTGACCATTAACATGTGTTTCTCATATGACTCTTGTGAGAATTATATGAAATAATGTACATAAGATGCTGGACATGGTGCTAGTAAAGGCTTAAAAATAGTGGCTAGTTTTCTTTTTGTGGTTATTATTTATTACAGTAAAAACAGGCTTCTTCTGTGTATTTCAAGTTGCTTATCTGATATTTCAAAATGAATACCAAGTTGATAAATATGAAAGCTAGCTTTATCTGTGTTGGAAACCAGCACTTATTTGTACCGGAAGTGATTCTTTGAATTCAAGATATTATTTTTAAAAAAGATCCTTTGGGATAAGCTAAATCCTCAATATAAGAACAATGTATCATTAATTAAGGTACCATAGATATTGATATAAAATGGAGATTGCAAGTTATTTACAAATATTATGCAGTGTGGATTTTGTTTATTTTTCCATACTATTTAAGTGCGATTGTCCATCTTGTAAGAATTGGACATTTGGTGTGTTCCTTTATTTTATGCAAGCTACACATTTATTTCATTATCTCATATATGCATTATCAAAATATGTTGGAAAGTTTCAGTAGAAGAACACTTCTATTATTGTATTTCAATAGTTTTGAAAAATAAAAGTTATTTATGATAGTGATTCAAAGATTATTTTTGTAAAGGAGTAAAAGCAAATGATACTATTAATATCATTTTAAATAATTAAATCTCTAAAATTTTTTATTGTTAACCATCCAGTCACAATCAGAGTTAAGTCAATAATTACTTATTAGGTAATCTGTAATATACAGAGTAATCTTTGAAATGTCTAGATTACGCTTGCTTCTCAGAAGAAAAATGTCTCAAAATCACAAATTTATTGAATATTTCTACAACCATTTATTTTTAAATAAATTGGAACCTGTTACATAAAGTTATTCTATGATTTATTTTTATTTAATACTTTTAAATAAGGAGCAGTTTTTAAAGAAATAAGCCCTTAATTAAGTTTATTTATTTATTTTTTAATGGAAGGATAATTGCTTTACAGAATTTTGTTGTTTTCTGTCAAACCTCAACATGAATCAGCATAGGAATGCATATATCTCCCGCTCTGGAACCTCCCTGCCATTTCCCACCGCATCCCACTCCTCCAGGTTGATCCAGAGCCCCTGTTTGAGCTTCCTGAGACATACAGCAAATTCCCATTGGCTATCTATTTTACATATGTTAATGTAAGTTTCCATGTTACTCTTTCCACACATCTCACCCTCTCCTCCACTCTCCCCATGTCCATAAGTCTGTTCTCTATGTCTACTTCTCCATTGCTGCCCTGCAAATAAATTATTTGGTACCATATTTTTAGATTCTGTATATATATATGTATTAATATATGATATTTATCTTTCTCTTTCTGACTTACTTCACTCTGTATAACAGGCTCTAGGTTCATCCACTTCATTAGAACTGACTCAAATGCATTCTTTTTTATGGCTGAGTAATATTGCATTGTGTATATGTACCACAGTTTCTTTATCCATTCATCTGTCAGTGGACATCTAGGTTGCTTTCACGTTCTAGCTATTGTAAATAGTGCTGCAATGAACAATGGGATACATGTGCCTTTTTCAATTGTGGTTTCCTCAGGGTATATGCCTAGGAGTGGGATTGCTGGGTCATATGGTGGTTTTATTCCTAGTTTTTTCAGGAATCTCCATACTGTCTTTCATAATGGCTGTAGCAATTTATATTCCCACCAATAGTTCAAGAGGGTTCCCTTTTATCCACACCCTCTCTAGCATTTATTGTTTGTATATTTTTTGATGATTGACATTCTGACTGGTGTGAGGTGATATCTCGTTGGTGTCTCATATTTACTATTTAAATAAAAAGAATATTTTTAAAGAAATATGCCCTTAATTCAGTTTTGAAGTGAAAGTGTGGTTGCTCAGTCATGTCTGACTCTTTGTAATCCCATGTACTAGCACACCAGGCTCCTCTGTCAATGAGATTCTCCAGGCAAGAACACTGGAGTGGGTAGCCACTCCCTTCTCCAGGGGATCTTCCCAGCCCAGTGACTGAACCCAGGTCTCTCACATTGCAGGCAGATTTGTTACCATCTGAGCCACCAGGGAAGCCAATTAAGCTTTGAGTTGCTTTAATTTTGAAAATACAGATATTTACATTTTAGTTTTACTTGGACCCTTTGACAAGCAGGTGATTGTTAAGAATCTGCTTAGTCATCTCTTTCTTTTATTTTTTCCCCTGAGTATTATCATTAGCTACTTCTCTAGTTCTCCTTCTAAGCAGTGAGCTCCTTACTCATTGTGCAGGTCTTTGTATTTCACAGATTTGTTTCCTCAAGAGTCAGCAAGTCCCCTGTCCTAGAAATTTCAATCTCCAAGGTTGAAGTTCACTTAGCATCACTTCCCTGGTGCCCTTTAGCATCAGATAAAGATAAGCTTAGGTCACTCTATGTCTAGCCTTCCTTTCCTGATTATTAGCCCCAAATGGAACTTTTGGCCACCAGCTGATTCACAAGTTCTGGCAAATATGCACATCAGGGAATGAAGAGAAAGGGTATGAAGAGAAGGACTCTCTCATGCTTTCTCTACTCTCTTTCTGAGCATCTTAGATTATCCAGACTTTTTGTTCATAGCAGAAACACTCACCTGAAACAAAAGTAAAAGGGGTCCCACCTGTAGATTTTGCTACTGTTGGAATATATGGCAAAAAGTGTCTGATAAAGGACCAGTAAATGTCAAAGAATCATTTATCTATCTACCTATATTTCTAGCTTTACTGGAATATAACTGACATATAACATTGCATAAGTTGAAGGTGTACAATGTGGTGATTTGATACACTTAAATATTGTGAAATGATCCCCAAGTAGAGTTAGTTAATATTATATTATCTCATGTAATTACCACTTCTCTTTTTGTAGTGAGAACATTTAAGATTTACTCTCTTAGGAAGTTTCTTTTCAGATACAGACTTAAAATGGTTAGAGTTATAAGTTTTCAACTTTATGGTGTGAAAGCAGTAAGCATTCTGTAAAAACCCTTCTTCAAATCTGAATTTTGATCTTTCTCAGGTGAGTGTATAAAATTCTCCTGTGATGCTGGACAGCATCAAGCTAGCCATAGCTCCCATTCAAACATGTGATGATGAAGGTAAACAACTGATCTGTATACAGCCATTCTGTACTCATCCATCCTTTTTTTTTTTTTTAAATTACACTACTCAATAAATTACATGAAATATTTAAGGCTTTATACAAAATAGGCTTTGTGTTAGATTATTTTGCCTCATGAAGGCTGATGTATTTTGAGCATGTTTAAGGTGGGCTAGGCTAAGCATGATGTTTGGTAGGTGAGGCATATTAAATGTGTTTTCACTTTATAATATTTTCAACTTATGATGGATTTATCAAAATGTAGCACTATCACTGTGGAAAATTCTTAAAGAGATGGGATTACCAGACTACATTACTTGTATCCTGAGAAACCTGTATGTGGGTCAAGAAGCAACAGTTAGAACTGGACATGGAACAACTGACTGGTTCAAGAATGGGAAAGAAGTACGACCAGGCTGTATATTGTCACCTGGTTTATTTAATTTATATGCAGAGTGCATCATGCAAAATACTGGACTGGATGAATCACAAGCTGGAATCAAGATTTGCCAGGAGAAATAGCAATAACCTCAGTTATGCAAATGATACCACTCTAATGGCAGAAAGTGAAGAGGAACTATAGAGCCTTTTGATGAGCGTGAATGACGAGGGTGAAAAAAACTGGTTTAAAATTCAACATTCAAAATAGTGAGATCATGGCATCCAGTCCCATCACTTCATGGAAAATAGAAAGGGAAAAAGTGGAAGCAGTGACAGATTTTTTTTTCTTGGGCTACAAAATTACTGCTGATGGTGACTGCCACTGGGAAATTAAAAGATGCTTGTTCCTTGGAAGGAAAGTTATGACAAACCTAGAAAGCATATTAAAAAGCAGACACACGTGTAAATCTATGGCTGATTCATATCAATGTATGACAAAACCCACTGAAAAAATAAAGAAAGAAAGAAAGAAAAACAAACAAACAAAAAAATAAAAATAAAAAGCAGACCAACAAAGGTCTGTATAGTCAAAGTGATGGTCTTTCCAACAGTCATGTATGGATGTGAGAGTTAGACCATAAAGAAGGTTGAGCACAGAAGAATTGATGCTTTTGAATTGCAGCACTAGAGAAGATTCTTGAGAGGTCCATGGACTACAAGGAACTCAATCCAGTCAATCCTAAAGGAAATGAACCCTGAATACTCATTGGGAGGACTGTTGCTGAAGCTGAAGTTCCAATACCTTGGCCACCCTTTGCAAAGAGTCAACTCATTCCCTGATACTGGGAAAGAGTGAAGGCAAAAGGAGAAGTGGGCAGCAGAGGATGTGATGGTTAGATAGCACCACTGACTCAGTGGTCACAAATCTGAGCAAACTCCAGGAGACAGTGGAGGGCAGAGGAGCCTGGTGTGCTGCAGTCCGCGGGGTTGCAAGAGTCAGACACGACTGAGCACCTGAACCACAACAGCAGGCCTATCACAAGTCAAGGAATATCTGTATGTTGTTGTTTTTATGTAGAAATTCAATTACTTTTGGATCCTACTTCTTTACTAAATTCATTGATTAGTTTTAACAGTTTTGTGTTTTTGTGTGTGTATGGAGGTTTCATGATTTTATATAATATCATATCATCTGCTAACAGATAGTTTTTCTTCTTCCTTTTGAATTTGGATACATTTTATTTCTTTTTTCCCCCCTGATTCATCTGGCTAGGACTTATTGTGTCATGTTGAATAGTAAGGGGGAAAGTAGCCTCCTGTGTCTTATTCCTCATCTTAGAGAAACACTTTCAGCCTTTTATCATTGAGTATGAGGTTAGTTGTGAGCTTGGTATATATATGACCTTTACTATATTGAGGTTCATTTCCTCTGTAGGTTGAGCGTTTTTGTTTTTGTTTTTTCATGAAAAGAATTCTCTATTTTGCAAGTGTGTTTTTTGCATCTATTGAGATGATTATACTTTTTTTCTCTGTTTTATTCTATTAATATGGTATATTACACTGATTGGTTTCTACATGTTGAACCATCCTTGCACCACTGAGTCACATTTTCATTTCACTCATTGTATAATTCATCTCCAGAATTTCTGTTTGATTCTTTTTTTATGATTTATTTTTGTTTAACTTCTCATTTCATCCAGACATTGTTTTCCTAATTTAACTGAATTGTCTTTCTTTGTTTTCTTATACTTCATCAAGCTTCCTTTAAACTACTATTTTGAATTATTTATCAAGCAAATCACAGATCTCCATGCCTTTGGAGTCAGTTACAGAATGACTTCTGTGATCCTTTGATGGTGTCATGTTTCCTCAATTTTTCATGTTTCTTGAATTTTTGTGTAGCTGTCTTTGCCTTTGCAGTTATTGTCACCTTCATAATTTACTAATTGCTTTTAAGAGAGACGTACCTTTTGTCAGTCTTGCTACAAATTCTGAGGCTTGCTTAGATATTCTATGGATAAGCCTGTTCCAAGCTCCGTGCTTCCCTTGGAGGGGGAATTTTTTAATTTGTGTGCTTTCTCTCAGTCCTACAACCCATGAGGCCAGGTGCTGACAACCTTCCTTTTGCTTTTGCCTCTGGTCTCTCCCTGACCTGCAGGTTAGGCCAGCTTTCTGCAAGTATCTATTGGTCATCTGCCAAAGCTCAGTCTCTCCACCTTCAGAGCCATGCACAGAGTCAGGCACAGGGTGGCATGTTTGTGAGTGAGACATGTGGAATGCTGCAGATGCCCTTGGACCAGTTGGGAGAACTCTTGGCAAGGTGTCTCCAGAAGCTCATCATTGGGCTTCTTGATGGAGTCTGCAACATAATTAATAGGATCCATATTCCTTTAATTTTCTCCAGAATCTTATCTGCCTCTCCCCCAGCCTTTACCTGTTCATGCAGCTTACATGAGCTTCTATTCCGATGTCCCCCATGGCTGGAGAAACTGGGAACTCATATCTTTCCCCTGCAAAAGATATCTCAGGCCAAGAAGATCTCTCTTGACTATGAGATGTGACATCTTGCAGGAAGGTTGTTGTAGGTAAGGTCAAAATCTTCCTCTTCCTCTGTCCAATACGAGTATCCTCCAAGCTCACTTTTTTTTTTTTGCTCTAATGTTGTGTTGGAATTCATCTGTTGGATACCTAGACTTTCACAACAGCTCTCTCATCCGTGGGTAATTGTCTGAAGGGCCTCCTGGACCATGGGGAAGAGGGGATGGAGCCAGTTTACAGGCCACTGCAGAGTCCCAAGCAGTGGTGAGGTCTGTGTGTCTATTACCTGACATGTGAATTGGCAGGACTCCTCCTGGGCCCCTTGATGTATAATGATGAATTCTACAGCTCCCACAGAGGCACCTTTGTCCATGGATGGATGCCAAATTATTGTTGTTGAGCAGGGTACAATGAGCTACGTCTTCTTTAGCTATGTTGCTGACATCACTCCTCAGAATCATTTTTATTAAGAATGTTGAGGGAAAGAGAGCTAAGAGGCACAAGTCACAGAGAGGAAATGCAAAGGGAATGAGAGCATGGTCATTGTCCCAGATCGGACTTGTCTAAAGGGCTTTGAGGAGCAAAGCTCTAAATGCAAGAAAAAAAGAAACTTTTTCTATAGGGTTTTATTTTATGGGACAAAAGCAAGGTGAGAAGAGGCAAGGTGACAAAATGTGATGCAGCCTAGGAAAATGTCTCTCATATTACTGTGTACAATGTAATAAGGTTCCTTAGACTCTCTGAGGTTCCAGAGAAACTGGTGCCAATTATGCATCATTTTGTGGTTTTTGGATATTGCAATATTGTACCTTTACCGCAAATGTCATCCTTATATCAGTGGGGCTTGGAAGCAAGGAAAGAACCAAGGGGTCCTCAGCTGGCTTCGAGGGCCACCAACATCAGCCAGGAAGGCCAGAACTTAATGTTCTAACCAAGAACTCCCTGCGTTCCCCAAGAATTCCTGGAAATAACTTGAAGATTTTGTGTGAAGGTAAGAGATGAATGTATTCTATGAGC
The DNA here is from genome assembly GCF_019320065.1 of Cervus canadensis. Taxonomy (NCBI): domain Eukaryota; kingdom Metazoa; phylum Chordata; class Mammalia; order Artiodactyla; family Cervidae; genus Cervus; species Cervus canadensis. The sequence continues at coordinate 37,536,734 of NC_057397.1, forward strand.
AAGTTAGGGAGATAATCCATGAAAAGTAGATTGTACTAATAAGTTATCAATACACTGATGCCCTGGTGTGCCATTTTCACAATGGTTCAAAAGATGAATGATCCTTAACATGAATACAATGCAAATTTAAGATTCCAAGCTAATTCTTCAAAAGGATTTTAATTACTTTTTATTCATTAATAATTCTAATCTTAGATTTGCTTCCAAATATGTCTTAAGAATGTATCCAAGTGTGGTGAACCTGGTCCAGTGATAAAAATTATTCTATGCTTTTCTTATTATATGGAGGAAGAAATGGCAACCCACTCCTGTATTCTTGTCTGGAAAATCTGAATGAAGGAGGAACCTGGTGGGCTACAGTCCATGGGGTCACAAAAAGTTGGACACGACTGAGCAACTACACTTTCACTTTCATTTTTGTTATTGTGATAAATTAAGCTTAGTATTGATTTAAAAAGGTACTTATATCTCTGTAAATATGAAATCTGCTCATTGTCTCAAGACATTTGATATGCTATACTTTTAAGTTTTCAAGAGTATTGGGGAAATTTATAATTATAATATTCTTAGAGAAAATTTATGTGAATATATATGGATATGTGTATATATGTACATATATATAACTTTTTACATGACTAAGACTTCTAACTGTTAATATGCTAATTTAATCTTTATATATATGTATATATACATAATTTTTTTACATGGAGAAGACTTCTGTTTATATGCTAAGTGCCTTGCATACTTATATGTATTAGTTTCTATAACTGCTTTGTTTTGTATTTTGCTAAAATTAAAACATCTTTTCTTCTTTCACACATTTTATACATATAAATATATATATATATATATACACATACATATGTATATAGTCTCCTTCTTTCTGCATTGTGTAATTCAAGTTGCCCACACATTATCTTTTCTAGGAACTCCTAACACCAAGAATTTAACCTATCAGTGTAAGTTAATCATCTTCTGCTTCCAACAGTCACCAGTTCTAATTTTAAAAGCTTTGTCTTCATCCCAGTCCCCCAGGGTAAAAATCTTATAATCATTTTCACTTTCCCTTTCTGTTTTCCTCACTAGATCTAATCCATCACTAAGCTTTGACACTTTTTCTTGCTTGGTCTATTATATTTCTTGAGCCTCCTTTTCCAGCTTAACAGTCAACACTTTATCCTAAGCATTCATGGTGTCTCATCTGCATGATGGTGCTAGAGACCTAATTGCTTCATTGCCCTCAGGGTTTCTCCAGTATGCTCAGTTCCCTTATATCCTCTGGAATAACTTTCCTTCAATGCTTCAAACAAACAAACAAACTTTTTTTTCCATAAAGTAATTTTCTTTCCTTCTATTATTTTAAAACTAGCTATTTTATCTTTGCTTTCAGAGTTCTACTGTCAGTTGCTTTTCCTAACTTATCATTCTCTCTCCTTAGATTTTCTGCTCTTGTCAGGTTAAACATGCATTCCTTCTCTGTGCTTGCCCATTTTAACTCCCAGCCATCAGGTCAGATTTCTCCTTTCCCACAGCTTTTCTGTATCTTAAACTCCAAATTCCTCAAGTATTTAATAACAACATGATTAAGTACAATATGATATGTTCATGTAATAAAAGACCATGAAGTCCCTGAGAATATTTTTACACATAGTTTTAAATTCATAAGCTGAGTGATAAATATTTTAAAGTGGGAGAAAATGGACTAAAAATCATTTTAAGAGTGTTTTAACTGAGGTTTCCTGGGACCCCAGACTTTGAGATAGACATTTGCTAACACAGTCCTGTGAACACTGTCATTTGGATCAATAATTTTAGGGGACTCAGGGAAGCAGTATTGAACTGAGGAAGTTGTTGAACTATAGTATGGTCGAAACAACAGATTCAACCAATTTCATAAGGAGCTCTTCATTTGAGGATGGTTGTCAGAGAGCCACTCAGCTGAGGGCTAACAGCTCCAACACTCCCAGCAGCTGGGAAGTGAATGCCTTGGGCTGAAGAGATACCTGGGAGGCATGGCATAGCCTCCACTTAGAGATGGAGATAATACCTTTAAAAAATAACAGAATCATAGAACAAGAGCCACAAAGAAACACAGGAACATGTTTGTTATCTCCAGCTGGTGGTTTAGCCGCTAATTTGTATCCAACTCTCGTGACCCTATGGACTGCAGTCTGCCAGTCTCCTCTGTCCATGGAATTTCCCAGGCAAGAATACTGGAGTAGGTTGCCACTTCCTTCTCTCAAGGATATTTCTGACCCAGGGATTAAACCCAGGTGTCCTACATTGCAGTGGATTCTTTACTGACTGAGCCACTAGGAAAGCCATTATTTCCAGTTAGTAGGATTATAACTGACTTTTATGTAGTCTTATTTAAAATTTCTGATATTTTCTACTTGTGCTTAGTCGCTCAGTCATGTCTGACTCTTTGCGAATCCATGGACTGTAGCCCGCCAGGCTTCACTGTCCTTGGAATTCTTCAGGCAAGAATACTGGAGTGGTTGCCATTTCCTACTCCAGGGGATCATCTGATAGAAGACAGATTCTTTACCACTAGGAAGCCAAAAGTAATATATGTTACTTAAAAAAAAATCTCACCTTTGATATTTTTCCTCAATTTTAATTTTTATTAAGCAAAATGATTTCTCTGTGCTGCTTAAGCATTTTCTTCTGGTCAAATTTTCACTTTTTTGTTTATTACTACAACTTCTAAGATGTTCTATGTCTCTCTCAGGTAGATAATAACTTCTTAGGAATAGGTATCATGTCTAAATGCATTTTTTTTGTTTCTCATTTTTATTATGATTATATATATGGTGGTGGTGGTTTAGTCTCTAAGTTATATCTGACTCTTGTGACCACATGGACTGTAGCCCCACCAGGGTCCTCTGTCCATGGGATTCTCCAGGCAAGAATACCAGTGTGGGTTGTCATTTCCCTCTCCAGATTTTATCTACACACACACACACACACACACACACACACACACACACACAACATACTTAAAACTGCTAATATAGAGTTTTGTGTAGAGTAGACGAGTATGTCCTTAAACAAGTGGAAGACAGGAAATTCAAAGCTAGATTAGGGCTAATTTTAACAAACAGCCACAAATTACCAGCAGATCCTGCCTTAGAAGCAACATTCTGCTTACAGTTGAGGTTTTTAGCCATTATCTTTATAACCCCTACAAAACCCCATCACTCTGTGGTGCAAAGTAATAGCTGAAATAAATTTGTAAGTCTAAAACTAAGAGTAACTTTGGTTATCCTTGAGATTAGTGTGTTAAGGTTCAGTTCAGTTCAGTTCAGTCGCTCAGTTGTGTCCAACTCTTTGTGACCCCTTGAACTGCAGCACGCCAGGCATCCCTGTCCATTACCAACTCCCAGAGTTCACCCAAACTTATGTCCATCAAGTCAGTGATGCCATCCAACCATCTTATCCTCTGTTGTCCCCTTCTCCTCCTGTCCTCAATCTTTCCCAGCATCAATTTTCATAGAAAACTGATTTCTTGTATTGGAACTTCAGCTTGGCTTACTTATTGTATGTTTGCCTCAAACATAGAATGATAAACCCCATATGGTAGTGTAAACAAATCTTTTAAAAGGTAAAGGTAGTGTAAAAAATATTTTAAAAGGTTGAAATGAGTGCAGGTATTTTACAAGCTCCATGGGGCATAGATTTTTCAGTCAGTTTTAGAATAGCTGTTATTCATCAATAGTTTGTATAAGGAATTATTATAAGAACACTTTTAAAATAAGCAAGATATTTGAAACTCTAATAACCTTTTTTCTAGCTTGAAATTAAAGGGAATAAAGACAGAAATACATATATATATATTTTACTATCTGTCTAACCCAAGAGAACTTGGGTCAGAATAAACTAGATATAGCTGATAGGATCATTTAAGATATTTCTTAGAAATAGCTTCAAGCCCCAAGGTTGTACTGAGCTTGAAGTTAATTAGTCCAAATAAATAAAATCTGCCCTCCTAACAGAGGACAGTTACAAACCCATGCTTATCACTGAAGATTCACTAAAACTCAGTATTTTCTTGTTATGCATTTCAGGAGAAACACGATTTCAAAATACAAGTAGAATTTCTAAGAATATGTTCACAGCCTTAGTTAATTAGTTTTACAGGCTTCAAAAAAAATTTAGAGCAGTAAAAAAAGCTAATTTGATCGAGAATTTTATTTAAATATTGGCTTAAATTTAGGATTTTATGTTTAGTAATATTCTAATACATTATATAATTTACTATCAGTTGCTTATTTAACTTATGTGCAGAGTACATCATGAGAAACGCTGGGCTGGAGGAAGCACAAGCTGAAATCAAGATTGCCAGGAGAAATATCAATAACCTCAGATATGCAGATGACACCACCCTTATGGCAGAAAGTGAGGAAGAACTAAAGAGCCTCTTGATGAAAGTGAAAGAGGAGAGTGAAAAAGTTGGCTTAAAGCTCAACATTCAGAAAACTAAGATCATGGCATCTGGTCCCATCATTTTATGGCGAATACATGGGGAAACAGTGGAAAAAATGGCTGACTTTATTTTTCTGGGCTCCAAAATCACTGCAGATGGTGATTGCAACCATGAAATTAAAAGATGCTTAGTCCTTGGAAGGAAAGTTATGACCAACCTAAACAACATATTGAAAAGCAGAGACATTACTTTGCCAAAAAAGGTCCTATATCTAGTCAAGGCTATGGTTTTTCCAGTGGTCATGTATGGATGTGAGGGTTGGACTGTGAAGAAAGCTGAGTGCTGAAGAATTGATGCTTTTGAACCGTGGTGTTGGAGAAGACTCTTGAGAGTCCCTTGGATTGCAAGGAGATCCAACCAGTCTATCCTAAAGGAGATTAGTCCTGGGTGTTCATTGGAAGGACTGATGCTGAAGCTGAAACTCCAATACTTTGGCCACCTGATGCGAAGAGCTAACTCATTTGAAAAAACCCAGATGCTGGGAAAGATTGAGGGCAGGAGAAGAAGGGGACAACAGAGGATGAGATGGTTGGATGGCATCACTGCTTGATGAACATGGGTTTGGGTAGACTCTGGGAGTTGGTGACGGACAGGGATGCCTGGCGTGCTGTGGTTCATGGGGTTGCAAAGAGTTGGACACAACCGAGCGACTGAGCTCAACTGAACTGAACAGTTCTGATAATGTTTAAAGTGTATTTTAAAATGAAAAAATAGATTTCCTTATGGCTTTCTTTATCTTGCTTAATACAAATCATCTAGTTTAATCTTACATTAAATTTCAGATACTTGTCTAAAAGTGTATCTTATTACCCACTTCCTTACCCTAAGTCTTCAGGTTAAATCACTTTTTTTCACTACTTGTATTACTATTCTATATATATGTTTTCTCTATTAGCACAGGACTAATCATCCTATAAAACTTGATGTGATCTTAGATTCTGCTTCCTCATTCATTTGACAAAGCCTATAATTCTATATTTTCCTTGGCCTTAGTGATCACTCTTGAATGTTGCTTCTTTTCATTTTCTTTTCCCATTGCCTTAGTCTAGGTCTTCATCATGCCATGAGCTTTAAAATTCCTTCTTTATATCACTCTGAAATCTGTTCTTAGTTTCACCACTAGTTGACCATACTCTCCATAAACTTTATTTAAATCTTTTGTTGCTTTCTTATTGCCTAGAGAATAAAACATAAATTATCTCAGAAAGAGAAACGTTAAGACTCCACTACCTGTTTTTCCCTTTTTTCCAGACTTGTCTTCCATTACTTTTCCTCAGGCATTCTCTAACCTTCTTTGATCAAGAAGGTAGATGTGGGAAGGAGGCTCACGGGATATGTAGAAAGATAAAGGCACCTGATAATCAGCCAGAAAATAAAGAACCTTCTGGCTGCATTTGTGATGTCAGATGTTGGAGCATATCACCTTCCCTTCCCCAATTAACCTATATTCCCGATGTTCTAAACTTCTTATAATTTTTCATACTACTAGCAATATTTTAACTTTTTACCTTAAGAATTTTAGTTCAAGTGCAGTTTTCTACCATTTTTTAATTGATTGATATTTACTGAGCCTTTGAGTTCCACCTAAAATGCCACCTCTTCAGAGAAATTTCTTCAGTACTTTTAGGAAGTGCTTTGTTGTTGTTTTTATTTTCATAGCTGTGAACTCATATTTATGTGAGTTACATTTATAGCACTTATAAAGCTATATTAATATCTGTCCTTTGGCTGGATAGTGAGTTGATCTCCATATCTATAATGTCTAGCTCAAGGATAGGAGCTCAATAAAATTTTGCTAACTGACTGAACAAATACAACAATGTTCCAAAACTTGAGAACACTATGGGGGATATGCATAGCAGAGTCCATCTGAAACAATGAGAAAATGTCTTCTCTTACAACTATGTTAATTTCAGGGCATCAGAGAAATAGCTTAAGCAAAAGATAATGAGAGTCCTGATTAGAACTGTAACCATGGTAATAGAAATAAAGAGAGAAAATTAATAGTATTGTTGAGATAGAATCAAAATATCCAGGTGATGTTTGATAAGAGAGACAATAGGAGAAAAGGGTAATGATAACCTTATTTTTGAGATAGTTTTTAAGTATATAAATATTTTAGATTTTGTATTTATCACTTGCAACTATGTATTATTTTATACCTAGTGAACAAAGCACTGAATATATTTTCAACAATTTATGTTAGTTAAAAACAATTGTGATAATATTCAGTATTTATAAGTAGAGAATTATTTCAGTGTGAGCAAGTAAATCTAAGATGAAAAACCAAAAGTAGTCACTTCATGCAAAAAAAAAATTTTCAAAATCACCAGTGGCAAGAAATGAAAAGATGACTAAATATTAGAGGATCTAGGTCTTAGTTTCAGATCAAACTTCTGTCACCATGACTTTGGGAAATTGAGTCAAGTTTTCCAGTTTCATTTACCAGCTTAGTAAAACATGAGCTTTTATGATTTTTTTTATAACTCCAGAAGATTATTTAAATTTGACTCTTTAGCCATCATCCTTCAAATTAAGAAATACATTGATTTTCATATGGGACAAGATTTAAAGAAAACATCTGACTGTCAGTGGGGTGTTTTTTATGAGTATAACAATTTTTGTAGTTTACTATTCAAAGAAATTTATTTTCTCTCAGATAAGAAAAGTCAAATATCTCCCACTTAGTTTCTCTTTGGTTACATTCTTATAGTTTGTCTGAATCGAAGACTATGTGATTGATTTTTAAACCAATCTAATAAGTCTATCTGAATCTTCCCTCTACTTTAGACTTTCTAACTAGTCTTAAGCTGCTGCTAAGAAATAAACAAATCATCTAAAACCCTATGCTTGAAAATTTCTGTTAAATACACATAGATATGATTTTAAAACTACTCAAATTTGTAAATATGAATTAAGTTACTAAACATTCAATCATTTATTCATTCAAAATATTTTCTGTCCTGATGGTAAAGAGTACTGTAAGTATCTCAATGTACAAGACAGATATTTTAGTCAGAGTAGGCAAACTGTTATAGCAATGGCCCTAAAATTTCAGTTCCTTAATGCATGAGAAGTTATTTTTCACCCATATTGCAGTTCAAGTGAGTTTTTGGATTTAGCACTCCATATGGTGATTCAGAGATCATGGCTCCTGCCTGCTGTTGGTTTTTCAATGTCTGTCACTAGATTCTTTACAATGGTCTGGGTGATGAAAAGAGATCCTTGAGGGTCTCAGGATGGTTTAAAGGCCAGGTATGAAAGCATTCTGGAAGACTTCGGTCCACATTCCATCAGCTGACACTAGCCAGATGACCACATCTAGCTGCCAGGGAGGCAGGAAATACAGTCTGTGTGTCCAAGAGGAAAGAAATTAAGACTTATGGTCATTTATTATTACCTGTGCCAAACAGAATATTCTCCTTCTCGTGGAGCTGGTACACTATTGGGAGAACCAGCAATAATCAATTAAACAAGTAAATGAAAAAGCTAGTTTCAGATAGTGACAAGTGTTTCAAAGAGAATTAAAGCTAAATGATATGATAAAAAGAATGGAGGTGGAGAAAGTTAATGTGGATTGGGTGGTCAAGGAAATGATCACAGGGTGAAAATATTCAAGAGATTAGATCTGATAGACTGAGTGCCTGAAGAACAATGGACGGAGGTTTGTGACAGTGTATAGGAGGCAAGCATCAAGAGCATCCCCAAGAAAAAGAAATGCAAAAAGGCAAAATGGCTGTTTGAGGAGGCCTTACAAATAACTGTGAAAAGAAGTGAAGAGAAAGGCAAAGGAGAAAAGGAAAGATATAAGCATCTGAATGCAAAGTTCCAAAGAAATAAGAGATATAAGAAGGACTTCCTCAGTGATCAATGCAAAGAAATAGAGGAAAACAACAGAATGGGAAAGACTAGAGATCTTGTCAAGAAAATTAGATACCAAAGGAACATTTCATGCAAAGATGGGCTCAATAAAGGACAGAAATGGTAGGGACCTAACAGAAGCAGAAGATGTTAAGAAGAGGTGGCAAGAATACACAGAAGAACTGTGCAAAAAAGATCTTCACGATCCAGATAATCACGATGATGTGATCACTCATCTAGAGCCAGACATCCTGGAATGTGAAGTCAAGTGGGCCTTAGGAAGCATTACTACAAATAAAGCTGGTGGAGGTGATGGAATTCCAGTTGAGCTATTTCAAATCCCAAAAAATGACGCCGTGAAAGTGCTGCACTCAATATGCCAGCAAGTTTGGAAAACTCAGCAGTGGCCACAGGACTGGAAAAGATCAGTTTTCATTCCAATCCCAAAGAAAGGCAATGCCAAAGAGTGCTCAAACTACCGCACAATTGCACTCATCTCACAGGCTAGCAAAGTAATGCTCAAAATTCTTCAAGCCAGGCTGCAATAGTACATGGACTGTGAACTCCAGATGTTCAATCTGGTTTTAGAAAAAGCAGAGGAACCAGAGATCAAATGGCCAATATCTATTGGATCATCAAAAAAGCAAGAGAGTTACAGAAAAACATATATTTCTGCTTTATTGACTATACCAAAGTCTTTGACTGTGTGGATCATAACAACCTGTGGAAAATTTTTAAAGAGATGGGAATACCAGACCACCTGACTTGCCACTTGAAAAATCTGTAGGCAGGTCAGAAAGCAACAGCTAGAACTGGACATGGAAAAACAGACTGGTTCCAAATAGGAAAAGGAGTATGTCAAAGCTGTATATTGTCTCCCTACTTATTTAGCTTATATGCAGAGTACATCATGAGAAGCGCTGAGCTGGAAGAAGCACAAGCTGGAATCAAGATTGCCAGGAGAAATATCAATAACCTCAGATATGCAGATGACACCACCCTTATGGCAGAAAGTGAAGAAAAACTGAAGAGCCTCTGATGAAAGTGAAAGAGGAGAGTGAAAAAGTTGGCTTACAACTCAACATTCAGAAAACTAAGATCTTGGCATCCGGTCCCATCACTTCATGGCAAATAGATGGGGAAACAGTGGACACAGTGACAGACTTTATTTCTTTGGGCTCCAAAATCACTGCAGATGGTGATTCCAGCCATGAAATTAAAAGACACTTGCTCCTTGGAGAAAAGTTATGACCACCCTAGACAGCATGTTAAAAAGCAGAGACATTATTTTGCCAACAAAGGTCCGTCTAATCAAAGCTATGGTTTTTCCAGTAGTCATGTTTGGATGTGAGAGTTGGACTATAAAGAATGCTGAGTGCCAAAGAATTGATGCTTTTGAACTGTGGTGTTGGAGAAGACTCTTGAGAGTCTTTTGGACAGCAAGGAGATCCAACTAGTCCATCCTAAAGGAAATCAGTCCTGAATATTCACTGGAAGGACTGATGCTGAAGCTGAAACTCTAATATTTTTGTCATCTGATGTGAACAACTGACTCATTTGAAAAGACACCGATGCTGAGAAAGATTGAAGGCAGGAGGAAAAGGGGATGACAGAGGATGAGATGGCTGGATGGCATCACTGACTTTATGGGCATGAGTTTGAGTAAGCCCTGGGAGTTGGTGATGGACAGGGTGGACTGTTGTGCTGCAGTCCATGGGGTCTCAAAGAGTCAGACATGACCGAGTGACTGAACTGAGCTGAGCTGAGCCAAAATCTAAATTATAAAAAGAAAAAAAGAAAGGAGAGATTACCATGATAAATGTAGATGTGGATTGCTCCAGGGAAAGCGAGTAGCAAGTACTGTGTGCTAAGTTGAAACTAGCTTTTGTTTTTAAACAACACGAATAAGACTTGTAGGATTGTAGTAGAGTGATATGGGATGCAAAATGGTAAGAGCTGGTTCATTAAAGTCTTTTAGGTGATAGTGAGGAGTTTGCATTTTGTATGAAATGCAGTGGGTGACCACGAAGTGTTCATGAGAGAAGTGACAATCAGATTCACATTGAGGAGATCACTCTCTTCATTATGTGATAAATGGGTTCAGAGGGGCATGAAAGGAAATGGGAGGCCAATTAGTGAACTATTGCAACAGTCAAGTAAGAAATGCTGCTGTGGACTAAGTTGGTAATACTAACACGTAACCCAGCAATTCTGCTACTGGGCATACAGCCAGGGAAAACCATGATTCAAAAAGACACATGTACCCCAGTGTTCACTGACGCACTATTTATAATAGGCAGAATATGAGAACAACCTAAATATACAATAACAGATGAAAGGATAAAGAAAATGTGAGATATATATATATACACACACATATATACAATGGGATATTATTCAGCCATACAAAAGAACAAAATTTGGTCATTTGTAGAGAGTGGATGGGCCTAGAGATGGTCATACAGAGAGATGTATGTCAGAAATAGAAAAACAAATATCATATATTAATATATATGTGGAATCTGAAAAAGTTGGTATAAACAATCTTATTTACAAAGCAGAAGTAGAGACACAGACATAGAGAACAAACATACGAACACCATGGGAGAAGTGGGGGTGTGATGAGTTGGGAGACTGGGATTGAGATATGTATACACTATTGATACCATGTATAAAATAGATAACTAGTGAAAACCCACTGTATAGCACAAGGAACTCTACTTAGTGCTGTGTGGTGACCTAAATGGGGAGGAAATCCAAAAAAGAGGATATATATATATATATATATATATATATATACACACATACGTACATATACCATTTGCTGATTCACCTTGCTATACAGTAAAAACTAACACAACATTGTAAAGCAACTACACTCCAATTAAAAAAAGGAGCATTTAGCCTAAACTATTGAATAGATTTTTAAAAAGAGAGAGAGGAAGTTTGGAATAGTATTTAAAAATGAAGATAACAGATGATAGACTTACTTTACTTGCACATGGAGGTAGGTAAAGGGTAAAGAAGAATCAAAACTAATTTATGCTTTGGTCTTGATCAACAGAATGGATAATAGTGGCATGTGGTGAGATGTGAAAGACTGAGAGAGAAACAGGTTTCTGGGAGGGATTGATAAGTCAAGATTCGTATTTTTACCATAAAACTTTGAGACACCCAGAAGATAGCCAAGGAGAAATGGCAGGTAGGTAGTTGAGTATATGAGTGTAACAGCATGCTCTGTGCTGCCTTTTTGTTGCCCAGATAGATGACTAAATGTCCAAAGCTGAAGTAATAGATCCTAGGCATATTGCATGTTTACTGAGAGCCACTGAAGCACTACTAGGCATACCTCCCACCTCAGGAGTTTTTGGAGCAGGGAAGAAACCTCTATAAAATTGGATATGAGGGGTTCCCTCGTGGTCCAGTGGCTAAGAATCTGCCTTGCCATGCAGGGAGCACGGGTTCGACCCCTGGTCTGGGAAGATCCCACCTGCTGTGTAGCAACTAAACCTGTCTGCAGCAGCTACTGAGCCCAGCTGCCACAACCTCTGAAGCCCAGATGCCCTGGAGCCCACGGTCTACAACAAGGGGAGCCACCGGAACGAGAAGCCTGCGGACCACAGTGAAGAATGTACTCGGGTCGCCAGAACAAGAGAAAACAGGTGTGCGGCAACGAAGGCTCAGTCGGCCAAAAATAACTAACTAACTAACTAAATTAATTAATTAAAAAGCAGATGCGAGATTGAATTTTAAACTGAGTTTGACTGAATTAGTTTAATAGCAGAAAGTGACTTGAAAGGTATGTTTACTGTCATGGATATTATTATGGGAATTTTAACCTATCCTAGTTGAAGGCAATAATTGGAAAAAACTGTTACATGATTATATCCTCACTACACTGTTCATGGGCTTCCTGGATAGCTCAGGTGGTAAAGAGTTCACCTGAAATGCACGAGACCCTGGTTTGATTCCTGGGTTGGGAAGATTCCCATGAGAAGGGATAGGTTACCCATGCCAGTATTCTTGGGCTTCCTTGGTGGATCAGATGGTAAAGACTTTGCCTGCATTGCAGGAAACCTGGGTTCGACCCCTGGGTTGGGAAGATCCCCTGGAGAAGGGAATGGCTACCCACACCAGTATTCATGCCTGGAGAATCTCTAGGACAGAGGAGCCTGGCGGGCTATAGTCCATGGGGTCACAAAGAGTCAGACATGACTAAGCATGTATGTTCACATTTCTGTCAGAGCATTTATAAAAGTGCCTGGAGTGTTACTTGTAAAGAAGTCTGGTCTAGATTGTTCAAAGTCATGTGGCATGGAATGGTATTACCTAGTCAGAGATTCAATATAGCGAGAATAAAAGGCCTACAATGGAATCTACCAAAGCGTAGAGTTCAAACAAGGAAGAACAGCCATCAGAGGAGCTGTAAAACAGCTGTTTGATTACAGAAAGAAAACAAGGGGAGGCGATTGTCTCAAAATTCTAGAGAATGTTTTGAAAAAGAGGGACTGGCCAATTATGTTGAAAGTTACTAAGGATGGGAGCAACAGAAAAGTAACTACTACATTTTTCAGCATACATAATTCTTGTAAGACCTTAGTGACCTAAGTTTCATTGAAAGAGTGCACATTGACACTTTATTGGACAGGTTGAGGAAAGAAAATGGCATAAAGCTTGGAAAGAGGAAATCGGACATTTTGAAACATTTGTGTGAATGAGAGTCAAAATAGGGGATATGAACCAAAAGTACAGTCTTAAGGATTCAAGATACTAGAGTATGTTTGCATGTTAACGGATAAAATGTAGAAGAAAAATTATTAACTCGATATAAATTTTTATTCCATGTGCCTCTTTGTCTGGGAGTATATATTCATATGTATATGGTAACAGAAATTATGCATTATGAGTGAGCCACTGCAAAGTTCGGGAGCATTTTGAAAGTTTGAACAGAAAAATTGGTATGAAATGGTCATTTTTATGCAAGCAAATATTAATATATTCAGTAAAGGTGATAAGATAGTCACATTTGATTTCATGTTCATTTGAGATTTATGGTCATGGATTAAGGCTACTCAGCATTTGAAGATTTTTTTCCCTCTACCTAGTCAGCAGCCCTATTATAGGCATAGAATAGGTGAATACTTGGGTTTAGCTTTTTATTTATTTATTTTTATTTGTGGGGGGAGCTATCTTTTAAATAGGGTTGTGGTCTTGTCAGGAAATTATAAGAAGGGAGAGAAATGCAGGGAAATTGAGGTCAGTTGCAAAAGAGTGATTACAAAGATGGAGGAAAAAAATGATCTCATTTGAGTCAACTGTATTATTTCTTAAATCTCCATTTCAAAAAACTAGTATAAATTTATACAGAAACCACTGTATTTAATATCACAGTTGTTTTTATATTATTCAATCAAATGTTTCTATATTATCACATAACCTCTGTTGTTCAGTTAATCTCCAAATTATTTTGAGGAACAATTTAAAAACAAGGAAATAAAAATACATGATAGTTGATATTCATATATTGCTACTTGGGAGGTAGGAAGATTTAACTGCAAGAAAGAAATCTAAGCAACTTCTTCTTTCCCCAGAAATGATTAAAATAGTTTCTCTTGTAAAATTCCTTTGGCTAATTTGACTGTTTTGAGTCTTAAAAATATGGTGAGCAAAGAATGTATTCATAATCCTTTTGGCAGCTTGGCTGCTATTCTAGTTCCTAGCTTTGTAACATTGTACCATTTAAGGCTGGCCACAATAAAACAGTCAACAAAAATTAGCTGAACATCAGGTATTAATTCTGAACTTGGATATTTTCATAGTATTTTCTAATTAGTTGTTATATGTTTTTAAAGTTATGAACTGTTTATATTAATAAACATTCAAAAATATGAGGATGGGAGGAGTACTTTCTGTGTAGCAGATATTTTATTACCTGATTTAATCACCAAAATAATTCTAGAAGGCAAATATCGTTATTCCCATTTTAGACAATGGGAAACCAAGATTAAGAAAGTTTATATCATTTGCTCAAAGGCAGAAATTTAGTGAGTGACTGAACCTGGATTTGGGCACAGATCTGTCAGTCTACCAAATCCGTGTGCTTTTTGGGTCAGAAACTTGCCTCCAGGTTTCTAACTGAATGTCTATATCAGTTTGATTTGTGCAGCCACGTAATATTTAAACTAATAGATGTAATGAAAAACGGCACATAAACACATAATCTAGCTGTTCAATAATGTTTAAAGCAGACACAAAGCAATTCAAGTTTCTTCCTACACAATATAAGCTTTCAAGATTAATGGTATGTGGGTTTACTATTCACTAGCATTTGAAATGATTTTTGATCATATAAATTTGTCTTAATTTTACATTTATATATATATAGTCCAATATTAAATCAAAGTCTATATGCTGCTGACTATGCAAACCAAGACTATGCTGTCTCTATTTTTGCAGCTCACTCAAATGAAACCAGATAATTCCATCTGTTTAATTCCCTTTGACCCAGTTCACAGTCACCTCTAAATGGATTCCAGAAATACCAGTTCTGCAGCTTGCAGAGTTTTCTTAAAGCAAGCCTAATGGATCAAAGTGTGTCATTCTATCTAGCACCAATTTATTCATCATGCAATAAATTCACATCTTGTGTTAGGCTTAACACAGTGCTTGGGAAAGGTAAAGCCAAAAATGTCTTGACCTCAAAGACATAAATATATTGATATCATATTGATATGGGCATATATATAAAATATATGAAGTATATATGGATACAGATTTAGATATGCAGGCATATAAATACAAGCTTACATATACAAACATAAATACCGTTGTTGTTGTTGTTAATATTTTATTGATAATAAGCTCTTGGTATGAATTATCTCATTAAATTCTCCTTTTAGTCATTAATTGTTGGATAACAAGTTATGCCCCAAACTAGCAGCTTAAAACTATAAACACTGTCTCACAGTTTCTGTTGGTCAGGAGTCTAGGTGCAGCCTAACAGGGCCCTCTGGCTCCAGGTGTCTCATAAGGTTACACTCAAGTTGGCATTGGATCAACACGGCAGTAATTTCAAGGCTCGCCAGGGGCTGAAGAACACACTTGTAAACTCACTTGGTTATTGGCAGGCCTCAGAGAATCTGCTCCCAAGTCCACTCAAATGGGCCTACCCACAGAGCTGACTTGTGACATGGCAACTGATTTTCTCCAAGGTGAACAAAGAAGAACCAGAGAGAGTACCCAAGATGGAAACCATAGTCATCTGTTACTTAATCTCAGAGGTGACATCACTGCTTCTGCCATATTTTATACATTAGAAGCAAGTCAAGAAGTTCAGCCCATAACTAAGGGCTGGCATTACAAAAAGATATGAAAACCATAATGCCAAGGATCACTAGAGTCCATCTTACAGACTGTCTTGCAGGCATGCTAAGTCGCTTCAGTCATGTCCAACTCTTAGAGACCCAATGGACTGTAGCCTTCCAGACTCCTCTGTCCACGGGATTCCCCAGGCAAGCATACTGGAGTGGGTTGCCATGCCCTCTTCCAGGGATCTTCCTGACCCAGGGATCAAACTGGCGTCTCCCACAGTTCCTGCACTGCAGGAGGATTCTTTACTGTTGAACCACCGGGGAAATCCAGAGACTGTCTATTGCAATATTAACAAAATAAATAAAACAGCCTTATGGGGCAAGTGCTATTTTATACAGGTAAGACAATTGAGACAAGGTTGTTTAAATACCTTCCTCAATTTTATATAGCTGAAAAAATGATAAGGCTAGGATTCAAACAGTATTATTGCAAAGTATAAAAAGATTCCTATATGTTAAAATTCAAACAGAGAAAAAAACACTTTATGCTAGGAAAGAAACAAAATATAACCGCAAAACAGAAATGCAAGTATGAAATTATATATAATATTAATAATGCAGAGAAATCAATTGAAAAGTTGGTAGAAAATCTAGTCGGAAAAATTGGTTGATGTTAATAAGCTTTTAACATATGGTGAAGGAGTTCAGATTTATTGATAAGTGAAAAGTTATAATTTATTTTAAATTTTATTTGTGGTTAGAATAGTTAGTCATCAATATTTTTAAAACAAGGAAATCACATATTCAAAGATTGGCTTTATGAAGATCTGTCTGGAAGTTTGTAGGAGAGCCTGGCATTTTATGAAACAGAAGATAAACTGTTTCAATAGGTGTATATGCTGCCATGAGGGTCTGACCAAGGGCTTAGACAATGGAAAGAACAGGCAATGTCTATCTTTAAGTCAGATTTCCTGACTTAAAACAGTTAAGTAACATAAGTTATTCCAAGGTTTTGAGAGAAGAATATTGTAAAAGAGGAAGTGCAATGAAAACTTTGAAGGGTAGGATTATCTAGTTTTTTCACTTTTGTTTTCTGAAGACTAGAATAGGTCATCATAAAGAACCTTTAAATAAATAAATAACAGACACTGCAATGTATTGGACAAAGATTCACTAAGATTAGCTCAAGCAAAAAAATAAATAAATATAAGGGAAGGTTAAGATTATGTTTCATGCTAGTAAAATACAGCCAGATTTCACAAGAACTAGAGAACATCAAGACCAAAGAATACTGTGCTCACTTGGGTGTGAATGTTTGCTAAAACAATCTCTCTCTCTGTTTGTCTTTCTCTCTCTCCCTCTGGCTTTCTTTTTATCTCTGTCTCTTCATTTCTTTCCACCTTTGGATATGTAAAAATAAACACCTTCTCTTCCTATATTGGCAGGCTGTGCAGACACTTCCCTATAGTTTTAATTTGCATTAAGCTTTGTCTTGAATTGATGAAGACTTTGACTTAGAGTTTATGGAAAAGAAAGTCCACTCTCAAATGCTGATAAGCTCTTCCTGTGTTAGTTCAAATGTAGGAGTGGTGGGAGAAGGAGAGGATTTTGAGATTCCTCTCTGACTTAGGCTTGAGTCTAATTAGCATTGGCCATGGGTAGATGGATAGAAAATTAGGAGACTTATTTATCTCAAAGTTGGCTGGAAGAGAAAAACGGCATGAGTGAAGACAGAATTTTAAAATGTTATGGTTTTGTGTAATGCAATACACATGATTTTTAACCCTGACAATGGCCTACAGTAAGTTCTAAATATCAGAAAAGGAAACTGAGGCTTTGGAGGAATTAGCTCATCAGTCGTTTTAGGCAAGATTTCAAATCCACTACTTTCTGACCCAATAACTACTATCTTGCTCTTTCTACTTCTCATTGCAACACACTGCTAAGAAAAATAAGGAAGTTAAAATCAAAATTGCTATTTGTTTAATCATGAGTCATGCCGGCCACGCTATAATAGGCTGGATATTAGTAACTATAGACAACTAATATACCTGACTCTTATCACAACTCAGACCCCTGTATCAACTTCACCCCATGCCTGACGTTTAATGAGGCTCTAGGATGGGTGAAGTCTGTCCTAACACTTTTCTTGTTATCAAACACTCTGGATGTTTAATGGTTTATTTTTAGCCTTTGCCAACAGAGTTGTTCTTCAAAATGCCATAAGCCTTACAGTGAAGATCCTAGTGATCAAACATCAGCTGCAGAATTTTGGCAGAAAAGTGAACAAAATTGTAGAGTTATGTAATATCAGATCACTTATAGACTGAGATGGTTAGTCACTTGGTTTCTTTTGTTTTAGGAAGTTGGTAACTTGTTCCTTTATAAAGAAAAGAGTTTGTTAAAAGAATATGATTATAAGCAGAAAACATAAAGTGAATGCAATGAGGCAAATAGGAAGGGAAGAGAGTCTGGGAATAAAATCATTGCTGAGGAAATAGGCAAAGACATATACCTCTTCTTTAAGTGACAAGAGGGGAAAGATACGATTGAATGAGAAAAATGTCACTAGGCACTGCTTTCTAAATAAGGCAGTAGGCGGTGTGCTTCGCTAGGAATAAGGGATTAGAAATAATTTATATCTAAGGAATGTAGAGAAGGTTTGGACTATAATTTGTCCCTGGGATTCTCTAGAATAGATTTGAAATAAAATTATATTTACAAGAATACTCCAACAATTTTAATTTATACATTCATAATATTATGTAAGAGCAATCTAGAGCAGGAAATAATGCTCAATTATCTTTTGTAGGATTCATAGATTTGACCATAGTTCAATTCAGATAGTAGATGCTTAATTAAATTTTGAAGAATGAATTAGTGAAAAAAATGAACAATCCATATGATCTGTATTTCATTGAACATACTCTAGTGTTATATTTGGAAAATATAAATATTATGAATCTATTTAAGGAATTACATGAGAGTTTTTAATTTGCATGTTAGCTATCTTATAAAATATTTATAATAGCAATTTATATAATCAAAATTGTTTAAGTTTTGTTTGTGATATACTAAAGGGCTAAGAAAAATGAGTGCTCTGGGAAGTATTATTGTTGAGAAAATTTCACAAATTCATTTTCATAAAAGGGAGAAATTATTGATAAACACATCTAAATTTGCAGATTGGTTATTTTCAGAGGTTATTTGGGGTCATAATTGTAAATCTCATTACCGTGCTTGAAGGAGGTCTCTTTCATTATTATGGTGCTGGGGTCCATATCCCTGAAGCTAATTGCAAGGTAGAGCGGCAGAGTTCTAATTGTTTGCCATCAAAATAGCTGTGTAAGCTTGATTAACAGTGTTCAGCAACATTCATAATAGTCCAAGCCTGGCCCTGCATAAAATAGAAACTGGGAAAAAATCAATAAGATTTAATAAGATCAGGAACAATCACTTACAATAGTACATCAATCACACAAAGTAATAGGTGCAGGATTTGATAGGGTCCTGAACTGCCTGAGAGATTCATAACCAGTACTCGTTAATGATTTGTTCATTTGCATTTTATCAATCCAGCTACAGCTGACAAGCAGAAGGAGCAGGAAAGAAATATGTTGACTTAAACTCATCAGTTTTGCAATTAAAAAAAAACACATAATAGCAAATTTCTTATCACATGGAAATCTGATGTTATTACCAATATGTGTGCAATTGTTGGGTTCTCAGACTGCGCTGGCAGTTAGACTTGCAGAATGGCTGGCATGACAGTCTCTGTGGTCACTAGGAAGCCTCAAAGCTTAGAAAGAATCTACATGTGAATATAAATTTCCTCTCCACCTCTCATAGACCTTGATTGCATAATAACATTTAATGCAAAATGTGCATATTTTCTTGTTTTTGTCTCTTTGAAATAAATGAAGCTCCTGGCTTTGCCTTAGGCAAACCTTCTATCAAACGCTAAAACAATTATAATGAGAAGGCTTTCTGGTGATTATTGCTTATCATTATATCCTATTTCAGTGGATGTTATGACTATATAAAGTAATTATGCTGTATTTACCATATATATTAAAACACATTTTGGGAGGAAAGGTAAGTGGCTAAGATAAAGTTGTGTAAACAAATTTTTGATTCCCAATAAATGATATTATTTAATGTTAAAAAAATTCCCCTATAAATGTCAGAAGCATAATGAAAAGTCTGAGCTATTTCCAAGAAATTCAAGCAGAATTCTGCTTAGAAAATTTCATAGGGACTTTCTACAAAGAGAATTCTGTGAGTGGTGGGATGCAGAGCACATTGTCAGAAACCAGCAGTGGTACTATCCAAAATGTGGATTAATTAATCTCAGTCCAAAACTACGGTAAATTATGTTCTCCTTCAGAGAAAGACATTATGATTCAGCTCCTTGTGGATGATGTTTAAATAGCTGATTTCTGTGTAGGATCCTTTAATTCTATCAAAGTACAGGTAAAATCCCATTATAATAGACTCCATGGGGCCTCTAAATTGTTTTGTTGTGGTTGAATTTGGTTAAAATGAATAAATACATTTATCACATTCCAAGTATGTAGTGCATACTGGAGAGACAGACTTGATACCATGTCTCTTTTCTATTGAATTAACACATGAAAAGCAGTGCTTTGAATTGAAAGGGGGTGGGAACTAAGCAAAGTATACTGCTCACATACTTTTTAGGCTTTCTCTAAATCCTGGATGACTTTCAAAGCAATTTTAACATTAAGATAAGTTATTTTCTTTTCTTTTCATTTTAAAGATGGGATTCATTAGGCTGACCAGGATTTTGATGTCTAGAAGAAGGAAGAAAATAAAAATTATTATTTGTCATCCTGACAAAAATAACTATAAAGAAGCAAACTTTATGCAGCTTAATTTGCTCTCCCTACAAATCAAACCACACAGAATCAAGTTCTTTGATTATACAGGTTGACTCTTTTAAGGTCATTTTACAGAGAGAATTAGTAGATTTACCAAGACTCAATTCATAGGATGCCAATTTACTTAAAAGCAAATTGATAAATGTCCAATTTAGTAAAAGACCAAATCACACTAATTTTTGGCACTCAGCAATATGTTTTTGGTGAATTGTTGTTCAGTCCCTAAGTCATGTCTGACTCTTTGCAGCCCCATGGACTGTAGCACACCAGGCTTCCCTGCCCTTCATTATCTCCAGGAGTTTGCTCAGATTCATGTCCGTTGACTCAGTGGTGCCATCCAAACATCTCATCCTCTGCTGCTCTCTTCTCCTTTCACCTTCAATCTTTCCCAGCATCAGAATCTTTTCCAGTGAGTCTGTTCTTCCCATCAGGTGGCCAGAGTACTGGAGCTTCGGCTTCAGCATCAGTCCTTCCAATGAATATTCAAGGTTTGTTTCCTTTAGAACTGACTGGTTTGACCTCCATGCTGTCCAAGGAACTCTGAAGAGTCTTCTCCAGTACCAACAATGCAAAAGCATCAATTCTTTGGCACTAAGCCTTCTTTATGGTCCTTCTTTACGGAAAGACTATAGCTTTGACTATATGGACCTTTGTCGGCAAAGTGATGCCTCTGCTTTTTAATATAGTATCTAGGTTTGTCATAGCTTTTCTTCCAAGGAGCAAGTGTTTGTTTGTTTTTTTTTTAATTTCATGCCTGCAGTCACCATCTGCAGTGATTTTGGAGCCCAAGGAAAGAAAATTTGTCACTGCTTCCACTTTTCCCCTTCTATTTGCCAGGAAGAGATGGGACTGGATGCCATGAACTTACTATTTTGAATGTTGAATTTTAAACCAGTTTTTTCACCCTCCTCATTCACCCTCATCAAGAAGCTCTTTAGTTCCTCTTCAATTTCTGCCATTAGAGTGGTATCATATGCATATTTGTAGTTGTTGATATTTTTCCTAGCAACCTTGGCTCCAGTTTGTAATTCATCCACCCTGGCATTTTGCATCATGTACTCTGGACACAAGTTAAATAAACAGGGTGACAACATGCAGCCTTGGCATACTCCTTTCCCAATTTTGAACCAGTTAGTTATTCCATGAAAGGTTCTAACTATTGTTTCTTGACCCACATATGGGTTTCTCAGGAGACAGGTAAGGTAATCTGGTAGCCCTATCTCTTTAAGATTTTTCCACAGTTTGTTGTGATCCACAGTCAAAAGCTTTCACATAGTCAATGAAACATAAGTAGATGTTTTTCTGGAACTCCCTTGCTTTCTCTATGATCCAATGAACGTTGGTAGTGTGATCTCTGGTTCCTCAGCCTTTTCTAAACCCATCTTGTAAAGCTGAAAGTCCTTGGTCCACATACTGCTGAAGCCTAGCTTAAAGGATTTTGAGCATAATAACCTTACTAGCATGGGAAATGAGTGAAATTGTATGGTAGTTTGAACATTCTTTGGCACTGCCCTTCTTTGGGATTGGAAATGAAATTTAGGGAATTGGTTGACTTCAAATTTATAGTTATCAGTTATATGGGACTCAACATTATCAGTCCTGCTGGAATATGGAAGGAGTTTAAATTATTCTGAATATTCTTACCTTTCATTTTCTGAAAAATAATTCTTGGCACAGACATTCTAAAAGCCCTTGGAGACAAAATACTAATAAAGTATACATTCCAAATGTTCACATTGTAATAGAAACAACATATATAATATAAATGTTCTTCCATAATATTAATAATCTACATTCTGAGTTCAGAGGTAGGCTTGATTAATTGTGGGTAGGAATCATTTCAAAACGATGGTACTCTTGATGGTGAAAACTAAGCTATTAATACTTACATTGAAACAATAGTACTATAACAATGGCTGCTTCAAGCAAGCCAGAATACATCTCCACTTTACCTGTAAGAGAAGAGGGTGAAATATGGATTGTTGAGGAAGATTATGAAGGAACTGTGCCATTTGAATTGAGATGCTAGAAATAAGTAGAATTTCCCCATTCCGGGTGAAATAATCCATTTCAAAGACAAAGGAGCATGAGCAACGGTACAGCAAGGAAGTGCCTGTGTATCCAGTGAACGGTGGAAAACACAGCAAAATGGAGCTCCATTATTATGGGAAACCTTACAGATAGATTTTTTTCTGTAGGACTGTTTGTGTTGTTTAGTCACTAAGTCATGTCCGACTCTTTTTGACCCCATGGACTGTTGCATGCCTGGCTCCTCTATCCTCCACTCTCTCCTGGAGTTTGCTCAAGTTCATGACCATTGAGTCAGTGATGTTCTCTAACTATCTCATCTTCTGCTGTCCCCTTCTCCTTTTGCCTTCAGTCTTTCCCAGCATCAGAGTCTTTTCCAAGGAGTTGGTTCTTCATATCAGGTGGCCAAGGTATTAGAGATTCAGTTTCAGCATCAGTCCTTCCAATGAATATTCAAGGTTGATTTTCTTTAGGATTAACTGGTTTGATCTCCTTGCTGTCCAAACGACTCTCTCAATTGACTTCTCAATTCAAAAGCGTCAATTCTTCATCACTCAGCCTTCTCTGTGGTCCAATTCTCACATCTGTACATGACCACTGGAAAAACCACAACTTTGACTATACAGACCCTTGTTGGCAAAGTGAAATCTCTGCTTTTTAATATACTATCTAGGTTTGTCATAACTTTTCTTCCAAGAGACAAATGTCTTTTAATTTCATAGATGCATTCACTGTTCCAGTGATTTTGGATCCCATGAAAGTAAATAGAGGGATTGTTTGAAAGCATTTGAGAAGGAATTAGCAAAAGCAATATAAAACATATAGTATTGTTTAAGTGGTTAATATTTCATTCTCTAGAAACAAAGATACCTAGATTTTCATGGCAGCTCCTGCACATGGGCAACTGTTTGGCTTTGTTTCACTTCTATAAATGTTATTTCCTTACACACATATGATGCACAAAATCACCTACCATAGTAGCACACAGTAAGCACTCAGTGCTCATTAGTTGTTGCTATGAATAGAATAATAAGTGTTGTGGTATAATAGAACATATTTCAGATCCTAGGTATTCATATATTAATATGATAGAATTAGTTAATTTGCCTGAAGCTTAAAATTGATATTTAATGAGAATATATACTTTTACAACTCTTTAAATGATAATGTAGTCTTCAAACAATATAGTTTGTATAAGATCTCTATTTCATAAAGACAAAACATGCATGCTAGTAACAGCCTAGAGAATGGGTGAGGCAGGAGACAGAGTGACATTGAAGGCAAGAAAGTTATAGAAGAAACTTGTATACAGTTACTTTGGTGGCCTCAATGAACCTAGAACCTTTGGGAATTAACATTTGCTCTGTTTTTCCTCTCCTGTTGATTCCAAATTTGACCTTGCAACTAGATGCAATTAGCTTTGACCACTGGGGCATTAGAAACATAATGCAAGTGGGAGCTCAGTAAAAACTTGGGACCTTAGTGCTTGTCTTCTTGGATTACATTTTTTGGACCGCAGTTACCAAGCCTCGAGGAAGACATGGAAAAGCCACATGGAGAGAGAGAGAGAGAGATGTCCAGCCCGGCTCCAGTTATTCTAACTATCCCAGCTATGATACCAGGTGTGTGAGAGAAGTTCTCATGAGCATCCAGTCCTAGGAGATACAGTAGGGGACACTGGCGAGCTGTTCCAATCAAACCCACTCAATATTAAAGAATCATGAACAAATAAATACTTCTTGTTTTGAGTCATTCAATTTTAAGGTGGTTTCTTATACAGCAACAGAAAACTGCAACAGAAATTGGTACCCAGAAGTTGGGTATTATCATAACAAACTAGTAAATTACATGGCACATGCTTTGGGACCAGAAGGCAGGTGAAGGCTGAGAGCATAAAGAAAATTGCTATTGGAGGCTGAAGAAAAAGGACTCAAATTTGTTCTATAAAATGATTGGTGGGAATGTCACCTGAAGTAACATAAAAAAAAGCATTTAGTAACTTTGATAAGATTTCCAGGTAAAAATTTGGAAATGCCAACTAGATATATTTAGTTTCCTATCACAAAATGTGAGAAAACTTAGATGAACTAAAGAAATAACTGTTCAGTATTTAAGCAAAATTAGAGGAAATATAAAGGAGTTACTACTTGCTGTGCTAAACTTTTTTTTTCCCTATCCTTAGGGTTGTCTGGGCTTCCCTGGTGGCTCAGATGGTAAAGAATCCACCTGCAATGCTGGAGACCTGGGTTCAATCCCTAGGTTGGGAAGATCCCCAGGAGAAGAGAATGGCTACTCACTCCAGTATTCTGGGCTGGAGAATTTTATGGACTGTATAGTCCATGGAGTCGCAAAGAGTTGGACACAGCTGAGTGACTTTCACTTTCAGGGTTTTCTGGCAGAAAACTCTGAAAATTATTGAATAGAAATAGAAACTATTTCAGATAAAGATCATATTCTGGATGCTACTAGTAACACACAAACTCATAGTAAACATTAAGCCTAGGGTGAAAGTGAAGGATACTTTTTGAAACCTCAGAAAGAGTGAAAGCTGTGTCTCAGAAAGCTAGGAGAAGAGGCTTCTTAAAATCTTAAAAGTGCTGTACACAGCTGGCTAAATCACAAAGTTTCGGGAGAATTGTATGGGGTGAAACAATACCAACTTGGATTCAAAGTGCTGACAACTAAAAAAGAAAAAAGCTCATTGTATGACAAAGAAGAAAGTGGAGAAGTTTACTCAGTTGCAGGTATGAACCATTTTTCATGGAAAGGAAGAAACCTTTGAGTAGATAAGAGCTGAGATGACTGAGCCGAAGCCATGTAGATCCACTTCATGGAGTGAAATTGGGCCCTAAGCAAAGAGCCTGTGAGTTAATAAACAGGGGTTGTTTTAAGCCTCTAAGTTTTGTGCTAATTTTTTATGACAGCAATAAAAATCTCATTTGCTCTCGTCTCCAGATTCTGTTATTTGCTACTGGCTTATTTTGGACACCATTTATGCATCACTTCAGAACCTGTTGGACTTATCTGTCTTTTATTTCATCCATTAACATAGTGGCCAGTTCTGCAAAGACTCTGATAAACAGAATTATCTTGACATTCTGCAGATGCCATGCCGTCATATTGGTTCACAGTATTGATAATATCATTTCAATTGAACCTGGTGAGCAAGGATCAGTAAAGAAGCTATCTGCCCTAGTAAAACTGTAAGGCCTGTGTGACAGTCTTAAGAAAAAAACAGAAGTGACTATTTTAGGAGTTTGGAGATAGCCATCTGTTCTGGGACATCTATTTCCTTTTTTTTTTTTTTAATTTTTCAATTTCTTTATCCATTCATAACTACCACAAGGAGTTTCAGTGCTTGATGGAATTCTGTGAATTTTGAAGGCAATTTAATATGGTCCTTTGATACAAAAATGTGCCAGTTTCAAATAGAACCTAGGTTTAAAATGAAGTCTTTCTTAAGCCTTCCTTAAGTCACAGGGACTTACGGTCAAGTCAATCCGATGGCATTAGTAGTATAATTGTTGTATAAGGATGCTATGTGGCAAGGCTCAGTTGTTGAGCTCATGTATAGACTGGCTTCCAGAGCAAATATATAATCTTCCGTAGTTAAGAATAATATTCTAAAAATATCTCCAGTAGCTCTGGCCACTGCAGTTTTTCCACTAATGATTCCATATTACCTTTTACAAAGATGGTATTTGGCCAACATCTGAACTGACTCTGGAATGAACTGATGTTTTACCACCCCTCAGTCACAAACATTAGGCTCCATCTAGTAGATGGGTAGCCAGATATAGTAGAGGGCAGGAGCCATCTGAATGATGTCAGGGTGTTCACTTCTTTCATACCATTTCTGATACTCTATCTCACCTGATTCTTTCCCGTCACCTCTATGGAAACCAGCTCAGCACAGCTTTATGCAATGTCCTACTTGATATCACTTTAAGCCCATGATGCACACCTTTAGCTTCCTTTCTTAAGAATTCTTTGTTGGATTCTCTAGGGTCAGTTTAGAGAGAATTCATTCTGTTCCATATTCATGTGCAACTTGAAAGTACAAAAGAGTTAATACATGTGCAGCAACCCATAAAACAGTAAAAGATGGCAGCTAGTAGAAAACGCTTTTCTTATTCTCATCAAAAGAATATCCTGAAAGGCATTTCACATAGTTTGTCAAAGCCCCGCATATTGACACACAACCAATAATCACGAAAGGCTGTCTTGAAAGCTCTTTTATTTTCAAACAAAATTAATGGAAATAACTTTTTAAAAAACATATTGAGAGTAAGTTGCTGACATGACATTTTATTACTCCCAAATAGTTAAGTGGGGAATTTCTGCAAAACATTCTCTTACATAACCACAATATAATCATCAACACTGAGAAATAAATATTGACACAATGGGCTTCCCTGGTGGCTCAGATGGTAAAGAATCTGCCTGCAATCCAGAAGACTGGGTTTGATCCCTGGGTTGAGGAGATCCCCCGGAGAAGGGAATGGCTACCCACTCTAGTATCCTTGCATGGAGAATCTCATGGACAGAGGAGCCTGGTGGTCTACAGTTCATGGGGTCGCAAAGAGTCAACCGCAACCAAGAAGCTAACACTTTCACTGTATCAGTATAAGGACCCATTCTTTTTTGCCAATTATTTAAAAAATTTATTTTTAGAATAAGCAGATATAGTCCAATATTTGATTTTAGTTGCTATGTCTTTTCATTCTTCTTCAATCTGGAATAGTTAGTCTTTCCCTGACTTTAATAACTTTGATATGTTTAAATATTATACACCAATTATTTTGCATAATGCCTCTCAATTTGGGTCTGTCTGATATTTCCTCATGAGTAAATTAATGTTATGCACTTTGAAAAGAACATCATAGAGGTGATACTGTGTTCCTTTTATTGCATTTCATTAAGTAGTATATGATTTTTGTTACATTGTTACATTAATTTTAATTATTTGATTAATGTGATATCTACTTAGTTTCTCCATTTACCTCTTTGTAATTAATAAGTATTTTGTGGAATGTTTTTGAAACTACGTAAACATTCCATTCTTAAAAAATACTTTAACCCAACAGTCTTAGCATCTATTGATGTTCACTGTGATAGCTGCCAAATAATTATTTTCTAATTCTAATTCCGTAATTCCTACTAAATGTATTAGCATCCTATTGTAAGTAAAAACTACCCTCTTTCCCTCTCTCTCTCCATATGCGTATGTGTGTATGTATGCACCAATATGACTTTATGGATCCCTACTTTTCAATGGGTTTAAGTCCATTAATATTATCCCATGTTTTGTAAGTGGAAACCCTTTCAAGCCGATATGTGTCTTTTTAGCATGTGTCATCATTATTTTAGTACTTTAAAAATTTTTGTCACAAGATGTTCCAGGCTCATTTAGTACTTTCTCTGACCAAGCTCTTGTCCCCTAAGAATTGCTACTTCCAAGAATTTTCATCAGTCATCATGTGCTAGTATCTGGGCTTGAATGTTCTATTGTTCCAGAGAAGAAAGTCACACTTTTCCCACTGCAGAGACTATTAGTTGTTCAAAATTCACTTTGCTAAGTTTATGTTCTTCAAATTTAAAAATTTGCATGTAATAAAATTCACACAGTTGGATCAACAGTTCTGTCAGTTTAGATAAATGCATATACTCATAGTTAAGATACAAGTATATATAGTTCCATCACTCTCCCTGTATGCTAATCCTTGGATTTAAGCCCTCCTTTCTCTCTTAACTCCAATTATCTTTTCTCCATTCTTATAATTTTGCCATTTCTAAAATGTAATATAAGAGGAGAGTAGAATTTTAGCTTTCTACTAACTGCACCTACCAATGCATCTGTGTTTCATTCACATTGTTGCAAGTTTCAAGAGTCAATTCTTTTCATTCCTGAGTAATCCCTGATGTGAATGAACCAGAATTTGATTTTCCCTTCCTCATTTGAGAGAGGTTTAGGTTGTTTTCAGTTCTGTGCTATTACAAATAAAGCTGCTACATACATGCACAGGCAGGTTATTGTGTGAATATCAAGCTGTTTTACATAGTGATGGTAGTATTTTGCATTTTACCAGCAAAATTTGACAATTCAAGATGCTCCCCATTCTTGTCAGCAGCTGGAACTGTCAGTTTTAATTTTAATTTTGTAGCCATCCTCTCAAGTAACTCATTTTGGATTTAATTTGCATTTTCAATGACTAATAATATTGAGCATAAAGTACCTAATCCCCACATAGTAACTTGATTGGGTCCTGAAACTTCAGCCATCCTATGATGATTACGTAGAGTTCTGTAACACTTTGATGGTTCTGATCCCGCCTGTTTCCAAATCCCAAGAAGAGCATCATGCATCTTGTTAAAAATCATTGGCCCCTAACCCAAAAAAGAAAGGAGTAAATCTTCGGTGAAGGGATAAGTATGCTTGGAGGTAGCATAAAAGAACTGCGAAAATTAAACTAGCATGACTTTTATGCATTCATTCAGTCAAAAGAGTGGATCATCTGTTCAAATTGAAGTGTGAAAGAATGTTTTAGAACAGAGATTTTGCTTTATTGTGGAAACTCTAATCAATTCTTTAACTTTCTTTTTCATTTCTTTTTTCTTTTTTTAAAGCAGATGAAAGTATGAAGTTAACATCAGACAGAGCTATTTTACAAGAATTTCATTTCATCAATGCAATGACATGAACCAAGTTTGCCTCAAGCCCATCCATAACGGTAAAAGTAAGTCAGTTTCAGTTGACAATTTTCAAGTGGAAATCTACCAGTTTTAAACATCTTTGAATGGCTTTGGCATTGGCACTGAAGCTGCTGGCTGGCTAGCTTGTGTGTGAGGAGGATGTCATACGTAGTTTTCTTGAATGGTGGGATATATATTGGGTGGCAGAGTTTCTGATGGGCAAGAATAATCCCAGCAGCCCTAATGACTTTCTGTTGAAGCAGTGAAGTTGTGACAAAAGGTGTTTGTTTCCGCAGGAGCATCCAAGTTCTGAAAGGCTTTATTCTTAGATTAAAACTCTGTATCTGAAAAAGTGGTAAGGAGTATATACTAACATTAAAGAATTATCAGACTTTTTGATAATGAAAATCTAAAGGATGGGGAGAATTGACAATTTCCAAATAGTTCTTATTTGGGTCCAGCTGGGCTAAGAGTGTCTGTGTAGGTTCTGACTTTTCAAGTTAATTTTACTAGTAGCGAATATCTTTTCATGTTAGTGCCTGGCTTCTTTTGCAGTTACCTTTACCAAGCTCATCAGTGCTAACAGCCATAGTAGTTTAGTTTGTATAGCAAAACAATTTTTGAAAACCTGTTCATATCTTCTACTTGGTCTCTCCTTAAAAAAAAAAAAAATTACCTACCACAACTGATAGTTAACCACATACAGTTTTGTTTTCTTAGAGGGTTAATATAGTTAATATTTTCTTCTTGTTGTTTTAAGTACTACTATATCTTATTCTAAAATAGTGAGCCAATTCCAGAAAAAAATAAGCAAAACCAGAAATTTAGTAAGATTTTTGTATCAAACTGCCATAGGTCAGAAAAACTTGAAACACACCAGAGGAAGATCACATTCTGAAGAAGTAGAAAAATAAATTTGGTGGCATGGAATTCTTTTCCCACATCAAGAATCATGTAAGATTAGGGCTCTGGCCAGTGATTCCTTCTTCTCTCCAAATGTAATGCAAATTGCATAAAATGCAAATAAGCAACTATGTATTGATTGACTAAAATATACCCTTTAATTCCTCTCAAGTGTTTTTTCCTTGTTATGCTAAGGCTTATAGGTAAATTCACATAAGGTTAATGATACAAAATTGTTTCTCAGGATGTGAACCTTAATGAAAAAGAAGGATGCCAGATAGGAATGTGGCATGTCCTAATTTAATAAGTACATCTTAATTATGAATTATAAATTCAACACAATGTTTATTTGCTCACAATTTCAAGCTCTTTCCCTGTCATACTTCCAATCTAAGTCAATTCTCGCACACACATTTTTAAAATTATTTATAGAGTATTGTCATTATTTAGTCATGTGTAGTATTCCAGAAAGATTCAATGTCTAGAAAGTTGCATAAATCAATTCAGGCATGGCTCTTTTTGGAAGTTTGTAATGTGTTACCTTTATAAATAATTTACATAATTTATAAATGATATACCTCTTCTTTCTTATTTCAACATTAGCATGATCAGGATCGATTTAAGTGCTATACTTGTAAGTAGTGCTCTTCACCTATACGTGCTTATAGTAAGACAAATAATTTCTTAATTGCAGTCCTAGACTAAGTTTGTCAAAAATTTCTTCCAGAGAGCAAAAATATAAATGCAATATCGAGTGCATCATTTTAAAATGTTTTCTATAATGTAGTCAAATAAGCAATAGCAAAGTGATGCTGTGGCCTGATAAATTTAATATGGGATGCTGACCCTCAGTGGTGGAGACTAGCTCTTCTGAGGTATTATGCAATTACACTGATGGATGGTTAATTGAGTCACCGTGGCAGATCATATGTTTACTCATGACCCATATGTCATTGGTCAGGTTATGGCTTCACATCTCTGGCCTATAAACATATTTTGTTTTGGAAAATATTTGTTTTAAATGTAAACTTTTGGTTTAAAATGCTTATAGCAAAATAAATTATTAGCTTCATAATCAGAAATTTGCACATATATGCTTTTGTCACTAAGATGATGTAGACTAAGCTCTTACATGGCTTGAAACTACCAATAGCTGTGAAAGACTTTGTGTAAATTACCTCATGGTCTCAGGTAGGTGTTCTCCTTGCACTTTCATAAATATATATATATTTATAATATATATCTGATATAAGATTGGAAAAACTTTGAAAAAACTTTTGGCCAACTCAAATATATATATATTTAGATAGCAATCAGTTTTCTGGTGTACTGAGAAAGAATGCTAAAGAAAATCTATCCAGGACTGACCATTTCCAATATTGTATGGTTAATCAAGATTACCTTTGGTTTCCTCAATTTTCCAGTGTTTGATCAATATGACTTCATTATGTCCCAGAATATAAGAAAATTCTCCTTTAGGTAATGTTCTCTGATACCTGTTTCAATCCATAGGAACATTTTTTAGCTTCTCTGAATATCAGGAGGTCAGGAACCATCCTATTTGTGGTCAGATTACATAACTGAAGTATATTGTCTCCTGCAAATTTTAGGACAGTTTGTAAGCAGAGAGGAATGACTGCAAGCTTAGGGGTCAGTTGGAAACTTCCCTCTGCTACCAACCAGTTCTGGGCTTTCAGTATGTCAAACAACTGTAATTGGTTTCCTACCCGCTCAATGGAAATAATATCCATGTCATAAAATGTTGTGAGGGTTAATTAAAATTCTATGTTGTATCAGTATCATCTCTTTATTTATATAACAGTAAACATGTTAGTAATTTTTCTTGTTTCTTGAACATCTTGCATAAGTTCTTGGGTAGTAATATCAACAATAACAATAATAATAGCAACAACTGCCATTTATTAAGCACTTGGCTTTAGGGAATAATTAGGCTATATACTTTGTCTCAGTTTTCTTCACAACAGTTTTAAGACATACTATTACTATATCCATCTTACTGGTAAAAAAAAAATTGGAGATCAAGGGTGTCTTAGCTTGTTCAAAATCACAAAGCTGATAAGTGACAGAACCAAATAAAATTCACGTAGTGTGATTCCTAAAAGGAAACACTGATACAGATAACATCCTAATTTAATGATGAAAAAATTGACTTTCATATTCAGTCTCTTTTTTATGTATCTGTATTTTTATAGCTTGCGTAAATGTCTACTGTTAGTGGTAAAGAAAAAAATGACAGGAAACTGAGGTGAATTAGATTTTTGACTAAAGTGCTTATGTAAACTACTTGAGTTACCTCTCAATGTCATTGAATTTTGGATCATGATTATGATCTTCTATTATTGGCAATTTTGAAAAGGAGAAAAGGGCTACAATTACATTGTACCACTGACCTTATGCTCTATGAAAACTAGTAATTCCCTAGATCTGTACACTTACCTTCTGTCTTGGAAAAAAATTACAATTTAGTTTAAAAATAAATTTCTTAGTACTTAATTACATGCAGTCTATCTTGAGTCATATATATATATATATATATATGAATGATCACTGTTTCATTAAATAACCAAATGTTTTTGTATCACAAGGTAGAAACATTCTAAAATGAGCCCCCACAATATCCACATTAAGGTAAGTACATACTACATAATCCCTCGGACCATGAATATAGAGGGTTTTACTCCCAAAGTTAGATTAATTACTATACGACAGTAGACTTTAACCAAGGGAGACTATTCAGGGAGAACCTCACCTAACCAGTGGAGCCCTTTAAAACTAAGAGTAAGAGGGATTCCACATGAGAAAGATTCTCCATTGCTGGTGTTGAAGGTAGAGAGGGGCCATTAGACAAGGAATGCAGGTAACTTCTCTGACCAGAGTGAACCCCCAAGTAATGCCCCTAAGGAAGCCTATAGTTTAGTGAGGAGCTGAATTTTTACAATCAGTTCAGTTCAGTCACTCAGTCATGTCCAACTCTTTGCGACCACAGCACGCCAGGCCTCCCTGTCCATCACCAACTCCCAGAGTTCATCCAAACTCATGCCCATTGAGTTGGTGATGCCATCCAACCATCTCATCCTCTGTCGTCCCCTTCTCCTCCTGCCCCCAATACCTCCTAGCATCAGGGTCTTTTCAAATGAGTCAGCTCTGCATCAGGTGGCCAAAGTATTGGAATTTGAGCATCAATATCAGTCTTTCCAATGAACACCCAGGACTGATCTCCTTTAGGATGGACTGGTTGGATCTCCTTGCAGTTCAAGGGACTCTCAAGAGTCTTCTCCAACACCACAGTTCAAAAGCATCAACTCTTCAGCACTCAGCTTTCTCTGGAGTCCAACTCTCACATCCATACATGACCACTGGAAAAACCATAGCCTTGACTAGATGGACCTTTGTTAAAAAATTAATGTATCTGCTTTTTAATATACTGTCCAGGTTGGTCATAACTTTCCTTCCAAGGAGTAAGCGTCTTTTAATTTCATGGCTGCAATGACCATCTGCAGTGATTTTGGAGCCCAAAAAATAAAGTCAGCCACTGTTTCCATTGTTTCCCTGTCTACTTGCCATGAAGTGATGGGACCAGATGCCATGATCTTAGTTTTCTGAAAGTTGAACTTTAAGCCAACTTTCCCACTCTCCTCTTTCACTTTCATTAAGAGGTGTTTTAGTTCCTCTTCACTTTCTGCCATAAGGGTGGTGTCATCTGCATATCTAAGGTTATTGATATTTCTCCCAGCAATCTTGATCCCAGCTTGAGCTTCCTCCAGGCCAGCATTTCTCATGATGTACTCTGCATATAAGTTAAATAAGTAGGGTGACAATATACAGCCTTTACGTACTCCTTTCCCGATTTGGAACCAGTCTGTTGTTCCATGTCCAGTTCTAACTGTTGCTTCCTGACCTGCACACAGGTTCATCAAGAGGCAGGTCAGGTGGTCTGGTATTCCCATATCTTTCCAAATTTTCCACAGTTTATTGTGATCCACAGAGTCAAAAGCTTTGGCACAGTCAATAAATCAGAAGTAGATGTTTTTTCTGGAACTCTCTTGCTTCTTCAATGATCCAGTGGATGTTGACAATTTGATCTCTGGTTCCTCTGCCTTTTCTAAAACCAGCTTGAACATCTGGAAGTTCATGGTTCATGTACAGTTGAAGACTGGCTTGGAGAATTTTGAGCATTACTTCACTAGCGTGTGAGATGAGTGCAATTGTGCGGTAGTTCGAGCATTCTTTGGCACTGCCTTTCTGTGGGATTGGAATGCAAACTGACCTTTTCCAGTCCTGTGGCCACTGCTGAGTTTTCCAAATTTTCTGGCATATTGAGTGTAGCACTTTCACAGCATCATCTTTTGGGATTTGAAATAGCTCAACTGGAATTCCATCACCTCCATTAGCTTTGTTCGTAGTGATGCCCACTTGGCTTTGCATTCCAGGATGTCTGGCTCTAGGTGAGTGATCACACCGTTGTGATTATCTGGGTAGTGAAGATCTTTTTTGTAAAGTTCTTCTCTGTATTCTTGCCACCTCTTCTTAACATCTGCTTCTGTTAGGTCCATACCATTTCTGTCCTTTATTGAGCCCATCTTCACATGAAATGTTCCCTTGGTATCTCTAATTTTCTTGACGAGATCTCTAGTCTTTCCCATTCTATTGTTTTCCTCTATCTTTGCACTGATCACTGAGGAAGGCTTTCTTATCTTTCCTTGCTATTCTTTGGAACTCTGCATTCAGATGCTTGTATCTTTCCTTTTCTCCTTTGCTTTTCATTTCTCTTCTCTTCACAGCTATTAGTAAGGCCTCCTCAGACAGCCATTTTGCCTTTTTGCATTTCTTCTCCTTGGGGATGGTCTTGATCCCTGTCTCCTATACAACGTCACGAACCTCCATCCGTGGTTCATCAGGCACTCTATCAGATCTAGTCTCTTAAATCTATATCTCACTTCCACTATATAGTCATAAAGGATTTGATTTAGGTCATACCTGAATTTTCCAATAGCTTGAATAAATTTGAAAGTGATCCTTTCTGAGAGAATCCTGAGGAGAATTCAGTTTGCCTGACACCTTGGTTTCAGGCTTAGAATAAGCAAATTCTGACCAGGACCAGAAATTTTGAGCCTGTCATGGTGTGCCTGAGTGTGTGTTAGTTGCTCAGGTGTGTCTGACTCTTTGTGACCCCATGAACTATAGCCTGCCATGTTCCTCTGTTTATAGACTTCTCCGGGCAAGAATACTGGAGTGGGTTGCCATTCCTTTCTCCAGGATATCTTTCCCACCCAGGGATTGAACCCAGGTCTCCTGCATTGCAGGTGGATTCTTTACCGTCTGAGCCACCAGGGAAGTCATGCTGTGCCTAGACTTACTATCAACATATCAATGTTGTTTTAGACACTAAATTTGAGATAATTTGTCACACAGCAGTAGAAATATATGCCATTATATGCTAATATATGCCATTATAATAGCTTATTTATAAACAAAAAAAGTTGCTTTTAGGAGCTAATGAAATATAAAGGAAGTAATACTCAAGGCTTCTACTAGCACACAAGTGCTACACGTCTTTATAATATAACCGTGATTGGAAAATGTGGTAACTATTTCAGTAAAATACTTTCTTGAAATGTGATGGTTATTTTTAACGAACAATTTGGTTTTGAGCATCAGAATAAACACTTCTGCTTCTTCATCAAAATGACATAAAATGCCTTCTATATGTGCTTGAGCTGCTTCAGATAATTTTCTCTGAACTGACAATTTTTAAAACTACATTTCCCAAATGTTTTAAGGTAAATACTATTATTTGCTTTTTTACATCACTGTGGTAGAGCATGTATCTAAGTAATACTGCTTTATCTATGACATGTCTTTGATGATTTTCCTGTTTGACAAGTTTAAGCTCTTTAGTTAGCATCAACACTGATACAAAAGGAGACTTGAACACCATGTACCATTGAAGCAAAACAACATACTGTCATTGTATTGTTAGAAAAATAAAGCTTTTTAATAGACAAAAATAGCTAGTGGAGTGGTATCTTTGCTTCAATCATTGATTTTCTCACAAAATATCCAGAATTAACTTAAATATGCTTTTTCCAATGACTTTAACCTATAATGAAAAACAGGGCTCATATCTGTGGTATAATTTTTAGGGTGACATTGAGAAGGATTATGATAATATACATATAATAAAATTGTCGACAATGATTGAGTCCTATAATTGTGAACTAAATTCAAGGAGGCTGCCTTCATGATGATAACTAACAGCGTCTTCATTTTGATTAGCTTACCTTTTCAAGTATTCTGCTAGGAACCTCTATCACACAAATAGAAGCAAGAACTTTATTATCATCACTATAGCAACTGCAGGGAAATTTATTTCAAAACAGTTGGCTACCTGAAAATTTTTTCAGGACAGAAAGAAGAGCAGATGATCCGTAATATTTTAATTCATCTTTAAATATTGTTCTGTGGTCTAAACTAAAGCACTTTTACAAGAACAAGATAGTCCAGTTACTTTGTAATTTTTTTTTTATTTAAGCAATAAGAGCACATGTATCTGTGTAAGCGCATGAATTAGTTTCAATTTTCTTTATGAATTAGTGTTTAGCATCTCTTTTGCATAGATTACAAAACTCTTTTGCTAAGAATAGTTTCATATGAATCATTCAAAATCTGAGTATGTCACTACACAATATTTTTCCTGTGAACTATTACAAATATATGTAAATAATAACAGTATACCAAATATTAATATACAAGAGCAATTTGAAAATAAAGTAAAACTATTGTTTTTGCCTTGTATAACAATGATTGTACTTTTAAAGCTGGTTTATCTAACATCTTCTCCTCTCTTAAATTTCTGTGCAAGAAAATGCTTTTGTTCCTCCTATCGTATCTTTTCATTTCTCTAAATTTTATCATGAACATGCATGGTTCAAAGTTGCTGACAATCTGCATTTAAAATAAGATAATCACAGAATAGGGCTGCCTAGGCAATTTTTAACCTTTATATCTTTGCTGGAGCCAGAGTTCTGAGAACTTCTTTTATAATGGCCTTTTAAAAATGCCTTTCTGAACTGATAGGACTTACTTTTTAAGTACTCTTCTTGTACTTTAACTGAAAAAGACATGACAAGATTTCAAGATTCCCTGAAATACATTCTTATGCATGAATTATGCACATTCGTAGGATGGCATGGCTGCCTTTAGGCTTTCTCTATAAAGCCTCCTACTGATAGTCTGAGGGAATAAGACCCCTACAAAATGTAGGGGAATTGGTTGTTTTACAAGACAAATTATGATATGCATCCATTCTCAAAGCTTTCAAAATCTTTGTGTGAATTCTTTTCTTAGAATTCAATCTTAAAAGTATTTAAAATTAAACATGAAAGAACAATAAAAGGATAAGGAAATACTTATAATAAACCATTAAAATGATGCATGGATTATTTTTTAAGGCGCTTATTGGTGTTTAAAATCAAAAGTTGGTTTTCCATGTTCATTATTGTCTTTTATTATAGAATCAATTGAATGAGACATCTGGAATATATATACATATATATGCACCTGGAATATACATACACATATTATGTATGTACATATGATATTGTAGATATAAGTTTAATATTAACTTTAACTATTTAAAATTGATGATTATATACTTGGTAAGAATAAATTTTTAAAGCCTTATTAAGTCAGTTAATTATATAACTAACTATAAAACTTCATTGTTACTTCCTGCAGCCTTTAATCACAAGATCCGTTTTCAATAGAATTCTCATATGTATGTTATTTATAATTTCTACCAGTATTCTTTGAAACTAAATATTAAGAAGTGAATCAGTGACCCCCAGAAATATTGAGCAATATTTTTGAACTCTGAATACCTTTTTTATTTAAGGGATTTTTACCCTGCAAGTTAGTAAGAATATGGGATACTAGCTATTTGATACTTATATCATTTATATTATTCCGTGAAAGCATTTTCCTATGAGGGTAATGAAATGTAATGTGCATTTGGACAATACCTCAACTTTTGAATATGTGAACATATTAACATAGCTATTATTTCAGAATGTAGGAGTTTCTTTATTAAAAATATATATCTTATTTTAAATTAATTAAGCATAAATTGTTTTGTTTAAAAGTTTACAAAGTTTTGGAGGCTGCCAGTAGATGGCATTCTGGTTTCTGTAAGAGATGTTTATTAGGGACGGACTCTTCTCTTTGGAAAAAGGAAAACGAATCTGTGACAATAAGATTCTGATTGAAAAGACTATCAGACCTTCTTGAGAAACTGCAACCATTCTAAAAACAGTTATGTCTCAAGCCATGTTTCTTTATTAACTTAGTTTACCAGGCCTGACCAATTTCTTACCTCTCAAAGTTGTGATATGAATAAAATTAATATAATTTTATTGAATAAAAGTTTAATGTTAAGATATAATATTATGATGATTCTAAATAAACTAGTGAAATAGAGTTTTGGCTTCTTTCAAAACATTTTAAAGTCTCCTGCATATAGTAGATGTTGTTAAATGAATGAATGAGAACATGCACCTATAATTCACTCAGTCTATTTAGGGGTTTATTTGTAACATTACATAAATTGAAAGTCCTCAGGAAACTCTTTATAAGAACATCATTGTCCAACAGAGAATATGCTGCTCTTTCCCAGGAAACCTTTCCTTAATTCTTATATTACTTGATAGATAATTAAATTTATGCTATTTGGGCATTTCCTCTCTAAAACATCATTCTCAGTAGTTATATGATTTATTTTAGTGTGGGGATAGTTTAGAAAGTAAAACCCCAAGATCACTGAAAATCCCTGGCAATTATTGATATCTAACATGTTTTAAAATACTCAATAAATCAAATGTATTTAAAGCTATTGAGATAACCTTTTCACATACCACAACAAAAGAATAACAGATCATTTCCTAAACTAATGAAAAGTGCAAACAAGATCAGGGTCAATGTTCATTCAAAATAGCAATCAATTTCCAAATACTATTTTCTTCATTGCTTTAGATTTACATGCAAATGATTAACATAATGATTGTAAAAGTCATCTTTTTATTAAAGCAATCATCTGTGAGAACATGCAATAAAGTATTTTGATGGTTTATATATGCTGAGCAATTGAAAATAAACTAAAGAATTATTTTTAAAAATTTAGACTTTTGTTAATTATGAAAAATTTTCCTGTTTGTCTAATAGAAAATGATATGATATAGTAACACTATATAAAAGTACAAATGATAAGCCATATTGGAAGAAAGAACCAATTAATCTGTTAATACCTTAGAATTTCTGGTGCTAGCTACAGAATTTCCAAAGCTATTGATTTTTCTGAGTCACTATTATATTGTTCCACTACAGAAAGTTGAGAAGCATGGACATTTCTAGCTGTCTGTACAATTCAAAATGGCAGTTGCCTTGCTATTGTAAGCAAGATCTATTTAGAACATGATTATTCACATAGAGTCAGCAAGTTTATCCATTCTTGATGGCCTTGCTTAAAAGTCATCTCCTTCAAAAATTCTTTCTTGATATTCTAAATCAGAAGTTATATTTCTCAGGTTTCAATTCTTACTGTATTTTTATATAGTTCTTGTTCTTAAAATTTTTACATCATGTCTATATATGTATTTTATGCAATAGTGTCTTTGGCAAAATGTTCTTTATTTTGTTCCCCACAATGGCTACACTATTGTCTTTTATGTACCAGTTTCTCAAAATTATTTTCAAACTTACAATAAGAACTACTGTAATAATACAATAAGTATTTTTGAATTAAGTATGAAATCAATAAATATGAATAAGTTGAATAAAATAATGCATAAATAAGTGATTATGATAGCTTTCAAGGGAACAACAAAGATTGAAGTTATTCCCTGGGGAATGACACATTATAAATGATAAATTCAGGTTAATGTTTTGTTTTTGAAAGTTCATTAGTGTTATTTTCCCAGTAGGTTTTATTTCATTCTAGATCAGAGTCTCAACTGTGAATGCCCATTTAGAATCGCTGTGAGCTTTAAAAATCAATACTGGTTCCTGTGATCCAACCATGGAATTTCTGATTTAATTCATTTCACTTTTGCCTCTTCCATCAAGATTATTTAAGGGTTCCCCCTAAATGATTAAAATATTTAGTCAGAAGAGAGAGCTACAAGTAGAAAAGTATAACATCAAGTCCTATGGATTTTTCCTCTAAATAGAGAACTATTTGAGGAAGATTTTTCAGTGTAATTATGTACCTGAGACAATTTTACTATGAACATTTATGTAATTTGCTATTTAAAAAAAATATTCACACATTCTGCAAGACATGTTTGAACTGTGCATAATCTCTGGAGGAAATACTGCCATTTCAGGCAGATATTTTCTCATGGAGGGGGATTCATATGGGGTTTAGTGAACAGAGGACTTAATTTAAATTCCAGTTCTATATGAGATCAAGCTTGTAACCTTGAACAAGAACACATTTTCCCTTTCAACAAGAGAAGGTTATCATCCCTTTCTCATAGGATTGTTATGAGGTTTATGTTACAGGAAATTGTTGAGTGATTAGTTTGAAAGCAACCCCCATGGTGGTTCAAATGGTAAAGAATCTGCCTGTAATGCAGGAGACCTGGGTTCAATCCCTGCGTCTGGAAGACCCCCTGGAAAAAGAAATAACCTACTCCAGTATTCTTGCCTAGAGAATTGCATGGACAGAGGAGCCTGGTGGGCTACACTCCATGGGGTTGCAGAGTCAGACATGACTGACAGACTAACCCTTAGTATGCAAGCAGGCCTTTGATAGGTTCTATTATAATTAGGCACATCAGATTGTTAGGACTGTCATCATTACTGTCTTGTGTTCTTGTACCTGGGTCCCGCTATTCTCTTTTTGGTTCTTATTCAGATTTTATGTCTCATTTTCAAAGATTCGTCCTTGAAAATGTCTTGAATTATTCCTCAATATAAATTAGAATCATCCAATCTTATTTTCTCTCATCATATCTCTTTTACAATGCTTGTTTTAGATTACTTGCTAAAGATGTTTTAGTTCTCTGCCCTTGACTGCATTTTTCTTACTTGTGGTTCAGTCGCTAAGTAGTGTCCAGTTCTTTGTGGCCCCATGGACTATACTATGCTGGGCTCCTCTGTCCTCCACTGTCTCCCAGAGTTTGCTCAAATTTATGTCCATTGAGTCAGTGAGAGCAGAAAGTAAAAGCCAGGTGGACTTGAAAACTCCTTGAATTTTCAATGCATTTCTCAAGTTTTTAATACATAAGACAAAAGAAAAAAAAAAGAAGAAAAGTGGGCAATAAAAGAAACTGATAATTCATGGATATTTATTCTTTTAAGCCTATGAAAAGATGTTCATCCTCACTTATAGTTGAAGAAATGCAAATTGAAACTAATTCAGATACCATATCTCACTTGTACTGATGATATCTCACTGATATTGACTTCTATTAGGGAGGCTATAGGGGACAGATAGTTCTCTCATTTATTGTCATTGGGAGAGCAAACTGGTGTATCCCTTTTAGAGGATGAAATTGAAAACATCTGACAAAACTATTGAGCCCTTACCTTTTGGCAAAGTAATTCTACTTCCAGTAGTTTATCCTGAAGATGCATCTCCAAAAGTGTGAAATGTACATGCCAAGTTTATTGACTGTATTGTTTATAGTTTTAAATATCAAAAACAAACAAAATGCTCATATAAAATAATGCAATTGGTTAAATTGTGTGAATATTATTAAGCTGAAAAAAATGACAGATTTTATGAACATACATAGAGTGTTTTCTTGGATATATTGTTAAAAGAAAGAAGGAAAGTGCAAAATATTACCTAAAACAAACTAGCTTTTTATAAAAGATCATGAGGAAGCTGATTCCTGTCGAATAGTAAGCATACTATAAAGTCTCTATGATTAAAACATATGGCACTGGAACATGGCTAGACAAACGTATCAGCAAAATAGAATAAAATCTTCAGAAATAGAACAACTACACATGGAAATTTAGTAAATGATAAAATGATCGTCTCAAGATAGTATTTTTAATAAATTGTTCTAGGACATAGATTCTGTTTATTTATATGAAAAGAAGCAGAAAAAATAGAGAACATGATTGAGATCGTTTCTCTATGGGAAAAGGTAGGAATAAGTTAGAAAAGACAGAGGGATGGGAATAAAAAAGAGTGATGGAGGAAATGACACATTTCTGGGTAAACATTTCTATGTAGTTCAGACTTTTGGAACCATGTCAGTGTTTTACATAGTTGAAAAGTATATACATAGAATCAACCAATATTGAAGGATGTGAAATGAAAAAACCCACCAATATCAAATATAAACTGAAACAGGTTTAATGGTGTTTCAAGAAAATGTTTCTCACCTATGCTACAAGGGTGAGAAGA
Organism: Cervus canadensis; assembly: GCF_019320065.1. Lineage (NCBI taxonomy): Eukaryota > Metazoa > Chordata > Mammalia > Artiodactyla > Cervidae > Cervus > Cervus canadensis. The sequence continues at coordinate 37,579,352 of NC_057397.1, forward strand.
GTTGTTAAGTAACTTTGGAACATAACACTTCGACCAAATAATGGAAGACTAAAGACTTGTGGGTCAGCTAGTAAAGAATCTTCCTGCAATGTGGGAGACCTGGGTTTGATCCCTGGGTTGGGAAGATCCCCTGGAGAAGGGAAAGGCTACCTACTCCAGTATTCTGGCCTGGAGAATTCCATGGATTGTATAGTCCATAGGGTGGCAAAGAGTCGGACACGACTGAATGACTTTCACTTGAAAGACAAATAGAATTATAAATAGTTATTGTTCTAGCTAACAAGTGTTTCATAGTAGTATGACTTAGCAATTCTGAAACTACTTTTTTTGAATTCGACAACTGAGCAAATTAGTGAACGTATTTGAATAGAAATAAGCAGATTTCTCTCTTTTGGAAAAGAAAGCTAGCAATAAGAAAAGAGAGAGGATGAGAATGAACCCTTTGTTGTTGGAGGCATCAGTATGAACTCATGACTTTGAATAAACATATATATATGTACAGAAATAAACATTAAAACATATCTTAATCCTTTAATTTTGAGTACAAATGATGGTTTTTGTATCCATATGCACACTTACAATATTTGTGATAATGTTAGGGGAAGCACCCTGATTGAAACCGCCCACCCTGGCCAGGCACCATAGTAACCATTTGCATGAGTTGTTTTATGACAGGAGAGCCTGATAAGGCATACGGAACTAGTAACCACCAGCAGCAGGAAGAGTTCGGGAAAGGTCGAGAGGAGACACCGCCTGTCCGTCCACTTCCCAGAATCCCTCTTGCTAGCATCCATCTTGGCTGAGCGATGCGTGCGCCACCAGGAAAGACTCTGAATTAGAATGATTGGCCAAAGACCACCGGAAACTAATCCCATCACCATAAAACCCAAGACTGCGAGCCACGCGGCAGAGCAGTTCTCCTGGGTTCCCTTACCCTCCTGCTCTCCACCCGGGTGCCCTTTCCAATAAAATCTCTTGCTTTGTCAGCACATGTGTCTCCTCGGACAATTCATTTCCGAGTGTTAGACAAGAGCCCAGTTTCGGGCCGTGGAAGGGGTCCCCCTTCCTGCAACAATGTTCTCCTAGAACCGAGACTCTCATCAAGCAGAAAAGTGAACCGGTATTGAAGAGATGGGTAATTATTACCCTTGTTCAAAACTAGACCTATGGAGTTAAGAGTATTACATGAAAGCCAAAGTTTCTTAGATGTGTTCTCTAGCATCCATACTTTGTTACCCCCACCATGATACATGCAATTGCAACACAATTTTCATCTTGAACTTGTTAGTAATGTAAAATCGTGAGTCCCACCCCCAGATTTCCTAAATCAGCAAACAGGTCAGGTGCACATTAAAAATTACAAGGCATTGATTGCCTGAGTAGCAATGAAGACAAAAGTCCTTAGTGATGGTCCTTTGCAAGCTTAAACATTATTTATCATCTTTTACCCATTAGGCAGAAGTAATGGTGTGGAATCCTTTATGTTTAGCCATAGGTAGACAATCTGAAAGCAACCTGAATTAATTACATTTTAGCAAATCAATAGCATTTTAATAGCATCCATAGCAATTTTCTAAAGTCTTAACACTATTAATAAATAAAAGCTGACTTTCCTTCTTAAATATCAGCAAATACACTAACCACTGTCTTTTTATTTACATTGTGTATGGGTGCTAAGTCGCTTCAGTGGTGTCTGACTTTTTGCGATCCTATGGACTGTAGCCCACCAGGCTCCTCTGTCCATGGGATTCTCCAGGCAAAAGTACTGAAGTGAGTTGCCATTCCCTTCTTCAGGGGATGTTCCAACCCAGGGACTGAAGCTGTGTCTCCTGCGCGCATATCCTGAATTGGGAGGGGGGTCCTTTACTCCTAGCACCACCTGGGAAGCTGTTTATCTACAATACCGAGCTAAACCATGAATCCAAGCTTTAACAATGGTAAAATGTTTTGAAAAAATATATTCCACTAAAAATACGTTGCCTTTTTTTGGAAAATAGATCTCTCCTTTCATATTAACATCATCTTTGTTTTTGGCTTTGCAAAGACAAAATAAATATATTTGGGCAAATTATACAAACCAATTTAGGGATTTTGAAGGAAGATAGAGAGCCTCTGAAGTCTCTTGACACTGGTGGTAAAGGTTAGGTTGCAGAGTAGCTGTTGACTCTAAACTAGAGCACCATTCTTATTATACCTGTGAAGATATGGTCATAGTGTTTAATTTCTGCCTCAAAAGGTGGTGTGGGTATCTTGGGAAGATACCAAGGTGTCAGGAACAACAGGAATAGATTGAGGGGGGAAATTTTAGAACACGAGCTTTGGTTGATAAATTATCAACCAAAGACATTTTATAAATACTTAAACTGTGAATGAGGATCAGGCCGCTTCTATTTATTATGAAGTTTGTATGAGGGAAGTGCATATATAAAAAATAGTTTATAGAGGAGGATTAAAAAATTTGGTTATTAGTGTTAATTAAAAGTCATAATGGAAAGTGGAAGGAAAAAGTAAGAAATTTCGTATTTAGTAGAAAATTCCCGAGTAAATAAGAAAAGACGAAGCCCCTATACATTATAGAGTGTTTTTAACTAAGTGAAAACAAATCAATGGTAATGTTTAAATATAAAGATTATCAAGAACTGTAATGGATTTAAGATTTTGTCCTACATGAAAGCTAAGAAGTTAAAATGCCACAGTTTCAGGGAGGCTGACAGAAGACGTGAGATCACTGGGTCAGAGAAGAAAAGACATGATTACTCATGGTCCAGCAAGCAACACGATCATCAGCATATTTGTGTCAGTTCCTCTTGCTCCAAATCGCACTAGGCAATGTTAATGGACCCAGATTAAAGTCTGTATGCACAGAAAGTTGCATGACAAATGAATCCTGAATTTAGGCAAAACAAAAGTGCTTGCCTGCATTTTCCTTAGGAAGTAGACACTATCTCTGTCTTCAAAATCTATTTCATTACACAATTATCTTTTTCAAGATAGTCTGGAATAAAGGGAAATCAGTTCTTCGTTCATAAAATGTGGGGAAACAGATCATGAAGAATTCACTTCTACTAACACAGCATTGTAAACTCACCATACTCTGACATAAAATAAAAATTAAATTAAAAAAATTGACTTCCAGCAAAAATTGGAAATTTTCCTTAACTTATATTTGTCTGGATTTTGTCAGATGTGTTAAAAGGAGATAATGTTACTACAGTGATTCAAGAATGGTGTGAAAAGTATGTTTTAAAAATAGAGTCTTTAATATACAAACATTTTACATTTGCAGAAAGATCATATGAGAGATTTGCAATATTCTTTGTACTTCTTTGCCTGTATTATTACCATTAAACATTATTATGATACATTTGTTACAATTAATGAACCAATATTGATGCATTATTATAACAAAAGCCCTTAACTCGGATTTCCTTTGTTTTTTACCTACTTCCCTTATCTATTCTAAGATCCCATTAAGGACACCACATTGCATTAGTCATTACTTCTCCTTAGGCAGCTCTTGCCTGTGGTAGCTTCTCAGACTTTCCTTGTTTTTGATGACTTTGACAGTTTTGAGGAGTATAGGTAATATATTTTTTTGAATGGTCTCCCATTAGGATTTGTCTGAAATTTTCTTCATACTCAAATTAAGGTTCTGTGTTTCCAGAAGGAAACCACAAAGGTAAAGTGTCATTTATTTCCATCACTTCAATGCACTTACTGTTATCATATCAAGGTACCTACTATTAACTTGATATCACTAAGGATACCGATCTTGATTACCTGGCTGAGGTATTGTTTGTCAGGCTTCTGCTTTGTAGTTATTATCTTTTCTCCCTTTTCAAAGTGCTCTCTTTGGAAGGAAACCACTGTGCCTGGCAGACACGTACAGAGAGGGAATTATGTCCCATCTTCTTTAAGCTGAGTATGTACATAATTTATTTGGAATGCTGCAAGTGAATTTTGCTCATTCTCCCTCATTTATTTGTTTATTCAATCATTTGTTTATATATGTGTAGGTTCAGATATATGTATTTTATACTTAGGGTTATAATCCAATATTATTTCATTAATCTTGTTAAAACTGTTTCAGGTTTGGCCTTTGAGGGCTCTTCTGTTGACTCCTGTATCCCTTTGACATATTCCTATTAGTGTGTTCATGTGTGTGTGTGTGTGTGTGTGTGTGTGTGTGTGTGTATTATTTCTTTGTTTTCTGACACTACAAATGCTCCAGGCTCATCTTGCATATTTCCTGCCCCATTTATAAATTCTCTGAAGAGCCTTGGTTCCTTTCACTGGAGAATCATATTGGGTTGGCCAAAAAGTTTGTTCTGGTTTTCCATAACATCTCATGAAAAACCCAAATGAACATTTTGGTCAATAAATAATAGAAAACAATATTTGGACACTAGGTGTGCTCATTACTGGGTGCACTATTATTATCTAGACTTGTTTCTTCTGACCAGTCTCAGCTGACAATGCAAGGAAATATATGTTAACTACTCTGTTACTGCTATATATGAATATCAGAAGTGAAAAATAAGTGAGTTTATGTTAATGATGGGAGTCAGATTATTCACTGCTAGATCAATGTTACATATAAGCAAATTTGGAGATTAGAATGATCCATGTTTAATGGGTTATTAAATATTAATACAATATATATAATTAGTCGCTCAGTCATGTCCGACTCTTTGCAACCCCATGGACTGTAGCCTGCCAGACTCCTCTGTCCATGGGGATTCTCCAGGCAAGAATGTTGGAGTGGGTTGCCATGACCTCCTCCAGGGGATAGTCCCAATTCAGGGGTCAAACCCAGGTCTCCCACATGGCAAACATATTCTTTACCATCTGAGCCACCAGGGAAGCACTTATATAATTGTAATTATATATAGATATAATTTATAGATGAAATATATATAATTATAATTACTCATGTATACTTATATATCAATAAGTATTTCTGTCTGTAACCATCTGTATCTATATTAAGCTATACATGAGCACATACTGATGGGTATAATTCTAATCTGTTAAACATAGATCATTTTAATCTCCAACATTTGCTTATATGTAACATTGATCCAACAGTGAATAATTTGACTCCCATCATTAACATAAGCTCACTGACTGCCCACTTCTGATAATCATATATAGCAGTAACAGAGTAGTTAACATATACTCTTGTGGGAAACAGCTTCATCAACTAATAGTATAGTCTTTAGTACTCTTCTTTTGTCTTTAATCTTATTGTTTCTTCTGATTTACAAGTTAACTTTGGCCAGACCTTTCTTCTGAATTCACTTTGGTGAGGTTTTTCACATATTTATTTGGTTTGTCACATTCTCATTCATTCTTGGGAGCTCACAACAGCCTAAATGACTTAAACAAACTTGCACTAAGGTTCTAAGGTTTTTGACAAATGTATAATGTCATGTATATGTCATTACTGTCAAAAAAAAGTAATTTCACCACCCTAAAGCATCATTTGTGCTTCACCTTGTCCATCCTTTGTCTTTCCCCTAATGTCCCAGCAACCACTGATCTTTTTTACCATCTCTATACTTGAACCTTCACAGAATATCACACAATATGTAGACTTTATACACTGGCTTCTTCCACTTAGCGGTGTATACTTAATATTCAGCCATGTCTTTTTGTGGCTTGATACGTTATTTCTTTTTACCGCTAATAAATTGCCAAACTGTCTTCCAACTTGGATGTGCCATTTTTAACTTCCACTAGAAATGAATGAGAGATCCTGTGATTATAAATTATCAATAGCAATTATTTTTATTTTTAGTGTCCTTACATGAACGGAGAACTTCCAGATGTTCAAGCTGGATTTAGAAAAGGCAGAAGAATCAGAGATCAAATTGCCAACATTTATTGGATCATAGAAAAAGCAAGAGAATTAAAGGAAAAATCTACTTCTGCTTCATTGACTATGCTAAAGACTTTGATTGTGGATCACAAAAAACTGAGGAAAATTTTTCAAGAGATGGGAATACCAGACCACCTTATCTGCTTCCTGAGAAACCTGTATGTAGGTCAGGAAGCAACAGTTAGAACCAGACATGGAACAGTGGACTGGTTCAAAATTGTCACCCTGCTTATTTAACTTGTATGCAGAGTGCGTCATGTGAAATGAGGGGCTGGTTGAAGCACAAGCTATGTTCAAGATTGTTGGGAGAATAACCTTTTATTCTCTTTTAATAACCTCTTTTAATAATCTCAGATATACAGATGATACCACCCTTATGGCAGAAAGTGAAGAAGAACTAAACAGCCTCTTGATGAAGGTGAAAAAGGAGAGTGAAAAAGCTGGCTTAAAACTCAACATTCAAAACACAAAGATCGTGGCATCCAGTCCCATCACTTGATGGCAAGTAGATGGGGAAACAATGGAAACAGTGAGAGACATTATTTTCTTGGGCTACAAAAACCACTGCAGATGGTGACTTCAGCCATGAAATTAAAAAACGCTTGCTTATTGGAAGAAAAGCTATGACCAACCTAGACAGCATATTAAAAAGCAGAAACATTACTTTGCCAACAAACATCCATCTAGTCAAAGCTATGGTTTTTCCAGTAGTCATGTATGGATGTGAGAGTTGGATTATAAAGAAAGCTGAGCACCGAGGAATTGATGCTTTTGAACTGTGGTGCTGCAGAAGACTCTTGAGAGTCCCTTGGACTGCAAGGAGATCCAACCAGTCCATCCTAAAGGAAATCAGTCCTGATTATTCTTTGGAAGGACTGATGCTGAAGCTGAAACTCTAATACTTTGGCCACCTGATACAAAGAGCTGACTAGTATGAAAAGACCCTGATGCTGGGAGAGATTGAAGGTGGGAGGAGAAGGGGATGACAGAGGATGAGATGGTTGGATGGGGTCACTGACTCGATGGACATGAGTTTGAGTAAACTCTGGGAGTTGGTGATGGACAGGGAAGCCTGGTGTGCTGCAGTCCATGGGGTCACAAAGAGTCAAACATGACTGAGCTGAACTGAACTGAAGCTATCTTTCAATTGTATGTCTAGTTTAATTTCGTTATGAACTGAGAACATATTTTGCATAACTCTCTGCTTTTTAATTTGTTTAGGTATATTTTGTGATGCAGAATATAGTCTATCTTGGTGAATTCTTCACATGAGCTTAACAAGCAAGGGCATTCTTCTGTTCTAGATTGGAGTATTATAAAATAGCTCTTCATTTATTTTTGTAGATCTGAGTTTTTGACCAATATTGTTTTATTTCTGCTTGAAAAACTTCTTTCAATATTTTTGCAAGAATACTATGGTGGTGTTTACTTTTTTTCAATTTTTGGTTGTTAGAGAATATCTATTTTGCTTTCACTTCTTAGAGTAATTTTTCTGGGTGTAATTTTTTTTCTTTTAATAATTTAAATAGTTTATTTTTTTCTTGTATGGTTATTGGCAAGCAATTTACTGAAATTCCTATCCTTGTTCCTGTATAGAAAATGTGTTTTTCTTTCCATCTAGCTTCTTTCAAGATGTTCCCTTTGTCTTTGGTTTTATGCAGTGTGTAATATTTTTGCTATTTATTCTGCTAGATTATCTCTAAGCTTCCTGTATTTGTGTCTGGGTGTCCGACAGTTATTTTTGGAAAGTTAGCTTTCATTACTACATCAAATAATTCTTTTGTTCCATTCTGATTTCTTCCGGTAACACGTATGTTACAGTTTTGAGATAGTTCTTTTGTTCTTGAATATTCTATTCTGTTCATTCCTTTCTGTCTGTCTCTCTCTTTACATTTCAGTTTCAGATACTTTCATTGTTTCATTTTCAAGTTCACTGACTTTTATTGTGCAGTCTACAGATGAGCCCATCAGAGGCATCCCTCATGTTTGTTACAATGTTTTGATTTTAAGCAGATCTTTTTCTTAGCATTTCTACCTCTCTGCTTTGAATAGCAATCTGTCTACTTTTCCCTTTAGACACTTAAATATACTAATCATAGTCATTTTAAGCTGAGTTCTGTCATCTGTGTCATATCTAGGTCTGGTTATGGGACTATTTTGTCTTCTTAAATTTTTTTTCTTACATTTTTCATAATTTGAATTTTTTCTTGGAAGATGAACATTTTGTATTGGGTATTAGAAACTGGCTTACATAGGCTATTAGTGTGAGGATCTATTTCAGTCTGGTTAGATGTTGGGCTGTGTTTAGTATTAACAGTTGCTGTAGGTGTCAAAGGCTTCAATTCATCTTGTGATTTTTTTTTTTTTTTTGTCTTCACCTCTTGTCTTCTCAAGTACTCCTCTTCAAAGAGTGCATTTTGAAATTCTTTCAGATGTTATCCACTGGTATCATATTTGCACTGTTTTGTGGTGGTTATTTGTGAAAGATGGGAAGTTTTGAACAGTATTCTGATTAAATCATAATTTAATGATCTTTTTGTCTCTGAGCTGTGACTCCAAAAGTGTTTCTTCATTGTTATAGACTTGATATCTCCCATAGATTAGACTGGAAATGAGAGAGGGCTGGAGTTGAAGGAATGCTGTTCCTCCAGGTGGGATAAGTCCCTGGCAAAGTCTTCTATTCTAGGTTTAGGTATCTATTACTGATAATGTGTAGGGCATATTTGCAATGATTACTGTTCACCTCTTGCTGCCAGAGCCACAGAGATCTATGTTGAATCTTCAGATTGATCCCCTTGTTCTTGAATAGTATAGTTCTTCAATGGTAACCCCTGTGAGGTATGGGACTCCCTAAAACTGCAGATCCAAGGGGTTTATTGCTCTCACTGTAGTCTATACTCAATTTCTAGCAGTTCATCAAAATTATCATTACCATTGCTGCAGCAATTTATGTTTCCAGCAGTGGTTTTTGCTCTAGGTAAACATATCTGAATTTGCCTGTTTCCAGATAGGGTGGTGTTTTACCCTGAAACCTTAGTTCTCTGACAGCTGCTAAAAAGGTTGTATTTTTAGTTAGTTCAGTTTTTTTCTTGCTGTAAGGATAGAATGAAATTTCCTGAGTTCTTTACATGCCAGAGTTAAAGCTGGAAATCAAGCATTTTATTTTTCTAGCATAAATAGAAGTGAAACATTGGGCCACAGTTTGCAAATTGTGATAGTATATGATGTATTGATGACTAGGAGAAGTGAGAAAACGAGGGTCATCATCATATTGAGGATCGTCATGATCATTTTCAAAACTTGGCAAAAGAAAGAACAATAATGTGACTTTTCTCTAAATTTTCATGGCATTATGAGAAGGGAAAAAATAACTTAGAATAGCTCTAGGTTTGTGTCATCTCTTTTTCAATAAACTTTCACCTTCCATAAGGAAAGACTACTGAAAAGAAATGTCAATCAAGAACTGCATAAAAGCAATTCCTCTAGCCAAAGAAACATTATAAAATAAAAAGCATTTTTATATTTTTTATGAATAGTAAAAATAATTCTCTCTTAAATGAACACTTCTGTAAAGAGTAAAAGTGAGAAAGTCTCAGTGCACCTTCAAGAGATACTAAGAGCTTGGCATGCTGGTTTTAATCAATGAGTTGGGTTAAGGTTTTCCAGTCCAGTCAGATACATTTTTCCCAAAACCTGGCTCTCATTTTTCATCTGCTCACCATGCATTCTTTATTTTTTATCATCTGAATCTTTGTGATTAACAATTTCACCATTACTACTATCTCTAATCACCTTTTGTCAATTCTTCTCAACCATTCCCCAGCTTTCTCTAATGTTTATGTATTAATTTAAAGACTGTCTTACTTTCTTCTTCAACATTTAAAGGAATAGCAACTCAGTATGTTGCATGGCATTCTTTATAAAGAAAGGTGGAAGACACTAATATACAATAGTTCTTGGGAGCCTCAGCCATCTCCTATCTCCCATTATTGAATATCCAATGAAAAAAGCTAGGTCAAAATTGAACAATGCATAAAAAGAATTATACACTATGACAAATGGGGATTGTTTCAAGTATTCAAGGCTCATTCAACATTTGACAATCAACATAATCCAACACATCAACAAGCTAAAGAAAAAAAAAATCACGATTATATCAATTGATGTAGACAAAACATTCCACAATCCAATATACATTCTTAATAAAAATTCTCAGCAAACTTGGAATAATAGGAACTTCTATAACTTAATAAAGATTGTCTTAAAAAAAAAGCCCTATAGCTAATAATATACTAAATGTAGACTATTTCTTTAATGGTAGTGGGACACCTTCCCCTAATTTGGGAACAGGCATTGATGTACAATTTTGCTATCCTATTCAACATAATACTGGAAGTTTTATTTGGTGGATTAAGAAAAGAAGAGAGAGAAAAGTAAATAACAAATAAAAATATATTTATTCACAGGTGAAACAATTATCTATTAAACAATTTCCTAGAAGAAAGCATAGGAAAACATATAAGTAACCTTAGTTTTGGTAACGAAACTGCAAAGTACAACACCCAAAGGATGATCCATGAAAGAAAAAAAATGATGTTGAATTTTATTAAAATTAAATCTTTTGCTTTCTGAAAGACACTGTTGATAGAAACAAAGGCAGACCATAGATGGGAAAAAAAAGTATTTGCAAATCACATGTGTGACAGATGACTTCAAGATATACAAAGAACATTTAAAGCTTAGTAAGCAAACCCATTTAAAAACTGGGCAAAAATAACCTGGACAGACACTTTAGCAAAGAAGATACGCAAATGGAAAATAAGCACATACAAATATACACAACTTGAGTTTTCTGTAGAGAACTGGAAATTAAACAAGTTACCACTGTGCACCTATTAGAATGGCATGTTGTTTAGTCGCTCAGTCGTGTCCAACTCTTTGCAACCCCATGGACTGTAGCCCACCAGGTTCCTCTGTCCATGGGATGTTCCAGGCAGGAATACTGGAGTGGGTTGCTATTTCCTTCTCCAGGAGATCTTCCCCACCCAGAGATCAAACCCTCATCTCCTGCTTTGGCAGGAATGGCTAAGGCCACCCCTTCCCCCACTGAAAAAAAAATCTGACAGTATCAGTTGCTGGTGAAGTTGCAAAACAATAGGTAGGAGATTGTTGCAAATAGTACAGTCATGCAAATGCAAAATAGTACAGTCACTTTGGAAGACTTTGACAGTTTCTTATAAAGCTAAATATAATCTCAACATAGGATATAGCAATCACACTACCCACCGATCTGAAAATTTATGATGAATTTTCATATCTAATCAACATTATGCATGCAAACATTCAAAAGTTCAAGAATCAAGAAGCAATTATTTTTCCTGTTCTTAGTACTGAGAGGTATAAGACATTTTTGTACATCTACAGTATTTAAACATTCATAAGCATTCTTACAAAAGCAGGAAATTAGAAGCTGTTATACAAAAATGTATCCAGATAAAATTTTAGAAATAAGATCAAAATACCATATCTTATGTCCCTGAATATGTCAGTTATTATATTCCTCTTCCTGGTTTGAAGATATTTGCTATCTTATTTTTTATTTTGGTATATTTATTGAAAAAAATCCTTCTATAGATTAATTTTCACTGTTCTAACCAGTGCTGTTCAAGGCTCAACTGTTTTACAACAGTATCTTTCCATTTCTCTTTCATTCTTTATTCTTATCCCTTTCCATTACATTTACAATTTTTGCATTCTTCAATATTTGGGTAGACTCTAGTTTCTGTCTAGTGTCATTTTTCCTTCAACCTGAAGTACTTCCTTTAACATTTCTTATAGTTTACACCTACTGGCAACAGGTTTTGTCATGTTATTCATAGTTCTTGATTTCATTATCTTTTTTCATAAACACTTTTTTCCTAGCTATAGAATACTAAATTGCTAGATTTTCTTTCAACTCTTTATGCTTCATTGGTTTTTGGTTTTTTTTTCTTCTGCAGTTTCTAGAAAGAACTCTGTGAACTTCTGATCTAATTTCTAGTGCAGGTGACTTCTTTTTCTGCATGTTTTAAATATGCTGTTTCACTTGCTTTCAACAAGTAGTTTTCATTGCGTTTATTCACTTTAGGTTACTTGAACACCTTGGATCTGTGTATTTATAGTTATGAAAATTTTATCACTCTTAATCTGTTTCTGGAACTCTAGTTGCACATATATTAGACTACTCTTTCTCTCAATGCTACATCTTAATAGTTTTTATTGCTTTGTTTTCAAGTTCACTTATTTTTTTAATGTTTCATCTGCTATTGATTCAAATATGAAATTTTTACTTCCAGAATATTTTATTTCCAGATATTTTTATCTCTAGGATTTCATTTGATTATATATTACATCTCTTTCTTCATTATATTCATGTTTGTCTTTAAATCTTGGAACATATTTGTAATATTTATAATAGCTGTTTTATAGTTTCTGTCTCCTAATCCTATCATCTGTTATTTTCCTATTTGTTTCTATTGACTGCTTATTCTGGATATGTTTCACATTTTTCTGCTTCATCATATTTACTAAATTTTCAATGGACAGTGGATATTAAAAGTTTTAAAATATTGAGTACTGGATTATGTGATATTTCTTTAAAGAACATATTTTAATTTAATAGGCAGTTAAATCCCTTGCATAACAATGTGAGTTTCTTCAGGCTTATTTTGAATTTTTATAAGGTGAGTCTAAATAGCCTATAGTCTACAGCTAGCATCACATGTGACCCCAGGTACTGTCTGGGAGGTGGGGTCACTCTTGAGACTGCAAATATTAACTTCAGGTAAAGGGTCTTCAAGGGTAATGTGTGAGCCCAGGTGCAGTGTGTGAAGTGGGGTTCACCCGGAGACTGTGGACATATGATTCCAGGGGCAACACATCAGAACATGATCATGCTTGAGACTATGGATGTTTGAAAACAATCCAGGGACTGGCAGGAGGCCTTACACTGGACACTGTGGACAAGTGACCGCAGAACAGGGAATGAAATGTGGGGTCAACAGGAGACTGAGAATGTGTGATCCCAATTACAGGGTCTGGAAAGGGGGTCAGCCTGGAGACTGTGGACCTGTGACCACAGGCCCAGTGTCTGGGAAGTGACATCACACAGGAGACTGTGGACTTGTGGCCCTAGGTACAGGCTTTTGAGGGTGGGGAAACTCTGGATTGTCTGGTCATGTGACTCCACAATAATTTCTCTCCACCTTCGTTAATGGAAAAAGTGGAATTGCTCTCAGATGTCTCTAAGCTCTGAAACTGTTAAGCTTATAGATTTCTACTGATTGTTCTTCCTCTGAAGTTGGTCTTTGCCAGTCTCCTGGAATTTCGCTTTATGGATGACAGATGGGGTTCTGACAAAAATACAATGCAGCTCTTTGTCTTCCTCCCTACTGTCTGTCACTTTGCCCTATAAATTCTAGAAACCTCTGTCTCCCCAAATACTAAGCTTTGTTTCCTTAACTCAGTGAAACTTCAAATCCTGTTTTGTTCCACCCTCCCTGCTCCTGCTTAGGAAGTTGCCTCCAGTCAGAAAATGAGCATTGAGGTAAGGTTTACCTCAGTTCTTTCCATCTTAGTTAGCCAAGGCAGAGCAAATAACCTTCCCCACCCCCCCAAAAAAAGAAAAGCATTCTTCATGAGTGAAAGAAGATATTTTTACCAAAATCTATAAGATGTTTTTCTCTTTTTGATAGGTACTAAAAAGTAGATTTTCTAAAGAAAGTTTTCCTAATTTTTTCAGAAGTTTAATTGTTTAGAATTAACAAGAAATTTTCTTTATAGACCAGATGATATCAATTTTGAATCATGTTCTTAACAGTCTGAAAACTCAATTCTGTAATTTAAATCACAGTTTCATTAGCAATACCAACAATATGTTTCTTTTAAAGGCTTTAGAAAGTTTTCATAGATTATATCATTTACCACATTTTGCAGGTGAAAACTTTGTGATATGTAAGGTTAAAACAAATTATTTCTGTTATAAGTGCAGATACAAATAGTCAAGGAATAGATTTCAAATCTCTTAAGAAAGCTCCTAATTCATTTCACCTGGCCTTCCAGTAGTATTTATGTTCTGTGAGGGGTCAAAATTTTCCATGAATGATCCCCATTTTCATTTCATAGACAAAGGTTTACTTCCTCTGTGCTGCTACATTTTTGTTTTCATCAGGCTCCAGAAAATTAGTTTGACTTGTTGCTTTTGCTTATTCTGCAAGGGCTTGCCTAGTGGCTCAGACTGTAAAAATCTGCCTATAATGCAGGAGACCTGGGTTTGATCCCTGGATCAGGAAGACCCCTTGTGACTCAGCTGGTAAAGAATCTGCCTGCAATGCGGGAGATGTGGGTTTGATCCCTGGGTTGGGAAGACCCCCTGGAGAAGGGGAAGGCTACCCACTCCAGTATTCTGGCCTGGAGAATTCCATGGACTGCATAATCCATGGGGTTGCATAGAGTCTGACAGGACTTAGCAACTTTCACTTTCACTTTTCACTGTCCCTTTCAGGAAGATCCCTCAAAGAAGAGAATGGCTACCCACTCCAGTATTCTTGCCTGGATAATTCCATGGACAGAGGAGCCTTTCGGGCTATAGTCCATGGGGCCACAAAGAGTCATGTATGCCTTACATTTTCACTTTCACTCTCCAAATCTCTGAGTGCCGTATGACTATCTCCAAAAAGAAAACATTCAAAGGGCCACAGTTCCCCCACTTCTCTCTTCCTGAAAGAAGTCACTCATTCATGTCCAACTCTTTGCAACTCCATGGACTGTAGCCTGCCAGGCTCCTCCATCCATGGGATTTTCCAGGCAAGAATACTGGAATGGGTTGCCATTTCCTTCTCCAGACGATCTTCTTGACCCAGGGATCAAACCAGGGTCCCCCACACTGCTGACAGACTCTACTCTCTGAGCCACCAGGGAAGGCAAACGCAAATATTCTTGTTGCTTTGCTATTAAGAAACTATATAGGACCTTTACTTTCAGTGAAGTAGTTATAAAGCTTAATAATTTTATGGACTAATTAAAGAAGGTCATGTTTCCTTTCTTCTTGATTCCCTATATCATGGAAGCAGAGTTTGAAATGATTAAAGGTATGTTTTTATTTTTAAAAAGTGGTGTTCCCCTATGAGAAGAAGCTGCTTTATGACTTCTGTTTATAGTTCATTGTCCACGTCTAACTGTAAGACAATGTGCAGCTGTAAGCGAGCCTCACAAACTATTTTTCCTTTCCAACTTCCATTATAGGGTTCATCTTTCTAAACTGCTAGTCAATAAAATCTACAGTAAATGATTTTCTTATCTTCTAGTTGAATAGTTTCTGCCTATCTTCTTCAAGTTTTAAAAACCTGATGTGGAATGTGGTACAATAGTTCTCTTTAAACTTACCATTTTAAACTCAGTTGAAGTTAACAAATTTAGAAAGAAGAGGATTATTTCTAAATTTGTTCAACATGAAGAACTGTAAAAGGAATTGATGATCTATCATTTTAATTTTATTCCTAAAATACTCTGTTTCAGAGCCCAACTTCAAAACTATACCATCTCAGACTTGAATCTGGCTTGTGTATTTTAGTCAACTGACTAAACTTCACAAATTATCTTTTTTTTGCTTTAAAATGTAGATAAGATTCATCTATATCATAGCACTGTGAGAATTGAAAAAAAATCAATACATATTCATGCTTGGTTCAGTGCCTAGAACAAATTAAATCTTAATACATGATAGCTATTGTTACTTTTAAGATTAATGATTACTCAGCAACTCAGATTGTGGCATAATGTTAGTTCAAATTACTTTATTAATTTGTATTAATCATCAAAGTGAAGTTAAACAAAATTATATTAACTCAAAAAACTCTGTCATTGCACTTACATAGACTAAGTTGCATTTGTTTAGCACAACATGAAGTGAATATTTTTTAATATCCAATCAATCACATGGTAAATGACATCATTAGATTAATATATAAATCATTGGGTACAAAAATGCATACAAAGTTTGGGCCATATATATAACCTCTTAATCTGACTCAGGTTGTGTAGACTTGATTCCATAAACTTGCTGAGAATTTGGTTATCATAAATGGAAGACAGAACTTAGAATCAGGCCACAAAAGTAGCCTGATACAAAATCATATTATCAACCCATAATTCAAAAATTCAGAGATAGGTGTCATAACGTTCAGAAAGGAGCTTGCAACTTCCACAGCTCAATGTTTCATGTTTTTATGTTGTGTATTGGTTTTCTAGGAAGACCATAACAAAGTACTACAGACTGAGAGGCTTAAACAGAAATTTGTATTTTCACAATCCTTGAGGCTAGATGTCCAAGATCAAAGTCTTGGCAGAGTTGGTTTCTGCTGAGGCCTCTTTCTGTGGCTTATAGATGGTCATTTCCTCCCTCTGTCTTCCTATGGTCTTCTCTATGTATCTTTCTTCATCCTAATCTCTTCTTATTATAAGGACATCAGTCACATTGGATTAGTGCTCAACCTAATGATCTCATTTTATTACCTCTTTCAACATCCTATGGCCAAATCCAATCATATTCTGAGATATTAGGCCCTGGGACTTCAACTTATGCATTTTGTTCAGTTCAGTTCAGTAGTTCAGTCGTGTCCGACTCTTTGTGACCCCATGAACTGCAGCACACCAGGCCTCCCTGTCCATCACCAACTCCCGGAGTTTACTCAAACTCATGTCCATTGAGTCAGTGATGCCCTCCAACCATCTCATCCTCTGTTGCCCCCTTCTCCTCCTGCCTTCAGTATTTCCCAGCATCACAATTCAGCCAATAACATGTGGGTATTATATTGTGAAATAGTGGATATAAAAGAGCATTATTAACTTTGCTTATTCAGAACTTTGATCCATAAAGTAATTTTAGGTTATATTCTAATTCTAATGGGTATATTATTGTAAAAAAAAAATAAATAAATAAGGCAGTGGTGCTATAATAATTGATAGATCTTCTTTTAAAGTATCTAATAGTTTATTTTAAAAATCATATGCAGAGTTTAATTTTTATATTAATGCTTTGAGAATATCCATTCTTTCTGCATGATCACAAAATGGATTGCAAAACCAAAATTATGGCTTAGGTAGTTTTTGTTGTCTAGTCACTAAGTTGTGTCGGACTCTGGGACCCCATGGAATATAGCACAGCAGGCTCCTCTGTCCCCCACTATCTCCCAGAGTTTGCTGGTGTTCATTCTACTGAGTTGGTGATGCTATCCAACCATCTCATCCTCTGCCTCCCTCTTCTCCTTTTGCCTTCAATCTTTCCCAGCATCAAGGTCTTTTCCACGTTAGAAACATCTATTTAAAATTTATGCAAAACGAAGAACATTTTAATGGGACTTCCCAGGTGGCGCTAGTGGTAATGAACCTGCCTGCCAATGCAGAAGACTTAAGAGTTGCAGGTTATATCCTTGGATTGGGAAGATCCCCTGGACAAAGCCATGGCAACTCACTCCAGTATTCTTGCCTAGAGAATCCCATAGACAGAGAAGCCTGGCAGTCTGCAGTCCTTAGGGTCACACAAAATAGGACACGACTGAAGTGACTCAGCAAGCCATTTTAATACCTTGTCAATGTATTTGTAGAACTTAATAGAATCTATTCTCTTGGAGATTAAAGGTTAATTTTTAAAACTAAATCCCTAATCATAAGTTCTCTGCTGTTATACATTTTGCTAACCATTTTTACTTTTTTCATTGTGTCTCTGAAAATGTGTTACTGGTAAATTCCTATTTATCATAATTATTATCATCTGAGACCTACTGGAATTATTTTTTAGCAAATGCTGGTATTTATAATTATTGATTGTGTGCAACTTTGTGTCTACATAAGAGGAAATCATTGAAAACACAGTATTTATTTTCCCTGTCTAATGTGCCATAGTGCGCCAACAATTACAGTGCTGAAAAAAAAAGAGTAATGTTTGATGGGGCACATGGAACCATTCCCCAGAGGCTCACACAGAATGGCATGTGATAACTTCCAGGAAAGTATTTGAATAGTAGTGAGATTTACTTTAATGTCTGCACAGTTGTAATACAAATTAAGTCAAAATAACAAAATATATAGATATATTCTAGAGTCATTGTGTTTATTTTCCCTAGTATATATTTTTCCAGAAAGTCACTTCCCTCTAGTATATGTTTATTGTGCATAATTATGTATATATGTATATTTATTGTGTAAGTATGCTTGGCTTTACAAGTTTTCGCATTAGCTGGTTATGTAACACAGCATGCGATTTTGTCCTTTGTTAAACATTTCCAGTGGTTTATGTTGTTTTCAACAGATGAATTAGAAAATCTCAGAAAATTGGTTACTGAAAATGAAATGGGAATGGTAGAATCATTCTGCATCCTGCCTTTTGGTGTTTACCTCAAAGCATGCTTCTTTGTGCTTGCTTGATTTACATTTAGCAATATCTACGTGCAAATAGCAATCATACACCAAAGTAAACGGGACTATACGCTACTGCTTCCTCCAGTTTCTTCAATTGCAGTTGCAATCCCATAGATTTCCATCTTGACAGGTAGCATAATTAGAAAATTCTCTTTGTCTTATTAAATGTGACTCTTCTCAATAGAATTCACTTCATTGCTAGCAAAGAACAGAAAATATACTTCAAATCTGAAATAGGAAATCAAGGGGGACTGTTTTATTTTTATCTGTCTTTGTGCCAGCAACATTATTATCAAAGGATATTGTAATGCTGAAAATGTACTTTGGGGATTTAAATCACGCATTAGCCTGGGAAGCAAAAAGTGCTGTAGGGCCCGTGCAATATATTTTCTCATTAATCTGATTGAAAGATTATCCTTCCTATAGCTATGAAAATTCTAATACTCATATATCCATATTCTATGCTAGTAAAATTCAGCTTTGTGCAAAGTCATTGTCTCTTGCGTCGAGGGTCCAAGACTTTTCTTCTCTCAGCATAAGCCCATCTGTATTAAAATAAATTCAAAGCAGGCCGCCATTTCATGCACACATTTTGATTATTTCGTAAGCTGCTGTGGAAAATGGAAGTATCAGCAAGCTATGCAGTTTCCTGGTAATGTAATGTGGTCATTACCTCAGTGGTCATGTGAGAAAGTTTAGCTGTACCGTCTTTGACAAATGTTCAGTGAGTCAAAACAGTGCATTTAAATGAAATGCAGATATGAATGAGGCATTATTGCAATCACAACTCCAGCTTCAAAATTATCTCATGTGAATATACACGCTTTCTCTGTAACCTGACATTTGTAACAACTATCTGTGCCTTTACTCTCCCCACCTCTTTGCTCACCCCACCTCTTTTCTCTACTTCCTCCCCCAGATTCAGAATGAAGGAAGGTATTATGCTCAGATGCTGTGTGCAGTAATTGAAGACACTCCTGATGATTCCATGCAATCAGAGTGACACGTTATTTGTGACGAAAATTAAGTCAAGAAACAAAGCAGATTTATAGGTTGCTTTGCCACGGTCAGTGCCTTTACAAAGATTAGCAAATGTAGATGGATAAAACTCATCCAAAAATAAAAAAAAAGAGAGAGAGAAAACAAAACCAACAATCACTTATATGCTTTTCCACATAAGAGACTCACTGAAAATTTTGTATAACCTTAGTTGTAACTCCCAGCACTTTGCAATTTTAAGTTTTAATGAAACTACAGAAAATGTCTTAAACTGAGTGATTTCTATTCAGAGCACTTGGAGTGCTGATAGCATGAACAGTATAGATGGCTCCAGCCATAACTGTCACACAGATAATATTCTTTTATGCCTCAAGACACTAAGATGGTGCTGTAGATAACCAAAAGAAATAAGCTGCCACCATCACTAATCTGCAGCTTTGAAACAGTATGGCTTTTGCATGGTTAAGAGAAGGTAAAATCACCTACCAGTGTAATAGAGAAGACATGTTGAAAGTGAACAGGACCTGGAAGAATTAAGGCTTTCATATTTATTTGTAATCCATACGCAACATGGATCAAATCGTCCATATCCGATTTTATGTGTTTATGTATGACAATTGGAAATGCAAAATGAGCTGGGGCCTTTCCATTCCCCAAGGACATTTCTGCTAATGTAGTGAAATGAAAATCTAAGGAGCATTTGGCTTTACTGTTCTCTTCAGAGGTTAACTTTGGAAATCTTAAGTGTATTCTTATGGCTGGATTTGTAATGTATGTAGCAGATTAGAATGTATTATGATATTCAGATGCACCACCCGAACAGTATAAAAAAAAATTGCTGTCTGTATTTTTCTCACCCAGCAAATATTGCTTGAGGGCTTTTTACATGGATAAAATTGAATTTTACATTCTCATTGCATAATGTGACTTATCAACTACTTTCTGTATGTGTGAGCCTGGGGTTTGGTGAACACAAATCATAGCCAAAGTTTGATGAACATCTTCCATAAAGCTAGGATACTGGATCCATAAAAAAGAACATAATTAGTTTTATGTCTGGAGCTACATTTTGGGGTGAAATACATCATTTCATATCACAATGGAATACATCTTTACTGGCAAGGAAAAATACTATTCCTTGCTACTTGTTCGTAAGAAAAAACAAATATAAGATCAAAATAAAATTTGAAATCCCAAAGGTATTTATTCTTATTTAATTTCAACAGTTGTTTTTTATATTCAGTTTAGAAATCTCAAATCAGAAAACCTTTCATTTGAGAATACAAGTTGACATTCAAGACTCTAGGAAACAGAGAAAACATAATGATAAACCAAATATCATGAGAATTGGACCCTACAATAAAACCATTTTCTCATTATTTGTTCTAAGAATGTGATAGCTTTCCAGGGAAAAGAAAATTTCTACTTGAAAGTGTAGAGCAACATACACAATTTTTTTAATCGAACAAAAGAACTATCAATACTAATCTGCTAATTTGTGCCCCAAAATGCAATCATATTGTTGGACCAAAAACACAATGCATTCAGGAAGCTATTAAACGCACAGCAGTATTTGAAATCGAACCACAGTGACTTGTTGTTATGGCATGCTGACATTATTGGTTCTTGTATATAGTTACATAATGATCTCTGAAGCCAGCTTTAAAAACTGTTCTATAAAACCAGTTAACAGATGTCAAAATCTGACAGAGAGTCAACTTTCTAAGACACTTACTTTACAGCTACATTTAAGAACCTTTTGTCTATGTTAAAAAATAAAAATACCAAACCAAAATGTTACAGTATTTTCTCTCACCAAAAGAACTCTATGTGACAGCAGACTCTATTGCCTTTTATTTCAAATGTATTGTGGATGTCATCATCCAGTGGTCATTAACCCAAAAAATATGCAGCACTGAAATCATGTTGATGTGAAGAAGAAAAAATTATTATGATTTATTTTTGTCCACATTACTAATATAGCTTATATTTTTTACTCTGTATAAAAATTCATTATCTTGCTATACCTAAATTTTGTGTCATTTCAAATATACAAAAGACAATATAATCAGAAATCATTTCATCTATAACATTATCATACTACTATGGTCATATCTTAAAACATAATAGGATTTGCTGTGAATGACACTTTCTAATATGAAAAAGTACAACAGTGATGACATTATAGGATCCAGTAGTTTTGTGGGCAAATATTTCAGATCATTATTTTATAACCCAAAGTAAATAGTTTGTCCTAAAAAAAAATTATACAATGAAAATATACGTGAAATAAGTCAACATGCTCTCCCCATTTCTAGTTTCTATATAAAACAACTCAAAAATTAGTATACACAAAAAAAGGAAAACCATTTTCAATGCTTTTGCATATTTCTCAAATAAAGAAGATGCCATCTAGAAAGCAGAATTGCTACAGTAAAACTGCTTTCTGTTCTGTGAAAGCCCTTGCTTTTGTAATTGTAAATGAAGCTGTTTCATCTGGTTTATATGCTGCTGTTCCCACTCTTGCAGCTCAGGGCAATACAAATGATTAGTTACCTGATTCCAGATTCATACAGGCTCAACTATGAGAACTAGACTCTGGCATTTAAATGACTGAACTGATGTGAGAACATAAACCATTCCAGACCATTTATACAAATGAAACTGGCCAAGCATTTTATCAAATCTCCTACTCCAGGAAAAAACTCTGTATCACCTCTACGCAATTTTTTTTTACTCACAAAGTATTGGGGTGTGCTTTATGTTAATTTTTATTTTAAAAAACTTTTCTCATAAATACCACACCCAAAATGATATTTCAGGTCACAGTTGCAAATGGTCAAAGCCTCATGTTTCACTCAGTTACATTTCAGTGAAGAGGTCTCTATAAAAAATGTTTCCTTCAAAAGAAAGCATCTTTTCCTGCAAATTAAGTTTCTGAGGAGTTTCCTTGGAATACAAAAGTGTGGATTTCAACCGAGCTCAAAAGATAAAATTTACATATAAAAATCAATCATTCTATTTTGAGTTGAACATCAAAATTACCTACTTAAGCTTTCATATTGGTAATTTCATATTCCTAAAGAGTTTGAAATGTCAGTGAATACTCTCCAAATATTCATTTCTACCTTTCACCAGAAGTTCTAGAATGTCAGTTTGAAAAATTGCATGAACTGTATGAAGTTTTAAAAAAATTTCAACACATAATTTAAACAGCCTCCTAAATTAGCACAATGGAAATTTAGACTTTAATACCATGGTTTATGAGCTTGAGCTTCTGCTTCTCTGAAGTTAATGGAATAGTAACTGGCAATAATATATGTGAAAAAGATTAGAAAGAAATAACACTGAATTTTGCAAGCCACCCAGGCAGAGCAGCCCCTTTACTTACAATAATAATAAACTCTATATACAACGTGTATGACAATGGAGGGCAAAACAAAACTGAGAACCATTTTTCTTAAGGATTATAAGAAAAATTAAGAACCAGGCACAGTTTCATGAAATGAGATGAAAACTCAGTTCCATTTTTTTTTTTTTAACTTAATTTGTTTTAGAGAAGTTTTAGGTTCCCAACAAAATTTGTAGGGAAAGTACCGAGAATTCCCATATACCCCAAAGATAATGGGAGTAGGGAATGACTTTTTGCCTATGCAATAGTAGCTTGGAATGGAAAAGCACTGGTAAGAGACTATCCAGAGGGAAAAATATGTGGATAGACAGAAATATGTCTGTTTCCCAACCAAACAATGCTGATAAGGGAATCTCATACAGAACAAACAGCATATGCAATGTCATGGGGAATATATAAGCAGTTTGATATTAAGAATACACAAAGAATAGGGAGGAAGATATGTAATGAAACTGGGAGATGAATGAAGATCAGGTTATATAGGGATCTTAGATCATAGTAGGGATCTTTGATTTTATTACTTAGGCCACTTGGGACAAGGGATTATCAAGAAAGATCTTTAGTATGATTTGAGAGTTTTTATGCTATTTTCGGGGAATGAATCCATATGGAGGGATTGTGTGTATTGAAAAGAGGGTACCTGTGGGTATTAGAGTAAGGGAACAGAAAGCTATTCCTTTAAGCACTTGCCGGCACCCTATTTGCAGCCAGACATTTCTCTGTTCTTTCATAGCACCACCTGTTAACCACTATCACAGAAATTATTGTATTTTGGGTAACCATGTACTCATCTATGCCATAATTCACCATCCTTCCCAGCCTCCAAGTCACCCACTAGATAGACTCATTAAATGTAAGCTTGATTTTCTTCCTCCCCATATCATTCAAACCATAGTGTGGTACATAGTAGGTCTCAATAACTATGTAAATAAATCAATAAGAATTTATTGAAAATTAAAAATTCACTGTGTACATTAGGCTTGTGTCATTTCTAGCTATTTCTACAACTTGAAATCAGCTACATCTTTATTACTATTTTATATACCTATAAACTTATGAACTGTGAAAAATTCCTAAAGAGAAGGGAATACCAGACCACTTTACCTGCCTCCTGCAAAACCAGTATACAGATCAAGAAGCAGCAGTTAAAACTGGACATGGAACAACAGACCGGTTCAAAGTTGGGGAAGGAGTACAATAAGACTGTATATTGTCACACTGCTTATTTAACTTATATGTGGAGTATATCATGCAAATTGCTGGGCTGGATTAAGCATAAGCTGGAATCAAGATGGCAGGGAAAAATATCAACAACCTCAGATATGCAGATAACATACCCTTATGGCAGAAAGCAAAGAGGAATTAAAGAAACTCTTGAAGAAGGTGAAAGAGGAGAGTGGAAAAGCTGGCTTAAAACTCAACATTCAAAAAACTAAGATCATGGCATCCCATCCCATCATTTGATGGCAAATACATGGGGAAACAATGGAAACATTGACAGACTTTATTTTCTTGGGCTCCAAAATCTCTGTGGATGGTGACTGCAGTCAAGAAATTAAAAGACACTTGCTCCTTGGAAGAAAAGCTATGACAAACCTAGACAGCATATTAGAAACCAAAGGCATTACTTTGCTGACAAAGGTCCATACAGTCAAACCTATTGTTTTTCCAAAGGTCATGTACAGATGTGAGAGCTAAACAATAAAATAGTCTGAGCACCAAAGAGTTGATGCCTTTAAACTGTGGTGTTGGAGAAGACTCTTGATAGTCCCTTGGACTGCAAGGAGCTCAAACCAGTCAATCTTAAAGGAAATCAACCATGAATATTCATTGGAAAGACTGATGCTGAAGCTGAAGCTCCAAGCCTATGGCCACCTGATGTAAAGAGCTGACTCATTGGAAAAGACCTTGATGTTGGGAAAGATTGAAGGTAGGAGAAGGAGACGACAGAGGACGAGATGGTTGGATGGCATCAGTGACTCAGTGGACATGAGCTTGAGCAAACTCTGTGAAACAGTGGAGGACAGGGAAACCTGGCGTGCGGCAGTCCACGGGGTCACTAAGAGTCAGACACGACTGAGCAACTGAACAACAACCACAAAACTTGTAAAAATTGCATAAGAATGGAATTTTTATGTTTAGTCCTCAAGTTATATCCCATTCATATATACAAGTTTATAATCTTTATCTTTCATATAATGAATATTCAAAAGTTAACTTATAAAAGAGGAAGGCAACTAAAGTTGATTGAGTACTCTCTGATTCTCAAACCACTGTTATTTGGGCATTATTATTAATACTAGGGATTATAACTCAGAAGTCTAGGAAAATGTGGATCACCCTTCCTTTCAGTGGAACTGTATTGGAAGTATGAAATAATTTTTTTTCCCAAAATAAGAAAGTGACAATAAAGAAATGACTTTAGTAAGTCACAAGTTTCTTAGAATGTAAGCAAAGTTATAAAAGCCAACCTATTGTTTATGGGCATAGGCTTAAACTCAACATGGAACTTCAAACTTTGCCTAAAAATAAACCTTGGATCCACACACTTAGGTGAGTTTGCAAGAAGAGAAGAGAACAGATCCCAGGAGAGTCCCTGGGTCCCTTTAAATACCAATTAAAAGCGATCAGCAGGAGAGAAAAGTTCCTTTGGGGCTCAGTTCTAACTAGTGAATTCCACTACTGCATTTGCAATTGAAGCGGTGCATCCAGGGGTCTGAAGCAGAAACACGTAAAGGGGAGTGTGGGAGTTTTTCTTTTAACTCAGTATCTGTAGCAAGAGATAACTTCAACTCATCAGTGCTCGACAGTCTAGCCAAAAAAGCCAGAAGAGCATTTCTGTACAGAATAGATACTGCTATTATTTTATGGATGGATAGGGTGAAGTTTAGAGAAGTTATATGGCTTACCAAAGGTACAGAGGTAGAGAGGCTGCAATTTTTACCACGTTTGCCAGGCTTTAAATCTATGTTCTCACTGAAACCTTATGGGAAATCCTTAGTTGATGCCATGTAGTACACAAATCCATCCAGCTAAACTCTGTCTAAACACTTAACTCCTTAGAATTGTCAGCTAATAAAATGGCTGCTGTCTAAACCATTAAACCATTAAGTTTTGGGAAAGACTGATACGCAGCAACAGAGAGGTGAATTACAAGCATTTTCTGAGAGTATCTTTATCACTGTATACTTGAATGAAACGTGCATGTCCTTACTGTTTAAGAGGTGAGAGAGAACTGGATCCCACTTAGATTAATGTTGAAATCTATTCTAGACCCACAGTTGATCTGAGATCACTAGTAGTGGTCTGGAGAGCTTCCCAGATAGTCAAAGCTTTAGATAAACAAAGCATTGAGACTTTTTTAAAGGACTAAATCAAGATCATATTACATACCTTTGCCAGAGAAGTAACGCTTGGCAAACATTGATATTCTATTGACCCAACTTTCAACAAATATATAAACTAACAATCCTGTATCATTCAACTGAAAAAAAAAAAAGAAAAAAAACCAGTGTTTCCAAGTTAAGGCCCTGTCAAAAGCAAAGCAAATCATATTCCTTTACATTATGATTCTCAAAATATAAACAAAGATAATTTGTTTTTTTCACAAGCTGCCTATGTACCTCACTTCTTTCTCCCAGGTACGTTTAAACAATTTCTCTGAACTCAAACATTTAGCTGCTATGTGAAATTGGCTCTTTTCAAAATGCTTTTACATGAATGATAATAGTAGCACATACAAGTGTAGTTTACCTGGGTGATTATTATTGTCATCAGCAGGTCCTTGTGAAACAGAAGATTTTCAGCCTAATTATTGAGGGAGATTGTATGGAGCAGACCTTTCACACCTATAAAGTGATTGAAATAAAGATCTGAATGTTTTGAGTAATCAAATATTTACATGTTAGCTTGGTCAGTGGAAGTCTTATTTGTGATTGTGATTTATGCTGAAAGTTAACATTATTAAAAGGAAGCAAGACCAGGCTGGTTAATAACTCATTAGCATTCTTACACCTTCCTTTAAAATAAGCTGTTACCTGCATTATGGGAAAGCAGATAGTAGACAATAATTTATCACTTTTTAGGGATAAGAAATGGTTCTATATTTTAAATCCTTGTTTTAATTATCTAACCTGATATTTTGATAACCAATATTATAACATCAGGAGGCTCAGAAGATACTGTGGGAGAGATATTTTGACATATTTAGTCTACTTTCTTGATTTCATAGTGAGATTGTAATGAGGAATTCCCATTTACTCTTGAGCTCAGCATTTAGATAATTGAATAATAAACCACAATCAATGAGAACCTTTAAAGATTGTCACTCTTATGTTAAGATTGAACTTAAAAAAATAGCTTCATAGCTTGCAAACATTTTTGGCTCAACCCCATTTGGTATTCAGAATGTAAATGAGATTTGTTATCAGGCAGGAAGCCTGAAACTGATTTAACCTAGATATTAATCTTCATATTAAGGACATATTTACATTTCTTGCATAGCACAGTAGGTTAGTACTAAAAAAGATCTGCATTTAATTTTTTAAAAAATGGCTTAACCCAATGGATATACAGTGCATATTTCTCATTTTAACTGTTCTGTTTATTTCATAGATTCTTTTATTTTCCCATGGTCATGTTAAGGCCTGCTAGATTGAAAATATGCTGCAAATAGAAGCCAAACCACAGTAAAATGACTCTGTCTAACCCTAAGAGTTCCAGTCATTTCCTTTTATATTTTATAATAAGATATGACAACTCAATTTAAAGAAAATACACAATAGTTGCTGACTACAGTGAAAAGTTTATATTAAAATAATGTGTTGCTGTGGGGAGGTGGATAATTGAGCATACAGTAGGTAATTTCTGGCAGGGCTCCTGAAATAAGCAAAAGTAATATCTGTTAACAGAGGATAAATGCAGATAATGTTACTCTAGTCAGTAATTAGGATTTTACAGATCCCTGTTTAAATGCTGATGCAAGAGAAAATGAAGAAGACTGCATTTAGTCATTAAAGTTGAGCTGATCCAAACTCTCTCAGTAAGAACTGACCTTTGATTGGGCCCCATTCCTACTAATGTGTGAGACCATCAGTTTTCTTCTGCATTTAAGGAAGAATAAGCAAACTTGAGAAGACTAAACAAAATCTAACTGAAACTGTTAATTTCAAGAAGTGACAGGGTGGGGGTGATGGGAGAGGGGTGGGATTTGAAGCCATAAAGTTTCCCCAGCTTTCAAACAGAGCCTTTGGCTATTTTGTCTCCTTCAACCATCTTATTTAATTCCAGGAAATAGACTTTCAACTCTTTCACATCATGAAGGAAGAGGTAAGAGGTGTGTGAGTGCACTCAGTCAGTTAGTCATGGCTGATTCTTTGTGACCCCAAGGACTGTAGCCTGGTAAGCACCTCTGTCCATGAGATTTTCCCTGGTAAGATACTGGAGTGGTTTGTCATTTCGTCCTCCAGGGGATCTTCCTGACCCAGGGATCAAACCTGTATCTCCTTTCTCTCTTGCATCTTTACCACTGTGCCACCTGGAAGCCCCTAGAGATGCAGTGACTACATATCAACTTTTTAAAGACAAAATTAGTTCTTAGAAAATTACAACTGAGTACCCTCTTCTTTCCTTCAAGAGAATTTGTAAAGTCAGTATACATACACACAGTCTTCTAAAGCAGTTGTGTTCACCAAAACAATAGAAACTTGAATGATGAAGTTAGTGTTAAGAATAGGGGAACAAGTATATTTCCTTATGAAGAACTATAAAGTGACAATACCTGCACACTGAATACTGTCTTACAAACAAAAATCTAAAAGCCAAACTTATTACCAAAATTAGAAGCCAAATAACTCCTCCCTTCTTTCCATTTAGTTGCCAGAAGGAATTGAGAGGTGCTAGCAATGGCCAGCCGTCATCCATTACTGCTTTGGTGTAAGGATAATAATAGGACTCTAAGATGATTAATACGGATCACCATACTCCCTTGCAAAGGAAAAGAATTGGGGACTTTGGGGTTATCATCATGTACTGTGCTTTTGAATAATTTCTCCCACAATGCTTCCTTGCTCCTTGGCCCAGTGAGGAGGTTTTTGCAAGCATAAGTAGGATGGATTAAAGCAGGGACAGAATAGACTTAAGGAAGCAATTAGTAAGGTATTTCAGAATGTACTGGGGTGAAAGTCTCCATTATCATTTATCAGTGTTCTTTCATTGGGACCTAGAGACAAGCCTCTAATCAAGCATTATTGTAAATGATAGACACTTGAATCCATAGAATCATAATCTTCTTCATAGGCTTGGGAGTGCCTCATTCTGTTCCCACTAAATCCCTTTGATCCACTTGATCAAGTGTCCTGTCAACTCTTGCTCTGTTACCTTAGGTCATCTGGGATAAGTATTGACTGCTTGTGTCCATTACTGGCCTATGCCTACCTCTGGTGACTATCCTCAGAGTTTTTTCCATAAGGTTAATTACTATAGCTCTGCTTTTTTGCTTGAACAGAGGGAGCTCCTTGACCCCTACACTAAGTTAAATCTCTCTGTTATACAGTTCCATAAGACCTTATATTACACTCATTTGTTCCTGTTTTTTTTTTTTTTTCATTAACTTATTTACTAAACAAATACATGTGAAGTCCTTGTTCTGTTCTGGGAACAACACTGAACAAAAGAAACACAAAAGCTCCAGGCGCTTAGAGCTTACAGACTGTAATTACATTTTATTTAATGCCTTCGAATCTCCAGCTTTCTAGCTGAAAGCAAGAACCATAACTGTGTTCTTCATCTCTGTTTCTGCAGCACTTTGCAGATAACCTGGAATATGGAAAAGGTACAATGAATATTTATTGAATTATTAAATAAATAATAAATACTGTGATTTTATAGAAACATAGATGTTTTATTTTTTCATAAGTGAAGTTCAGCTGTATAAAGTTACCAGTAAAAATTATCTGTGAAATGTGATCGAATGGAACTACCAGACTAAAACACACTAGTACACGGGCATCAGCAGTATAACTGCAGTGCTGGTTACAAATAAACTATTTTTAAAAACACTATTTGGATTAGTTTTATACTTTGTCTTTTCAACAGGCATCAAGACATTGATTAAGCACTTTCTAATACTTAGCTTAAGTATACATAGCACAATAAAATGCATCATTCGTACTTATTAAAGTGACACCAAAAACCCTGTCCTAGATTTCAAGCAGCAAAATATGTAACTCAAGATTACATGCATGCTCAGTCACTTTAGTCGTGTCCAACTCTTTGAGACCCTATGGACTGTAGCCTGCCAGGCTCCTCTGTCCATGGGATTCTCCAGGCAAGAATATAGGAGTGGGTTGCCAGCCCTCCTCCAGGAGATCATCCCCACCCAGGGATCCAACCAATGTCTCCTGCCTTTTATGCATCGCAGGTAGATTCTTTACAACTGAGCCACCAGGGAAGCCCATAAGATTAAGGCACAAGCAATTTTTCACCTTATACTAAACACACACACACACACAATCTTTACAAAATGCTTTGAATTGAATGTTAAGTTGAAGCATTTTTAACAATATGATGTTTAAAAGTGTCTCCCCACAGAGACAATGGGCTTCCCTTGTGGCTAAGCTGATAAAGAATCCCCCTGCAAGATGGGAGACCTGGGTTCTATCCCTGATTTGGGAAGATCCCCTGGAGAAGGGAAAGGCTGCCCACTCCAGTATTCTGGCCTGGATCCATGGGGTTGCAAAGAGTCAAACACGACTGAGCGACCTTCACTGAAAATGTCTAAGTCCTTTTGATCATATTAATGAGAACAGGGAGTTCCCAACATTAAAAAGCTAAAGTTCTATGCCTGCCTGAATACCAGATTTACCTTCAGTTATCCTCTTTTTTGTTTCCAAGTTGACATGCAGGCAATATGAGAAAAAATAGGCAGAGACATAAACTAGGTCTCTTCACTCACCATTTCAACACATGGAAATGGGTAAATTGCACATAAAAAGAATACCATCAAACTATCCATGCATCAAATATTATTTTTTTTTAATTTTTGAAGTATCAACGATAAGCCCATAAAAGAGTTTTAAGAGTAAAAGGAGATTATTGGCTCATTTAACAAAAAATCTAGTAATATCTGGTATTGTTCAGTTGTTAAGTTTTGTCTGACTATTTGCAACTCCATGAACTGCAGCATGCCAGGCTGCCCTGTCTTTCACTATTTCCTGGAGTTTGCTGAGATTCACGTCCGTTGAGTCAGTGATGCTATCCAACCATATCATTCTCTGCTGCTCCTTTCTCCTTTTGTCCTCAATCTTTCCCACCATCAGCGTCTTTTCCAATCAGGCTCTTTGTATCAGGTGGTCAAAGTATTGGAGCTTCAGTTTCAGCATCAGTCCTTCCAATAAATATTCAGGGTTTATTTCCTTTAAGATGGACTGGTTTAATCTCCTATTAGTTACCACTTAATAGAGGGTACAAATGGTATCACGTAAACTCCATTTTGAATCTTGAAGCTCTGTGTTGGCTTCATTATCAGGCATTGCACATTATAGGAATAAAGCATCTGTATTCTAAGACTCATAGTTCCATGATAACAGGAGTCTGGAAACAATGATCAGGAGGGATAATTTTGGGGAGAGGGAATAGGAATTTTTTTAAACTATGCCAGACTTCAACAGTATGTGAACCGTGAACTTCTAGATGTCAAGCTAGATTTAGAAAAGGCAGAGGAACCAGAGATCAAACTGCCAACATCTGTAGGATCATTGAAGAAGAGCTTCAGAAAAACATCTACTTCTGCCTATTGACACCAAAGCCTTTGACTGTGTGGATCACAACAAACTGTGGAAAGTTCTTCAAGGGATGGGAATACTAGACCATCTTACCTGCCTCCTGAGAAATCTGTATGCAAGTCAAGAAGCAACAGTTCGAACTGGACATGAAACAACAGACTGATTCCAAATCGGGATAAGAGTACATCAAGGCTATATATTGTCATCCTGCTTATTTAACTTATATGCAGAGAACATCATGTGAAATGCTGGGCTGGATGAAGCACAAGCTGGAATCAAGATCACTGGGAGAAATATCAATAACCTCAGATATGCAGATGACACCACCCTAATGGCAGAAAGTGAAGAGGAACTAAAAAGCCTCTTGATGAAAGTGAAAGAGGAGAGTGAAAAAGTTGGCTTAAAGCTTAACATTCAGAAAACTAAGATCATGGCATCTGGTCCCATCACTTCATGGCAAAATGTTGGGGAAACAATGGAAACAGTGAGAGACTTCATTTTTGGGAGCTCCAAAATCACTGCAGATGGTGACTGCAGCCATGAAATTAAAAGACGCTTACTCCTTAGAAGAAAAGCTATGACCAACCTAGACAGCATATTAAAAAACAGAGACATAACTTTGCCAACAAAGGTCCATCTAGTCAAAGATATGGGTTTTCCAGTAGTCATGTATAGATATGAGAGTTGGTCTGTAAAGAAAGCTGAGCACCAAAGAATTAGTGATTTTGAACTATGGTGTTGGAGAAGACTCTTTCCCTTGGACTGCAAGAAGATCAAATCAGTCAGTCTTAAAGGAAATCAGTCCTGAATATTGGAAGGACTGATGCTGAAGCTGAAGCTCCAATATTTTGGCCACCTGATGTGAAAAGGTGGAAAAGACCCTGATGCTGGGAGTTTGAAGGCAGGAAGAGAAAGGGGCAACAGAGGATGAGATGGTTGGATGCATCACCAATTTGCTGGATATGAGTTTGAGCAAGCTCCAAAGGTTGGTGATGGACAGGGAAGCATGGCTTGCTGTAGTCCATGGGGTTGCAAAGTTGGACATGACTGAGCAACTGAACTGAACTGAACTAATAGAGTCCAACAGTGTCCACATTCATCACATGAATATGTTTCCAACTTGCTGCAATAAAAATTTCACTATAATAGAAGCCCCGTGAAGCCAAGATCTCATAAATGCTCATCACACAGAACAGTACAGAGCTTTTTCTCAGATAGTACTGCCCCTTTATAGAGTATCTGGAGATTGTAGAGGTGTTTTGGCTCACACAATGACTGAGTTATGATATGGCATTAGGTTTTCAGGATCTGAGATTTTTGCACCATCCTGAACTTCTTTGATAAAGCTTTATAATTATAATTTCTACCTGAAAGGCCGATAGTGCTCCCTGAGACACAGAGCAACAGAAAAATGCTTATAGTGGCCAAGACCAGATAGTGATGGACCCACCTGGTGAAATGAATAAATAAGGCAACCAACATATTTCAGAGTGTATTGACATTGGTGAAAAAACATTTCTTAGCAATGAAACCGATAAATTCTGAGCTTAAACTGAACATTTTTTGGTACATCGTGGATTTTTAAAAGCAACTTTTGGAATAAAAATGTCTAGTGAGCCCATCTGGGCAATCCACCTAACTCTTCCTTCTATTTTCTTTCCTGAACACCACTGTCAGTTTTTGTAGAGAGTGGACCAGTTCAGGGTAGAGGTTTGTTCCCGAAACAATCAGCCTTTCATTCCTGGTCCTAAGGTTTAACCTTCTCCTATACCCTCAGTCAGGGTTCCCTTGTAGCTCAGGCAGTAAAGAACCCGCCTGCAATGCAGGAGACCCAGTTTCAATCTCTGGGTTGGGAAGATCCCCTGGAGGAAGAAATGACTACCCATTCCAGTATTCTTACCTGGGAAAGCCTACGGACACAGGAGCCTGGTGGGTTACAGTCCATAGGGTTGCAAAGAGTCAGACATGCTGAGCAACTAGCGTGCACACACACACACACACACACACCCTCAATCATTCTTCAGGGACCTTAAATTATACCTTTGATCTTCTCTTCCCAAAAAGTTGGACCTGTGTCTCTTAAGTCTCCTGCATTGGTAGGCAGGATCTTTACCACTAGAGCCACCGGGGAAGACCCACTTGTCACCCTAAGAAATGATAAAATAGAAACTGTATAAGCAGAAGCTAAAAATTCTATGGATGGAGGAGCCTGGTGGGCTGCAGTCCATGGGGTCCTGAAGAGTCGGACACGACTGAGTGACTTCACTTTCACTTTTCACTTTTGTGCATTGGAGAAGGAAATGGCAACCCACTCCAGTGTTCTTGCCTGGAGAATCCCACGGATGGTGGAGCCTGGTGGGCCGCCGTCTATGGGGTCACACAGAGTCGGACACGACTGATGAGACTTAGCAGCGTTAGCAGCAGCAGTAATGCTTAGATATCATAGCAGGCACAGGTTAATGCATCTTCTATGATCCTCTTGATTCCATGTCTTCCAACCCCTCAGTTGTTGGTCCCTGTTCAACGAGCACCATGGCATATCCTCCCAGAGGGACCACCCACACTTCTACAGTCACAGCCTACTGACTCAGCCCAGGGAATGTTTAGTGCCAGCACCCTGGGCTATTCAGAAGGTCTGAGGTCTTTCCCCTTTGGCCTCAGGGCCAAGCCAACCACAAGCCCTGACAGGTTTCCCCATCACTTCCAGGTTGGATACAGGCATAGTTTTCCAAACAGCTACCACAGGGACTGGAAAATACAGCTCTGAAATGTGCGACAGTTAATTCTCCGATAGGCAAGTTTCATTAAATGGAAAACAGAAGATGGGAGGATAAATTTCCTCTCCTTTCTCTCTTCCATAGAGTTCTCTGAGCAATATTTGATTCACACAGCGCACCCGAAAAAGTCATGAGTGGCTAGGCAGATGCGTGCGTCAATGCTGGCTGTATCTTTGTGGTTTGGCATAAGGCAGAGGGCAGCACAACGTGTTACCTTACATTACTTTACATTCCTCTCTGTCTTGCTCCCTTTTCCTCTCAGTCTCAGGGCTCTGGGATTTTACCTTCCAAAGAAAGCAGCAGCATTTAACTCTTGCTCCAGGTTCTTTTCTCTTGGGAACTAAAACTAGGATGGATATATCTGTGGGCAATCTAGGCACAACATCAACGACAAGGTGGGTTCAGAATTCTTCCAAATCTTTGAGACTGTGTGACCTTCTCCTGGAAAATAAATAAATAAATAACACTGTTAAAAACTCTCACAGTGCCACATATATAGTAACCACTCAGTCAAAATTAATTATGTGAGTCATACAATCAGAGTTGAATAGAACAAAAGGGCATAATAAAGTTAACCAGTTTCATAAATGAGGAAGCAATGAAGTGTTCAGTATAAAGGCCAGCAGTAACAGAGATTTCATTATATGAATAGAGAGAGAGGGTCAGATATAAGAGTTACTATTTTAAAAATATCAAACAAACAGAAAACCCAGCTGTGGTATTAATACTTAATAACAAACAGAATCATTTAACTCCTTTTAGAATTTCTTTGGTTTATCACTTTTACTTTTTGCTCTTCGTTCTCTTGCTGCCAACGAGAAACATTGTCTAAATTCCAACCCTAACTTTTATATCACTGTTTTCTACCTCTTCCTGTCCTTTTAACACTCTTTCAGTGAGTCTTAACCACTCATGTGACATCATGTTTTATTATTCGTGTGGAACTTTCCTGATGGCTCAGCAGTAAAGAAACTGCCTGCAACGCAGAAGACGAAGGAGACATGTGTTCGATTCCTGGGCCAGGAAGATACCCTGGAGTAGGAACTGGCAACCCGCTCCAGTAGTTGTGCCTGAAAAATCCCATGGACAGAGAAGCCTGGTGGGCTAGAGTTCAAATGGTTGCAAAAGAGTCGGACACAACTGAATGACTAGGCACACAGAACTCTCACCATATAATCTGTGACTGTGTGTAAGTTCAGCCACTCAGTCGTGTCCAACTCTTTGCAACCCCAAGGATTTTAGCCCATCAGGCTCCTCTGTCCATTGGATATTCAGGCAGGAATACAGGAGTACATTGTCAGCTCCTACGCCAAAGGATCTTCCCGACCCAGGGATTGAACCCACATCTCTTGCATCTCCTGTATTATCAGGCAAATTCTTTACCACCGTGCCACCTGGGAAGCCCCGATAATGTGTGACTATGCTCTCTTAATTACTTTTGTATATTTTCTTTAACTTTTAAAATCTTCTACCTAGAGTACTCCACTGACTCTTCCCATTTTATGCATCAAAAACTAAACTCATAAGTGCCACTAAACAGATCTTTTTATTACCTCTTTTATGACAGTGTTATTTTCTCTCTAAATATCTTTCTAAAAATCCCCATGTCAATTGAGGAAAGGTACTTACTTGATTGCAAGATTGCTGGGAGAAATAACAATAACCTCAGATATTCAGATGACACCACCCTTATGTCAGAAAGTGAAGAGGAACTAAAAGGACTCTTGATGAAAGTAAGACAAGAGTGAAAATGTTGGCTTAAAACTCAACATTCAGAAAACTAAGATCATGGCATCCGGTCCCATCACCTCATGGCAAATAGATGGGGAAACACTGGAAATAGTGAGAGACTTTCTTTTCTTGGGCTCCAAAATCACTGCAGATGGTAACTGCAGCCGTGAAGTTAAAAGACACTTGTTCATTGGAAGAAGACAAACCTAGACAGCATATGAAAAAGCAGACATCACTTTGCCGGCAAAGTTGATATAGTCAAAGCTGTGGTTTTTCCTGTAGTCATGTATGGATGTGAGAGTTGGACCATAAAGAAAGCTGAGTGCTGAAGAATTGATGCTTTTGAACTGTGGTGTTGGAGAAGACTCTTGAGAGTCTCTTGGACTGCAAGGAGATCCAACCAGTCTATCCTAAAGAAAATCAAACCTGAATATTCATTGGAAGCTGAAGCTCCAATATTTTGACCATCTGATGCAAAGAACTGACTTATTAGAAAAGACCTTGATTCTGGGAAATATTGAAGGCAAGAGGAGAAGGGGATGACAGAGGATGAGATAGTTGGATGGCATTACCGATTCAATGGATGTGAGTCTGAGTAAACTCCGGGAGTTGGTAATGCACAGGGAAGCATGGTATTCTGCTGTCCATGGAGTTGCAAATAGTCGGACATGACTGAACAACTGAATTGAATTGAATTAAATTGAATTGAGTTACTGGATACTGACTTATCCATTGTGGAATTTTTGCCAATTGTACACTGGAATGCTTACTACCCATTGCAGAACAGATTTCCCCAGCTCCTGGATGCTTTTTCTTGCCATCTGGGTGCCTGTCAACTGATCCTGGACTTTTAGTTGCTGACAGGATGTCAGATGTCCTAACCAAACCCTTTGGATCTTTTACAAAGTTAATTTCACTCACTAAATTGTCTAAAATGCTGCACACTTCAACTAAATTCACAGCTTGAAGAGCAAAGATTTGTTTACTCAAATTACCACTGAAAGTATATCGATAAACTTAAGGGAGAGGATGCAGAAAAAGATAGAAATATTTCCAACATTTCTGAAAACTTAGAAAAGTGAAAATGAGATGAAGTGCAGGGAAAGGATATAGGTGCCAATATGCTGATGGGATGGAGAAGGAAGTGGCAACCCACTCCAATATTCTTGCCTGGAAAATTTCATGGATAGAGGAGCCTGGCAGGCTATAGTCCATGGGGTCTCAAGAGTTGGACACAACTTAGCAAATAAACCACCACCACCACCATGCTGATGTGAGAGCAAAAGCCTGAAAGCATGGATTTTTCTCCACCATTACTATTTGTCTTTCCATAAGTCATTACAATACATGCCTATCAATCCCTTTTCAATAACAGATTGCAATTAATCAGATACTCCTGTTCCCCTTGTTCCCCAAAATCAACATTACCTGACTCTGAAAGAATTTCCAGTAAAGAAAAAGTTAGCTCAAGATATCTTAGTTTATTAAAAGAAATACAACAAATAGTCTTAAAAAAAACTCAGTCAGTATGCAATATCAAAACAACTACCATAGCAGTCATTCAGAATTCAGTCTCTGGGTACTGGATTCCATACTTAGTTGAATAATATTAAGGAACAATAAAGTTCCCCGTGACTCAGTTTCCTCATAACAGCAGTTACCTAATTTTTTGTTGATTAAATGAGAGAAATCACTTACACTGTTTAAAAGAACAACTTGAATAATTGCACCATGAATGTGAGCTCTTAATTATGAAGGCCTTATTCTGTATCAAAATGACTCTGGGCAGACTAAAGGACCATAACTTATGCATTTTAGTGTAATTCATGTTGTATAGCTATAAAAAAACCACAAAATATTTGTTGAAGAAGTGAACTGACATTTTCAAATACTAATGGCTGATGATTCTGAAAAGAAGATTTTGAAGTTTTGCACTTGGATCACCGCTCTAGGTGGTGATGAGAGATTAAATAAGAGGACGAGAGTTGTCTTGTTTGTGTTGCTTGTACGATGGTTCATTTGGGAGTTTTTTTCTAAACCAATGAGTATACATGAGCATATGATGAGTAATTTTATTAAACATTTTATATTTACTAAACATTGGCAATCAAACCAGGCATTATGTTAGACCCTTGTAGACAAAGATGAAGCAGATAAAACCTTTGCCTTCATAAAACTTCTAGTCTTTGTGTTATATGCATCAGGTACAGGAAAGCACCTGAGCCTGAGACAATGGATTTTGTGTCATAAATGAGTAGTTAAAGGAAAATGTATAATGTACAGCATGTTTCTGAAGGATGACTCATCACCCATTGCAAGTTGCAAAGTTCTGATTTTTTTTAAACAACATTAACAAATTCACAAATGTGGCATGTTAGAATGTCCAAAGATTAAAAAGCTTAGGTTTCATTTTTACATTATCTTTTTTAAAGCAGAAAGTCAGACTTTCCACAAGGGTCATCTAGGTTCATAATTTCTCAGAGAAGCTGACTGCCTGAATACCAAACAATTCAGGCAGAGTTTAAACTCCTTTCCCAGTATCTTCTTTCCTCTGAGGACTTTGGCTGGTCACTATGTCAGTCAGGCACGACCACTGTTTCAAGCCGCTTTCCTCCTTTATTGAGAGGTCAACCACAGAGCCCTTGGCAGGTGAAGGCAGAGCTCACCTTTGCTTTCTTCCTCGGCTGTGTCACGCACTGTGCAAGTGGAATCCCCAGTTAGAGAGATCCCCGAGGCCAAGAAGTTCTATTAAACTGCAGCAAGAATTGGTCAGCTATTTGCTCCTGGGAAAAATCCTGCTGC
The DNA here is from genome assembly GCF_019320065.1 of Cervus canadensis. Lineage (NCBI taxonomy): Eukaryota > Metazoa > Chordata > Mammalia > Artiodactyla > Cervidae > Cervus > Cervus canadensis. The sequence goes on from NC_057397.1 coordinate 37,618,193, forward strand.
TGTGACTAATAAGTATTTCAAAAGAAATAAATGAGCATGTCATTCATCCTATGATTACAGGATGAGCTGCAAGGGAATTGCTGGCCAGCAGGCCCTTTACGTAAGCCCAAGTTACTGAGTTCTTTCCCTCAAATAGTGCAGATTGTCCCATGACTGGATTAAATACTTTTCCATCCACTACCATGGCAAATCTTCTGAAGGATCACAGCAAACAGTGAGGCAAAGGGAATGTTTGCTACCTTATAGGAGAGGGAAAGGTGGGATTTGTGCCACTTAAGTCAACAGGGATATTAGCTAAAATGTTTTATAGTCTAATTATATAAAACAAAATTATAATTAAAACATCCAAGAACAGCACACATAATGACCATTATTCCTAAAATAGTAACTATATACTGGAGGGTACATGGTGCTACATTCTTTATAAAATTTTCTATGCAATCATTGTTTACCACTGTAATTAAGATCACCACCAAACCCTCACCTCCTTACAATTATTAAAAAAAAAAAAAGAAACAGAAAAAAATGTACATTCATAATATTAATGCTTTGTCTTCACCTGTATCTTCGACTTTGAATCACCAATCTTTTCTTTAAAGTCAAGGATATTTTCGAACCATATATAGAGTCTTCATGGGAAATAATTTCATTCTTTAGTCACCTTCCTTAGCATATTTTTTATATATCTCTTATAGAATACATTTACCATGGACTCTAGATATTTATGAACTTATCTTTCTCTACTGGATGAAAATGAAATGACTTTAAGATTAAGTCTATGTTTATTTCATCACAATTTAAATGCCCTCATTATGTTAAGTGTGTGGATCACACCCTTAACTGTGTGGATCACACATCTCACTGTGTGGATTACAAGAAACTGTGGAAAATTCTTTTTTTTTTTTTTTTACTTGTTAAAGTCTTTATTTATTATTATTATTTTTTTAAAAATTTTATTTTATTTATTTTTTTTGTATTAGTTGGAGGCTAATTACTTCACATCATTTCAGTGGGTTTTGTCATACATTGATATGAATCAGCCATAGAGTTACACGTATTCCCCATCCCGATCCCCCCTCCCACCTCCCTCTCCACCCGATTCCTCTGGGTCTTCCCAGTGCACCAAAATTCTTAAAGAGACTGGAATACCAGACCTGCTTCCTGAGAAATGTATGCAGGTCAAGAAGCAACAGCTAGAACTGGACATGGAACAACAGACCGGTTTCACATCGGGGAAGGAGAACATCAAGGCTGTATATTGTCACCTTGCTTATTTAACTTACATGCAGAGTACATTATATGAAATGCCAGGCTGGTTGAAGCCCAAGCTGAAATCAAGATTGCAGGGAGAAATATCGATAACCTCAGATATGCAGATGACACCACCCTTATGGCAGAGAGTGAAGAACTAAAGAGCCTTTTGATGAAAGTGAAAGAGGAGAGTGAAAATGTTGGCTTAAAACTCAACGTTCAGAAAACTAAGATCACGGCATCCAGTCCCATCACTTCATGGCAAATAGTTGGGGGAACAATGGAAACAATGAGAGACTCTATCTTTGGGGGCTCCAAAATCACTGCAGATGGTGACTGCAGCCATGAAATTAAAAGATGCTTGCTCCTTGGAATGAAAGCTATGACCAACCTAGACAGCATAATAAAAGCAGAGACATTACTTTGCCAACAAAGGTCCATCTAGTCAAAGATATGGGTTTTCCAGTAGTCATGTATGGATGTGAGAGTTGGACCATAAAGAAAGCTGAGTACCAAAGAATTGATGCTTTTGAACTGTGGTGTCAGAGAATACTCTTGAGAGTCCCTTGGACTGCAAGGAGATCCAACGGTTTCATCCTAAAGGAAACCAGTCTTGAATATTCATTGGAAAGACTGATGATGAAGCTGAAACTCCAATACTTTGGCCACCTGATGCAAGGAACTGACTTATTTGAAAATTTGCTTATTTGACTTATTTTCCTGATACTGGAAAAGACTGAAGGTGGGAGGAGAAGGGGATGATAGAGGACAAGATGGTTGGATGGCATCACTGAATTGATGGACATGAGTATGAGTAAACTCTGGGAGTTGGTGATGGACAGGGAAACATGGGGTGATGCAGTTCATGGGGTCAGAAAGAGTCAGATACAACTGAGTGACTGAACTGAACTGATTATGTTATGTATTCAATAAATATATTTCAGTAAATAAAAAAGCAAAAGTTCAAGGATGGACTGTGAATCATTTTTACTCTATTTGTCAAATATGTTTTAAAATAAGCACAGCTTTTTAAAAAAGCTCTTTTTCATATCTATAGTCTTATTTTTTTCTATTTGTGAACCATCAACTTTTTCTTAATGGAGCCAAAGTACTAAACATCATATCAGATAGAACATGCTGAAGCAGGTACAAGTAGCAGACAGTTCTCTTAGCATTTTTTTTTTTTTTTTATATCTGCCTCCTATTTGTTCACAGAGCCTTATTTCAGTGCTCCTATCATTAGTTCATTGTGTTGTACTCCAATCCTCAAAACCTATAATATAATTATTCCACTCTGTTTGTACTGATGATTCCTTGGTAGCCACTTGTTTACCTTTCAACTCTCAACTCTTTTAGTTGTGACATAACCATAGTTCTAGACAAGAGATGTGCCTTCAGAAAGCTTTCCTCATGGTGTGGTGTGGGGGAGAGAATGCAATGGGTGGGGGTTGAAACTTGATATGCTATCCCATGCCAATAGAAAAGAACTGAATATATATGTATATATGGGTTGGCCAAAAAGTTGATTTGAGTTTTCTGTACCAGCTTCTGCAAAAAGCCTGAATGAGCTTAATGGCCAAGATGATGTAAGCTTATACATATAAAACCTTTTTGAATTATGTTATTTCTGCCAGATGTAAGATAATAATTTGTAAAATATCTATACCCTGGCTACTTTAAAAAGTAAAATTAAAATAGAAAATTATCACATACAAAAAAGCAATTTTCTTTTTATTGTCTGCATCTATGCTAATTCAGTTACTCAAACTGCTCCTTAAGATTTGTTTTGACTCTCAAAGTAAAAAAGGGAAATATGATGTATTTTCATGTAATTATTTTAATTAAAGAAAACCTATATTCCTAGTTAGATAAACTTTTGTTCTATTTCTAAAGTCTATTAGAATTCTGGATCTTAATGTGAGGGACATTGATAAACAACATATTTGGTAGAGCTTTTATAGAAGATGTAAAACAATTTCTTCATTAAGATTTTTATGAATGTAGAAGTCAATGATATTATGTCAATGCCTAACTGAATGAAGACAATCTGTAATGAACTAATATTATGGACATTTCCAGGGCTTGAATTCATATAGCTATACATGAAACATCTGTAAGAAGAAATGATTACTATGTCTCTTAGGTCATCTATTACTGAAAAGTTATGTCAACTGAATATTACTTATCCAGAAAAACATTATTTGTATATGAGAGTGAAATGAAAACATTTTTTCAGATAAATAAAAGCTGAGTTAAGCTTACTGTGCTGTAAGACATGTTAAAAAAATTCTTCAGACTACAAGGAAATATCAACAAACTGAAGTCAGTGAGAAAGACTAAAAAGTACCCCAAAACAGTAGATGGTAAATACAAAAGACTTTCTTTTTCTTGTCTAGTTCTTTGAAAGTTACTTGGATATTTTAATAAAATGATAACATTGCATTGTGAAACTTGATAATTGTACATATTTATAAATAAAGTGACAAAGTATGAAAACAATACTTTGTATTTTTCAAGTTTTAACATTTACAATAAAGGGTAAATAGTAACTCTAATTAGATTGTAACATGTTAAGATTTCATATTGCAATCTCTAGAGTAATGACTGAAAAATAAATCAAAGAGCTGATAAGACAATAGTGAAGATAAGATTAAATACAAAAAAAAAAATACTACATTGATACAAAAAGAGAGCAGAAGAGTTAAAAAGGAATTGAATGATGGGACAAGTGATAAATAAATAGCAAGATGGTAGATCTAAGCAAAATCACATTAATAACTACAGTAAATAGATAATGGAGTAAATACTGCTATTGAAAAAGAGAGTCAGACTGTGTGTAAAAGGAAGGCATAACCATATTTGGTCTACTTCTAAAGACATAGGTTGAATAGAAAAGGAAAGTAAAAGGCATATATGTAAATATTAAGCATAAAAAAGATGTTCTAGCGTTTTTATTTTTTAACTTATTTTTTATTGAAGGATAATTGCTTTATAGAATTTTGTTGTTTTCTGTCAAACCTCAACATGAATCAGCCACAGGAATACATATATCCCCTCCCTTTTGAACCTCCCTCCCATCTCCCTCCCCATCCCACCCCTCTAGGTTGATACAGAGCCCCTGTTTGAGCTTCCTAAGCCATACAGCAAATTCCCATTGGCTATCTATTTTACACATGGTAATGTAAGTTTCCATGTTACTCTTGACATACATCTCACCCTCTCCTCCCCTCTCCCCATGTCCATAAATCTATTCTCTAGGTCTAGTTCTCCATTGCTGCTCTGTAAATAAATTTTTCAGTACCATTTTTCTAGATTTCCTATATTTGCGTTAGAATATAATATTTATCTTTCTCTTTCTGACTCACTTCACCTTGTATAATAGGTTCTAGGTCCATCCACCTCATCAGAACTGACTCAAATGTATTTCTTTTTATGGCTAAATAATATTCCATTGTGTATATGTACCACAGATTCTTTATCCATTCATCTGTCAGTGGACATCTAGGCTGCTTCCATGTTCTAGCTATTATAAATAGTGCTGAAACGAAAAATGGGATACATGCGTCTATTTCAATTTTGATTTCCTCAGGGTATATGCCTAGGAGTGGGATTGCTGGGTCGTACTGCAGTTTTATTACTAGTTTTCTAGCTATTTTAATATTAGGTAAATTAGATGTCAGAACAAAGGATATTAACCAGAGAAAAAGAGTGACTACTGATAAGATAAATGGATAATTTATTAGGAAGATAGAAAATTGTAAATGCCAAAACATATGATGCAAAAACTGGCATAACTAAAGGCAAAATTAGACAAATCAAATAATCAGCGCTGAAAGTTTTAACACCCACTATCATAATTGATAGGGCTCCCCTGATAGCTCAATAGTAAAGAATCTGCAATGTAGGAGACTAAGGAGACGCATGTTGGATCTCTGGTTTGGGAAGATTCCCTGGCGGAGGAAATGGCAACCCACATCAGTATTCTTGGAAAATCCCATGGACAGAGGAGCCTGGCGGGGCTACATTCCAAAGTGTTGCAAAGAGTCAGACATGACTGAGCATACACACAGGAAGAAACATAATTGATAGAACAAGGAGATTAAAATCAGTAAAGATAAAGATTTTGAACAAAATGATAAACCAAGTTAACGTAATTAAGATTTATGTGATGTGTGTCAAGCAGCCGTGTCCAACTCTTTGCGACCCTATGGACTGTTCCCTGCCAGGCTTCTCTGTCCGTGGGATTCTGCAGGTAGTAATACTGGAGTTGGTTGCCCTTTCCTTTTCCAGGAGATCTTCCCAACCCAGGGATTAAACCCACGTCTCTCATGTCTCCAGGTGGGTTCACGTCTACTGGCTGGTGGGTTCTTTACCACCAGCACCACCTAGGGAGCCAAGATTTATGTGATATTACCCCCCAAATCTATAATGTGCACAGTATTTTTAAGTGCACATGGGATATTTGTTAACACAAACGTTATCCTAGGGCAAAAATAAATCTTCAACAAATTTTGAAAAAATTTGAAATTTGCAGAGTATATTCTATGACTGTAATGAAATTAAATTAGAAATCCATAGCAATAAGATACTAAGAAACGTCCAAATACTTAGAAACTAAGCAGCACACTTCTAAATAACATATAGTTCACAAAGAAAACTCAAAAATATTTCAACTGAATATTAGTTAAAAAAAAAAAAGGAAACGTTCACATGCATATAAAGTAGGTCAAAGTCATTAATTTTATGACTTTAAATGCTATATTATAAGAAGAGAGACCTGAAATCAATAACATAAACACAATGGAAATTTTAAAAAGAAAAAAAAAAAAAAACAGATACAAGTGAATACATATTCTTTGATTTTGTTTACATTAAGTTTAAAACTATAACAAAAGTTGAAACTATCTTTGTTCATAGGGGTTGAGAAGGAGGTAAAAGGGCATGAAGGTATTTCTAGGAATAAGGAAAATGCTCTAGTATCTTTGTTATTTGAGTATTTCTAGTATCTTTATTATTTGTGAATTAACTCTTTAAAGTCTTAATTTTACACACACACAAAAAAAATGCAAGTAGCCAAGATGAAAACAAACTGTGAACTTCAAAAGAAATTTAATTATAAAATTCTTCCAATTGACGCACAGTATTTTCACCTAAGTTCAAGAAGCTGCATCTATAATCAAGTGGTCTCAGTTGGCCTTTAATTTAAAGCTTCCAGTCTTCAGCTAATTTCAGTCATTGGTGGTGAAGAAGGAAGAACATTTTTCTTACAGTTATTGATGCAACTAAGGTCTAAATCTCAAAAAGTATTTTCCTAGTAATTTTTCCTAATTGTTAGCTAACCATGAAATAGTTTCATTTTGGCACCCTTTTGTTAATTGATTTTAACTAGTTCAGTGTCATAACAGGCTCACCACTGGCTCAAATAATGTCATAACTGATCTGCGGGAAATGGTTATGTAGTTTTGCCTGTTTGAACACTGGAGAATGTCAGCTGAAAACAACTGTTTGATTTTTGACCCACATGATGCTAAACAGTTCTTAGCACAATAATTTAAAGAGCAATTTTCATTGTTTACTGGAACCCATTCAGAATTTAATAATATTATAATATAAACTAAACATTGATGCTTATATTCCTACTGTTTAGGGCATGTACATACACAGTACTTTTAAAAGCATAATAAACATTTTGATCTGGGAGATAAACGTTAAGGTGACTGACTTTGGAACATAAATTTATTCTGTCAAAATATTTTAATTAACAAAAATTCTTATTATTTTAATCATTTTTATGCATTAATATCTGTTACATATTTTTTTCTTCCTGGCATGAGTTAACTACAACATTTACATATTGAATAAATAAACGAAGTCTTGAAGTTTTGTTGTTCAATGAAACAACACCAGTAAAAATAACAAAAGGAATATTGCCTGAATGGCAATAGCCTTTTTGGTTGAACTGTTTCTGCAGTAATCATGTAAAATAAAGTATAAAACGAAATAAAGTTCAAATAAAGACAAGGACTTAGATAGCCTTTCTCCTTCTCTAGTTAAGATCACAATGTTTTTAATAATATATTCTTTCCTTCTCACACAGTAGCAATAACTACCTCTGGATATTTGAAAGTGTACATTATGTGTTTACACATTAGAATGTTTTTCATTTTCCAAGTAAAGTAGTCATCTTGGGCTTGACCTTGCAGCCTTTACTCTAAAAGCCTCCCCCAGACTCCCCCCTTGCCGTCCCCCACCCCTCTGAAGCCCTTAATGACTTTAATAAGAGCGATGGAATCAAGCCCTGCAAGGTGTGTTGGCATCATTGTGCTGACCTCAAGAAGAGGTTAGTTATGAAGCTGAATAAGGTGTGTGTGTGAAGCCAACAGCCTGAGAGTAGGTCCTCTCCACATCAAAAGATGTGTTTATTTTATTTTTATTTGGAGGATAATTACTTTACAATATTGTGATGGTTTCTGTCATACATCAATATGAATCAGCCATAAAAAAGAAAAAAAAACTAGTATTTAAAAATTTTAAAGTTGCATTTTGAGACTATTTTGACCCATAAAACAAACATTCAAACATGTGTAGCCAATGTAAGCACATACTGAATACCTAGTAAGCAAGTTTTATTGACTATGCCAAAGCCTTTGACTGTGTGGATCATAATAAACTGTGGAAAATTATGAAACAGATGGGAATACCAGACCACCTGACCCGCCTCTTGAGAAACCTGTATGCAGGTCAGGAAGAAACAGTTAGAACAGGACATGGAACAACAGACAGGTTTCAAATAGGAAAAAGAGTATGTCAAGGCTATATATTGTCATCCTGCTTAATTAACTTCTATGCAGAGTCCATCATGAGAAATGCTGGGCTGGAAGAAGCACAAGCTGGCATCAAGATCACTGGGAGAAATACCAATAACCTCAGATATACAGGTGACACCACCCTTATGGCAGAAAGTGAAGAAGAACTAAAAAGCCTCTTGATGAAAGTGAAAGAGGAGAGTGAAAAGTTGGCTTAAAGCTCAGCATTTAGAAAACTAAGATCATGGCATACAGTCCCATTGCTTCATGGCAAATAGATTGGGAAACAGTGGAAACAGTGGCTGACTTTATTTTTCTGGGCTCCAAAATCACTGCAGATGGTGATTGCAGCCATGAAGTTAAAAGACACTTACTCCTTGGAAGGAAAGTTATGACCAACCTAGATAGCATATTAAAAAACAGACATTACTTTGCCAACAAAGGTCTGTCTTCAAGGCTATGGTTTTTCCAATGGTCATGTATGGATGTGAGAGTTGGACTGTAAAGAAAGCTGAGTGCCAAAAAATTGATGCTTTTGAACTGTGGTGTTGGAGAAGACTCTTGAGAGTCCCTTGGACTGCAAGGAGATCCATCCAGTCCATCCTAAAGGAGATCAGTCCTGAGTATTCATTGGAAAGACTGATGTTGAAGCTGAAACTCCAGTACTTTGGCAACCTGATATGAAGAGCTGACTCATATGAAAAGATCCTGATGCTGTGAAAGATTGAGGGCAGGAGGAGAAGGGGATGACAGAGGATGAGCTGCTTGGATGGTATCACCGACTCAATGGACATGAGTTTGGATAGGCTCCGGGAGATGTTGATGGACAGGGAGGCCTGCATGCTGCAGTTGATGGGGTCTCAAAGATTCAGACGCGACTGAGCCACTGAACTGAACAGAACTGAGTAAGCAAGCAAGCTATAATATTTAAATTTCAATTCAGTCCAAAGCATTTAAACGGTAATGAATTTGAATTATTAGAAGAAAGATAATCTATATATTTAACCTCAAATAAGACATATAGGTAGCAGGCACTTCAAATCCAACCTTTATGTTATTTTTAAATGGTCAAAAATTGATCATATTTAGATACATTTTCTCTTTGGCCAAAAGCTTTTGCAAAAACTGACCTCATTTATTTATTTAATCCACATCTTTTTTTTTTTTTTTAAGTTTCTTTCAGGAACTGTTCTAACTGTGTAAGTACAGTAAGAAATAAAACAGGCAAGGTCCTTGTCCTCACGGGATTTTTCCTCTCCTAGGAGAGATAGGCCAACAAACAGAAATATTTATGCAAATTCGGGGAATGAAGGCCTTTTTCTGAAGGTGGTATTTATGGATAGTTATGAATGAAGAGCAGAATAAAGCAAAGAAAGGAAGAGAATTTTAGGGAGGAAAGACAAAAAGTGCAGATATCTTGAAATTAAGCTGATATATTAGGGCAGTATGATTAAACCAGAGTGGTTGGAGAGAAGTGAGTTAAGAGAAGGTGGTAGGAGATATGAGCAGTGACCAATCATAAATGGGCTTAGAGATTATGGAGAGGAATATAGAGTTAATTTTAAATAAAACGGAAAGTGACTGGAGGATATTCAGCACAGGAGTGAAATGTCTTGATTGTTCTGGCTATTGAGTGAAGAAAGGACTCTAAGAAGCAAGAATAAAAGGAGAAATGCCAACTAAAATGTCAATGAAGAGAATTGAAAATGATTGTAGCTGATTTAAACAGGAAAGAATGTGGTACAGGAAAGTAGGAGCCTCCAAAATTCTTTTAAATGATCGGAGGAATGAGCTAGAATATGGCTTCTGCTATGTCAGAAAGAACCAGAAAGCCAGAAGTGAGATGTCATTGGTCATCATCTGTGATGTTACAACTATTTTTCAGCACCCAGGAAACTGGAGAATGAACTCTAGAGAGAAGCCACAGAAAAAATTCAATTTCTGTATCTTTGCTAGCGAGCAAGGAAAAATAAAATCTAAGATTGAAGAAGACAGTCTCTACCTTACTTCTGCCTTTCAAATTTTGAGCAAGTATATATAATTTTAAAAACAAATTCACACTTGAGAAACCTAGCAAAGGGGTCCATTTTCATTGGAAAATGTAGCTTTCAGTCTCAGTCCTTTGGGGACAAGAAAGTACTCTGGAATAAGAGTAGGATAAAGATGGAGCAAGCCTTCAATATTACACTAGTTTAGGAGAGAATATTATACTAATATGGGATGTAAAGAAAAGAGTGAAGTCAGGGTTGACTCCCAGTTTTTGGTCTCATCATCTGGATGAACAGAGGTCATTTCCTGAGGTGTGGATGATGAAAAGAAGAAGGAAATTCAAGAGTTCTGTCTTTGTCACTGAAGTTTGAAACCTGAATGATTAGATATGAGATAGTTAAATAACTCTGGAGATAAGAAAGAAACATATTTTGATGTTCCCTGGTGTCTCAGAGGGTCAAGAATCTGCCTGCAATGCAGGAGACCCAGGTTCAATCTCTGTGTCTGGAAGATTCCCTGGAGAAAGAAATGGCAACTCACTCTAGTAGTCTTGCCTGGAAAAATCCCACAGACAGAGGAGCCTGTTGGGCTACAGTCCAAGGGGTCTCAGAGTCAAACAAGACCGAGTGACAAACATATGCTTATGAATGGTATGAATGGTTAACATATGCATATGAATGGTTAACATATGCATATGAATGGCACTTAATATTATGGTAGGGTGAAGTTATCTTGAAAGTAAATGTGAGAAAAGAGAAGAAAACTGCAGGCAAAGCCCTGTAGCACTCCATTGTTGAGAGAGCAGCAAAAGAACTAGATTAAGTAATGAAAACTGAGTAGGTACAGTCAGTGGAGAAAGGCAAACCCAAGAGAATGCAACATCCAAGTCAAGTGAAGAAACTGTTTTAAGAAGGAAGGTGTGGTCCACCATATAAAATGCTAATGAGTCAAGGAATGTGTGGGGCCTTCCCTGGTAGCTCAGTTGATAAAGAATCCACCTGCAGTGTGGGAGACCCCGGTTCTATTCCTGGGTTGGGAAGATCCCCTGGAGAAGGGCTAGGCTACCCACTCCAGTGTTCTTGGGCTTCCCTTGTGGCTCAGCTGGTAAAGAATCCACCCGCAATGCGGGAGACCTGGGTTTGATCCCTGGGTTGGGAAGATCCCCTGGAGAAGGGAAAGGCTACCCACTCCAGTATTCTGGCCTGGAGAATTCCATGGAGAGTCCATACAGTTGGAAAGAATTGGCCATGAATGAGCAACTTTCACTTTAAAGGAATGTGAGAACTGAGAAGCAGAGGGACCTCCATTCTAGCCATGGATTTACCTAGTGGGAAAGAGAATGGTTGTTAACTCTGATTCAGTTGGAATACAGGAGTTTTATCCAAGCTAGACTGAATTTTAATCAAAGAGTGTGATAAAAAAAGGTTTTAAATCATTAAAGGGTAGAAAAAGAGGATTGACAGAACAGAGATGAAAAATGGTGATTGGAAAAAAGAAATGCCAAGAATATCACTGAACTCCTTCAGTTCAATTTCAGTTCAGTCGCTCAGTTGTGTCTGACTCTTTGCAACCCTGTGAATTGCAGCACGCCAGGCCTCCCTGTCCATCACCAACTCCCGGAGTCTACCCAAATCCATGCCCATCGAGTCGTGATGCCATCCAGCCATCTCATCCTCTGTCGTCCCCTTCTCTTCCTGCCCCCAATCCCTTCCAGCATCAGGGTCTTTTCAAATGAGTCAACTCTTCGCATGAGGTGGCCAAAGTACTGGAGTTTCAGCTTCAGCATCAGTCCTTCCAATAAACACCCAGGACTGATCTCCTTTAGGATGGACTGCTTGGATCTCCTTGCAGTCCAAGGGACTCTCAAGAGTCTTCTCCAACACCACAGTTCAAAAGCATCAATTTTTCAGTGCTCAGCTTTCTTCACAGTCCAACTCTCACATCCATACATGACCACTGGATAAACCATAGCCTTGATCAGGCGGACTTTTGTTGGCAAAGTAATGTCTCTGCTTTTTAATATGTTATCTAGGTTGGTCATAACTTTCCTTCCAAGGAGTAAGTGTCTTTTAATTTCATGGCTGCAATCACCATCTGCAGTGATTTTAGAGCCCCCCAAAAAATAAAGTCTGACACTGTTTCCACTGGCTTCCCATCTATTTCCTATGAGGTGATGGGACCAGACGCCATGGTCTTACTCCTTAGTTGATATCAATAAATCTGTTTCAAGAGAATTGGAATTTATGATAATAAAGTATTGCATGTATTCTTTGAAGATTGTGATTATGTTCATTCAGCCATTCATTAAATATTTATTATAAACTTATTAAGTACCAGGCTTTGGGGAGCCTAAAAATTACATAAAAAGATTACTAGGCAGAAATCATTGGTGTTTTTTTTCCAGTTTTATTGAGATATAATTGACATACAGCACTGTTTAAGTTGTACACCACAATGATTTGACTTATATACAGCATGAAATGATTATCACAAGATTAGTGAACATCCATCATCTCGTGTGTGTGTGTGTGTGTGTGTGTGTGTGTGTTAGTGACTTAGTTGTGTCTGACTCTTTGCAACTCCGTGGACAATAGCCCACCAGGCCCCTCTTTCCATGGAGTTCTCCAGGCAAGAATCCTGGAGTAGGTTGCCATTCCCTTCTCCAGCCATTCTCTCATAGATACAAGATTAAATAAATAGAAAAAAATATTTTTCCTTGTGATGAAGACTCTTAGGATTTACCTTCTTAACAACTTCCATATGTAGCATACAACAGCATTAATTATATTTACCATGTTGCACATTACAACTTAAGTACTTATCGTATAACTGGAAGTTATATTTTTTCCATCCAACTCACTCACTGCCTATGGTAACCACAAATCTGATCTCATTGTATGAGTTGTTTTGATATATGATTAACCTATAACTCTAGGTTAGTTCATGTTATGCAACATAGTTATTTTATATTTCTAAACATTTCAAAATGATCATCAGGATAAGTATAATTACAGTATGTCACCATACAAAGATGTTGCATAGTTATTGACTATTTTCCCTACACTGTGCATTTCATACCCATGACTCATTCATTTTGCAATTTAATGTTTATACCTCTTAATCTCTCTTACCTATTTCTTTCTCTCCCTCACCCCCCCCCGTCCCCTCTGACATCCATTCAATTGTTCTCTGTGTCTGTAAGACTTTTTGTTGTTTTATCTGTCCATTTGCTTTGTTTTTTAGGTTTGAAATATAAGCGAAATCATATGTAATTTGCCTTTATCTGACATATTTTACTTAGTATAATGTCCTCTAGATCCATCCATGTTGCCACAAGTAGAAAGATTTCATTCTTTTTTATGGTTGAGTAATATTCCATTGTGGATGTGTACCATATCTTCTTTATCTATTCACCTGCTGATGGATACTTAGGTTGCTTCCATATCTTAGCTACTATAAATATGGTGCAATGAACACAGAGGTGCATAACTATTTTTTAATTAGGTTTTTAGTGTGATATAGTCCCATTTGTTTACTTTTCTTTTGTTTCCTTTGCCTGAGGAGACAAATCCAAAAAAATAATATTACTCAGACCAATGTTAAGAAACCACTGCCTGTTTTCTTCTAAAAGTTTTATGGTTTCCAGTCTTATGTTTGTCTTTAATCTATTTTTAACTTATTTTTGTGCATATGAGAGAGTAGTCTGGTTTGATTCTCTTGCATATAACTGTTCAGTTTTCCCAAAACCATTTATTGAAGAGGCTATCTGCCCCTCTGTATATTCTTACCTCCTTTGCCAGAGAGTAATTGCCAATGTAAGTGTGGGTTCATTTCTGAGTTTTCTATTCTGTTCCACTGATCCATGTGTTTGTTTTTGTGCCAGCATCATATATTTTTATTTCTGTAGCTCTGTAGTACCTTTTGAAGTCAGGAAATGTGGAATGTCCAGCTTTGCTCTTTCTCAAGATTGTTGCAGGCATTTAGCATATTCTGTGTTCCCATACAAATTTTAGAATTCTTTGTTCTAGTTTGATGAAAAATGCCATTTAGGAGACTAAAAACTATCTGTGATAGTTAATACATTAAAGAGTATTTTTGATTGCTGCTGCTTCTCTTCTTCAATCAGATAATTCATGGCCAGTGTGATTATCAAGTGATTTTGCTTTTCATGCATTAGGCAGCACCAATAATTAGAGGCTAGACAAATGAACCTCAAATATCTACTATAACACTAGGACTTGTATGATCTCAAGGAAATAATACTAATAAATTCAGATAATATATTAGAATAATAAGTCACTGCTTTAGAAAAGTACATGGATTCTCAGTAATACAGTTTGCGGATTCTCCAGTGGCTCAGATGGTGAAGAATCTGCCTGCAATGCAGGAGACCCAGGTTTACTCCCTGAATCAGGAAGATCCCTTGGAGAAGGGAATGACTACCCACTCCAGTATTATTGCCTGGGAAATTCCATGGACAGAGGAGCCTGGCAGGCTACACAGTCCACGGGGTCGCAGAGGGTCAGACACGACTGAGTGACCTAACACTTTCATTTTCACTTTTTTTCAGAGCTGAGAGTAAATATTGAAGGGAGAAGTTGAAGGGACAGTTTTTATTCTGATGACAGCATTAGAGTTTTTTTTTTTTTTTTTTCTATTTGCACTAAAAATTATGTTTTTTATTTTACCTCTCAAAATCCAGGGAACTGAGACTGAACCAAAAGAACTGACATAATGCTTGATACAGTCACGACAAGCTACACGGTGACTGCACAATCACATGTACTTGAATGTACACCATCAGTTGTAGAGTTACCAAAAATAATAATAGTTTCATAACAGCATACTTGATAGAACAGAAAACTACACATTTAACTTGCACATTTCATGGTATTTATTATCTTCTAGTTACTTTGATGGAAAAGTATAAGAATTAACTTTTATGTGTTTTAAATGTCTTTTTGCCATTCACAAAACCAGAAATATTTATAGTTTCAGATAATTTTTAAATTAAATTTAGGTTTTTTCAAATCTGTGGTTCTCAAATACTTTTTATATGTGTTTGTCTGCTTATGTATTCAGCAAGTAATAATGGAGTACCTATTATGTGTCAGATATCACACTAGGTGCTATGGATAAGATGGTAGACAGGTACAGTCCTATACCAAATTAAACGGTTTGTTGTTCAGTTGCTCAGTTGTGTCCAACTCTTTGTAACCCCACTGACTGCAGTACGCCATGCTTCCCCGTCCTTTACCATCTCCTAGAGCTTGCTCAAACTTCCCTGGTGGCTCAGACGGTTAAGCGTCTGCCTATAATGTGGGAGACCCGGGTTGGATCCCTGGGTTGGGAAGATCCCCTGGAGAAGGAAATGGCAACGCACTCCAGTACTCTTGCCTGGAAAGTCCTATGGATGGAGGAGCCTGGTAGGCTACTGTCCACAGGGTTGCAAAGAGTCGGACATGACTGAGCGATTTCACTTTCACTTTCAGAGCTTGCTCCAACTCACGTCCATTGAGTTGGTGATGCCGTCTATCCATCTCATCCTCTGTCGTCCCCTTCTCCTCCTGCCTTCAATCTTTCCCAGCATCAGGGTCTTTTCCAATAAGTTAGTTGTCTGCATCAGGTGGCCAAAATATTGGAGCTTAAGCTTCAGCATCAGTCCTTTCAATGAATATTCAGGATTGATTTCCTTTAGGATGGACAGGTTGGATCTTCTTTCAGCCCAAGGGACTCTCAAGAGTCTTCTCCAACACCACAGTTCAAAAGCATCAATTCTTCGGTGCTCAACTTTCTTTACGGTCCAACTCTCAAATCTATACATAACTACTGGAAAAACCATAGCTTTGACTATATGAATCTTTGTTGGCAAAGTAACATCTCTGCTTTTTCATATGCTGTCTTTGTCATAGCTTTTCTTCCAAGGAGCAAGCATCTCTTAATTTCATGGCTGCAGTCACCATCTGCAGTGATTTTGGAGCCCAGGAAAATAATGTCTGTCATTGTTTCCATTGTTTCCCCTTCTATTTGCCATGGGGTGATGGGACCAGATACCATGATCTTAGATTTCTGAATGTTGACTTTTAAGCAAACTTTTTCACTCCCTTCTTTCACCTTCATCAAAAGGCTCTTTCATTTCTCTTCACCTCTGCCAAAAGGGTAGTGTCATCTGCATATCTGAGGTTATTGATATTTCTCCTGTATATCTTGATTAATTAAATTAAATTAAATAAGAGTAATATATATTAAAATCTATATTTCATGTGGCATTGGAATTTTTGAGATATAGAATTTTTCTAAGATTACCTAGTATTTGGAGAAGGAAATGGCAACCCACTCCAGTATTCTTGCCTGGAGAATTCCTTGGACAGAGGACCCTGGTGTGCCACAGTCCGTAGGGTCTCAAAGAGTCAGACACAACTGAAATGACTTAGCATGCACCCATGCACCTAATATTTTGTTTAATAAAAGTCAATGATTGTAAAGTTAGGTGAGGAAAAGAAGACATATGAGTTGATGAGAGATAATAAAAAGTGGTAGGGTAAATCACTTGTAGAACCAAAACACATCAAAGAATGATATGAGTACAATACTAAAAGAGAGTTAGCTGAAAAGTAATAGGTTGTGCTCAGAGAATGGAAACTTTGAAAGTCAGATTCTCTTGGTGACAGAAGAGAAGATTCTTTACCAGAGTCATATAGGAATGGGTTCTCTCTTCTCTGATATTTGAGGGTCAAGACCTTTTATTTGCTTATGTCATCTGAAGTATACTAGGGCTCCCACAATCCATCAGGCCTGTTTTTACTCATCTGTAATAATAAACAAGGTTCAAATTCTTTTTCTCAGGATAGCCTCAGACACCATTAAATCCCATTAGATGAGAGGATATAAATGAATATTTCTATAGAAATGTTGCATTTATTTATTTCTTTGAGCCCGACTCTTATATAGCCAAGAAAACCCATAACTGTTGGAATCTAATCCACACTGATATAAGTGGCAATGTGCCTACCATGTAATAATGTGTTCAGTAAATATTTATTGACTTTTGGCTGTTGACTAACTGATGATGTAATCACATGAAACCAGAAACAGCATAAATCCTTACACTTTTATGAGTGGAACTAATCTTTTGCTTCAGGAGAACCAGGGAGGGATAGAAGAAGAAGAAGAATGTGCTGTTAGTGACATTCCATTTTCAAAGCTGGAATGGGGTGTGGGGGTCAGTGGGTCGAGGTTAAACCTCTGCAGCTAGCTGCCTGTCTTTTGTTGGGACCACAGGAAGTTGCAGAGAATATGAAAGATGTAGCAATCTCTTTTCAAGGTGATTTTAAAACATTTTGAGGATAGCACCAAGATCTAAAATGTGTGTGTGTTCTGTTGCTCAGTCATTTCTGACTCTTCATGACCCCATTGACTGTAGCCAGCCAGGCTCCACTGCCCATGGGATTTTCCAGGCAAGAATATAGGAGTGGGTTGCCATTTCCTCCTCCAAGGGATCTTCCCAACCCAGGGATTGAACCTGAGTCTCCTGCATCTCCTGCATTGGCAGGTGGATTCTTTCTCACTGAGCCTCCTGGGAATTAATTAAGGTATTTGAAGAAATGTCACCAAAACATCTAATCATTTTAATATCTTTTTCTACTTCACTGTTTCTTTTTGCTCTTCTTCAAAATTATCCAAATTAATGGGAATACTCGGTTCATTAGCTGGTGGTACAATTTTCTTTAGTCTGGTGATATAAGAGATGATAGCAAGGAAACTATATTTTTAAGAATAGAAAAGGAAAAAAAAACTTTTGTATTTATAGGTGGGGCTAATGCAAGTTTTCTGAAGTAAATGGGGTTTTTATTACCTTAATGTTTTGTGTAATTTAAATATATTTATATAGTCACTTAGCAGACATGAATATTAAGCACATATTGTTCTTCAGTGGTAGAAGGGAAATTCAGTATTAGCTCTATTGTTCAGCATGGGATTTTTTTCCCACCAAAAATGTACAGTAAGTTTTAAGGAACAATATGAGCAGCTCTCATTCACATGCTGCTACTTGGAATTCTACACTAAGGAAGTAAGTAAAAATGAATCAATTAAATCTAGACATTCTGAAGTGCATTCACTAAGTTTCTATTTAAAACCAGATTTCAAATGTTTGGAATCTAAGAATAACACTGAGAAAGCAAATTCAATAATATTATTATAAACTTTATGAAAATACAAAACGTGTGTTAACCTAAAATAAAACCCACATTCCTCAACTAACTAGGAGTAATTCTGTGGGAGCACAGACTCAGAGTTTTTTCTTTAAAAAATTCATATATTTTTAATATTCTAGAAGTTCGGGTAACTAATTCAAAAGTGTATTATTATAAAGATCTTTACATGATACATATTATAAGCTCTCTTAGAATGTAAAGGGAAATGAACAATTACAGGAAATTCAGTAGCATATGAAGAAAAATAACATTTTATAGAAAGGTCTGAAATATTTTATCCTTTGCTCGGCTTCTGATCCTCCACATAGAAATGAGGCCATTAGACCTAATTGTCACCAAGAGACATAGGAGAAGCCAAGAGTGGTGACTGCAGTAAATCTAGGCATGGGATTCAAGGAAGCTATATGCCATCTTTTGTTAGTTGTATAGATTCCAAACTAATCTCTTCTGCCTTTTCAAAAAGCTATTTATGTACCTATCATTCTCCCTGATCAGACGGTACACACCTTTAGACAACGGATGTTTTGATCATCCTTTTACATCCACCTCTGAACCTAGCACTACGTCTAGTTCTGAGTAAGTGTTCAATAAATGTTAAAGGGATTGGATTTAATCAATATTGTCAAATAAAAGGTAAAAATCTAAAGTACTACTGAATGCAAAGAGAGCCCAATCATTAACTAAGTCTCAAGTGATCTCCAACTAAATGGAAGAGAGTAATTAATAATTGAGACTGAAGTAAAAAATTAAGCTGGAAACAATCATGGATTATTATTAGCAAAATGATTGGAAAGTTAAAAACAGAAATTTTTGGACAAATTTACTCACAAATTGGAGGCTAATGAAAATGGTTAGTGGTGAAATGAAGGATGAGGGGACAATCTGAACCTGAAATATTTGGAGAACAGTGCTAGCTTTAGATCATTAATTGCTGTTGTATGGAAAGGGGATAAGGCAACCAAAAACCTAGGAAAGACAACATATTTCTTTCTTTGTATTAAAGGATATTACCCATCAGAAAGGTCAGAATATTACAGTAAACAAATAGTAAATGTAATTAAATTTTGTACAAAGACAGGATGTCATATCTAAGGATGCACAGATGACAGAATAATTTTCAAACATTCAGTGATTTAAGATTCAAACTTTTCCTCTCCCACTTAACATTTTAAATGCATCTTTAAAAGATCAGCTATGAAAGACTACAATGAACTTTAAAGTTAAAACAATTTCTCATTGTTTTGAACTGTTTTTCTCTAAACTCTAGGCATATGCTGCTAGCTCAGAACACTGGACTGTTTCTATATTGCTCAGAGTTGAAAAATTTCAATTTATTTACAAATATTTAAATAGTGTTTTGTTATACTCTAAACATTCTATATGTTTTAGGAAATTCTCTTATTTAATTCTCACAATGTTATAATAGAGATATAGTTAATAGTGTTTCTCTTTACTGAAGAGGGACCCAGAAGTGTTTAGAAGATCAGTAACTTGGCCACAGCCATGCATTAGTGAGTGGTGGCTCCAGGTTCCCATGCTCAGCTCCCTGATTTCTGCTCTCTTCCTTGTACACTCATCGTTTAGCATCATCCATGTCACTCAGTTGAAGGCAGAAAAAATAAAACAAAAGACTGCAGAAAATTGTCATAATGCTATACAAGATATTATCTATAAAAGTCAAGCACTGTGCTGTATCCAAAGCAGTTGCTAAATAAATAGTTATTCCTCATTGGTCATTAGTTTTATTGCTTCTTTTTTCTAAAATCTGCCTTCAATTCCTCCTTTCTATTTTCTCTGCCTTTTTTTCATTCTGAAGCCATAATACCTGATTGAAGAGTCTGAGCTTCAGGGCCTTTCTTAATTACCTATTAATGCTGTAACAAACCAGCACAAACTTGGTGACACAAGTTTAATAAACACAAATCTATTTTGTGTTCAAAATCAAGATATAACCCTAAAATCAAGGTTTTCATAGAACTGTATTCCTTTTGGAGATATTGGAAGACAATCTGTTTACATACCTTTTCCAATTTCTAGAGACCACCTGCATTCCTTGGATCATAGCCCCTTCCTTCATCTTCAACTCACATCATTCCAACTATTTCTATCATTATATCTCACTTTCCTGATTCCAGTATTACTATCTGTCTCTTTTTCCTATAAATACTTTGTGACTACATTGAGTCCACCTAGATAATCCAAGATGACTTCCCTATGTCAAGGTCTTTAACTTTGTCATACGCTCGAAGTCCTTTTTAGCATGTAAAGTATCATATTCACTGGTTCAGGGGATCAGGAAGTGGATATTTCTGGAGGCCATTACTCTGTTTACCACAGGGCAGACTGCCTCAATTTCAATCCTGGTTCTGCTGTTTATTTGCTGTTTTTTCCTAAGGCAAATTACTTAAACTTCCCAAGCCCAAATCTTCTTATGTGTGAAATGATGCTCAAAATAGGAACTTGTAGGATTGTTGTGAGGATAAGATTAGGTTGTACTGTGTATATAGAGGACCATAACAACTGTCATGGAGTAAGTACTCAATAAATATCAACTATTATCGTTTGTGTTAATCTCATGTGATAGAAGCAAACACATGTTAATGAATCACAGAAATAAGTGCGTAAATTTAAAATGCTCACATATTAACTTAGTTAGCAGTTGTACAGTTAGAAGGACAACCTTGGGATTAACAATATTCTTATTTAGATAAACCAAAAAAGAAGCCATGTTACAATCAGAAGTTGATTGGATGGATGTAAAATCGAAAAAGCAGAGATAAACAAGACAAGTCCACTTGCCATAGTTTCTTTCAGTTAAATCTTTACTATTCAAAATGTGCTATCATAACCTGGCAGTTTTTTAATATGCAGAATTTCAAGTCTCATTCTAGACCTTCAAACAAGAGTCTGAATTTTTCTCTGATTTTCAAATGATTTGTATGTACATTAAAGTTTGATCACACTAACTATGATAGTACCTCAGAGCCTAAAAGTGCTTTGCCCAGGTAGGCCCACTTGTCTCTAGTGGTGTCCTCTGTCTCTGCTTTCATAATAGGAATTCACCACAACCACTATCCATTGAAACATTCTGTCTTTACAGATGTCAGTACTTTCTAAACGACATGCTGGTATACTCTTTCCCTTTGAAGTGACTTGGCACAATCTGTGCTGATTATTATGTGTGTGATTTAAGTTTAACTCTCAGTGCACATTCTTAAGTTCTTCCACTGTAAACTGGCAAAGAGAGGAGAAATCTTACCTTCTGAAAGCCAAGGAATAACAATTATAAACACACCTCCAGAAATCAAGCAGCCACTGCATTTCTTAATAGCGCTAGTAAATTCTGTTACTAGGCTAATATTTCAAAACTTAGGTCTACAAGAAAACTCAGATAATAAAATTAATTAATTACATTAATCCACCATAGCTAAAATTAAAAGACACTCCTTGGATGAAAATCTATGACAAACCTAGACAGTGTATGAAAAAGCAAAGACATCACTTGGCCGACAAAGGTCTGTATAGCCAAAGTTATGGTTTTTCCAGTACTCACGCATGGATGTGAGAGTTGGACAGTAAAGAAGGCTGACCACCGAAGAACTGATGCTTTCAAAATGTTGCACTGGAGAAGACTCTTGAGAGTCCCTTGGACTACAAGAAGATCAAACCATCCAATCCTAAAGGAAATCAGTCCTGAATATTCATTGGAAGGACTGATGCTGAAGCTGAAGCTCCAATACTTCAGCCCCCTGATGAGAAGAGCAGACTCATTGGAAAAGACACTGATGCGGGAAATATTGAAGACAAGAGGAGAAGGGGACAAGAGAGGATGAAATGGATGGATGGCATTACCAATTCAATGGACACGAGTTTGAGCAAACTCTGGGAGACAGTGAAGGACAGGGAAGCCTGGCGTGCTGCAGTCCATGGGTGCAAAGAGTTGGACACGACTGAGTGACTGAACAACAATACATCATAACTAAATATTACATTTTCAATGGGAAGTAAAGGAAAAGAACAGTATGGAAAACATTTTCTCATACTGAACAATATTACTGAAGTATGCTTTTGAAATGAGAGCAAATATCAAAGTATAAATTAAATTTGTCTAATGAAATGCTTTTGAAATGAGAGCAAATATCAATGTATAAATTAAATTTGTCTAATGAAATGTGCCCATTGACACCAAAAGGTAAGTACGGTGCAATTTATGTTTGTCTTCAAACTAGATTGAGTCACAGGAGTCCACAGACACAAAGTGGATTGAGTGTTTGTATCCTTAGAGATACAAAGACACTGACAATAATTTAGTGAATTACATTTGAATATTACTTCAATATATACTTACTGAACACCTGTTATGGTATATGGCTCTGTGCTACTCACACTTTTGTCATCTAAAAGAAACTTCCCTTCCCTAAAAGGAACTTCACCAGACAAACCTGTTGATAAGTAAGTTTATTCTTATGTTATAAGTGAGGACACTACTCTGACAGAGATTTCCTTGCCTCAGAGAAGAAAGAAGGCAAAGTTAGGATATTTATGAGATTTTGGAGTCAGTTTATGGAGGATCTTTCAATGTGGGGGTGATGGGGGAAGGGGTGACTAGCACCGAAAAATAATTATGATGTAATAGTGTGTATTGGTGGACACTGCAAAGGAGGGTCTTGAGGTGAGGGTGTACAAAGAGAAGAGACTAGAAGACTAAATAGTTGTATAATGCTATGTATTAAAAAGTCTTGATGGCTTGATGTTCATTTAAATGATATTTCCTGGAAGCTTCTAAATGAACAATAAAGTTACTTTCAACTTATCTTCCCGGTCAAGAGTTTCCTGGAACAGTAAACGTATGTTGGTTGATGAAGACAATGGAATAGTAAAGTGATATTGGTGAAGACAGCCTAATGGTGGAGTAGAGTTATGTTAATGTAGAGAATAAGCTGTGTGCTGTAGGTGGTTTCAGCTTTCATTCAAGTGACTCAAGTTAAATAGGATATAATCACTATTCTAAAAGAATATATAATAGAACATGAAAGTTTTTTTTGAGTACTAAAACAGATTTGTTCTGATTATAGAATGTTTAATTATTGATAAAAATAGAGAAAAATATAAACAAGAAAATGAAAATCACCAAATCCCACCAACATAACAGAGCATTTGACATTTAACATGTTTCTGTATTGTGTTCATTTGCATTTAGTTTATATGTATAGTGGCAGCTCAGATGGTAAAGAATTTGCCTGCAATGCAGGAGCCCTGGGCTCGATCCCTGAGATGGAAATTCCCTTGGAGAAGGAAATAGCAACCTACTCCAGCACTCTTGCCAGGAGAATTCCAGAACAGAGGAATCTGGTGGGTGAAAGTCCATGGGATTGTAAAGAGTTGGACATGACTGAGCAGCTGATACACACATAATAAAATATATGTATTTTGTAACCAAAAGTTGAATTCCCATCATCAATAAGCTTCATAGCCAGCTTTATTTTTCACTTAATTAAAAAGTCCATGAACTTTTCTAATGTTATTAAATATTCTTTGAAAACTTGAATTTTTAATGTCTATGTGTGTTTGTATATATTTTAACCTAATTAAGTTAGTGTCTCATTCTGAAGCATCTTTGCTTGCTCAGGGGCAATGAAAATACTTATTTGATATAACTATTTCAAAACATTTGGGTCAGAACTTCTTAGCAGCATCTGTCAATAAGGACAGAGAAGCAGCATCTGTCAATAAGGACAGAGAAGAATGCATGTAAACTTTCATTCATTTGTTGAGCTTAGATCAAAACTGCTAAAATGTAGTCATAAAATTCCTTTAAAGCCTCATCTTTACCCTTTAAAATAATTTCATGATGTTTTCTATAATATGTCAATGTTGTTTTTTTAAATACTAAATAATTTTCTCCCAAAGCTTTGAGTAGAGTTGATTCTCTAAGGAGTTGCAAGAGCTTTTATTATTCCTACTATAGAAGCTATGTTCTCAAGGGTATTTATAGCCCAGTTTGCAAATCATGATGGCCATAATATAATTCATACAGCATTAAAATAATTATTCATAAGATTTTCCTGGATTCTGATGAAAAAGTCAGTGAGGAATGGAACCAACTTTAAATATTATGCTTTATTACTGCATTTCTAACAGGAGATTTGGGAAGTGGGGAAAGGGAAACAACATTTGAATTAGTTGAGTCCAGTTAGATTTAGCACCAGTAGCAAGGAAGGTTAATATTTGACAAGTCCAGCTGAACTGCACTGAAAGGAAGTAGGAAGACGGTCCATATCAAAAAATTAAAAAAAAAAAATAAATAAAAGGATAAAGAGAAAGAAGCAACAAGCATTACAGCAGGAAACAGAGATCATAGTAGAAATGCACCTATTGTTGTCACCATCACTCCGTATTAGCAAAATGCAATATTTTAGAAATCTCCTACTCTAAAAAGAAAGCACTAATTTTTAAAAGAGAAGTTTTTGTTATCTTTAGAAACTTTAAGGTCCCAGACTGGTAAATATTTCAAGAGACGAGTGAAGAAACTTTAGAGTGGAATTTTGCAGATAGTAAATATGATGAAGGTGAGAATAGCGACACGTCCCTTTTCCTAAAAGAATTACAGACATAAAGCGGTCAGGAACGGGAGAAAATTAAGTAATACAAAGAGTAACACAAAACTTAGATGACTTTAAGATCCTGATGAAACTAGAGAAATACATCAGACAGAAACAGAAGGATGAAATTGCCAAAGTCATAAATTTTATTTTTTTAACAATACTGATTGGAGCTGTTCTCACTGGAGTCAGGTTCCACACTTAATTCAGGACTTGAGCAGGTAGGAACACAAGAGTTCAGGAAGAGCTCCACAGCTGATTTACTACTTGTTGCCAAGTTTGTACCCTTAAAGTCCATCAGTTTCATACTCCCCCTCCTCCATCCTCTGCTAAACATTGTTTCACTCTATGTTTTTTATAAGTTTGACTTTTTTATGTCTCATGTAAGTGACATCTTGTGTATGTGTGAGTGTGTGTATGAGTCACTCAGTTATGTCTAACTCTGCAACCCCATGGACTTGAGCCCAACAGGCTCCTCTTTCCACAGAATTCTCCAGGTAAGAATACTGGAGTGGGTTGCCATTTCCTCATCTGGGGGATCTCCTCAACCCAGGGATTGAACCTGGGTCTCCTGCATTACAGGCAGACTCTTTACCACCTGAGCTACCTGGGAAGCAAATGACATCATACAGTACACTTGTTTTACTTTGTCTGACTTATCTCAGCAGAATGTGCTCAAGATCCATCCATTTGTTGAAAATGGCAGAATTTCTTTCCTGCCTTTCCAGCTTCTCTGATGACTGAGTAATACTCCACTGTGTATATATACCGCATCCCTTCTTATCCGTTCATCTATTAATGGACCCTTGGGTTGTTTCTATGTCTTGGCTATTGCAAATAGTGCTGCAATGAACATGGGAGTGAGTGCATAAAAAGGTATAACGACACATGAACAGACTCCTAACACATTATGAATGGAAATCAAAGGATATTAAAATAGAAGAAAGAGAGGCAGTTTGTAGAGTTCTCAGTAATTTTGTTTTGTTTTTGATAATTATTTTTATTTTTTAAAAAAATGTTTAATTGAAGGATAATTGCTTTACAGTTGTGCTTGCTTCTGCCTTACAATGACGCAAAAAAAATTTGGAACACTTCAGGAGTTTCCATGTCACCCTTGCACAGGGGCCATACTAATCTTCTCTGCATCATTCCAATTTTAGTATATATGCTGCTGAAGCAACCACATTTTATTTTTTTGACATGAGCAGATTAGAATATAGGAAAGAAATCAATTGCACTGTAGTGGATTCCTCTTGAAGGAATAGAATCCTTTTGGAATAGGAACCAATGGCTACATCTCATCTCAAGGGATCTCTCTCCCAACTGTATTTAAATTCAGTAATAAGCACTTGAAAACTGTATGGATTAACCAGAATCTTGAAGAAATAGAAACTACCTTTCAACCTTCAGATGTTATTCCTACTTTCTTTACTTTTTCCTCTAGGCTAAAACTTTGCATAATCAAAGAAAACTATTGCCTCTTCTGCTGTGGGCTTAAATTAGGAAGCCAAGAGCAGATAATACATTGAATCCTAGGGAGTGGTTTATCTTATCTAAGATAATTCAATTATCATTAAACTGTAGGTCCTTAAAGAGATAATTGAACATTGGTCAAAAAAAAAACAAACAAAAAAGAGAGAGAGGAGAAATAGGAAGTTAGGGAAATGTACTCCTATACACAATTCAAATATTTCCAAGAAAGTTAGTATAATTTTTTTGCCTCTCATTAAAATAAGTAGCTTTCCTCAGATGTATTATACTGTAGTCTAAGTAAAAAACAGATTTTCAAAAATAGTTTTAAGAAGAGAAATAGTAAAATAAAACTCAATGTAAATAATTTAAAGCAGCTTATTTATTATGTGATAATAATGATAACACCTCACCATATAGTAGAGAAATTAATAAATATAAATACTCAAGGGCACAACAAATATAAAAAGAAGTATGATGAGTATTTATTCTGTTGAAAGAGAGATTTACAAAGAACAGGTATAACGCCAGAAATACAGGATAAGTTATTGCTTCTTGAGCATTGTCAGCTACACACTGGCCCTTGCCGTGGGTGCTCGTGATCTACCTCTTCAAGGATTAAAGCATCTCCTGCTGCAGCTGCTATCTCCATCACCCCCTGAAGGAGTTCAGTGGAGAGCAGAAATGATGCACTTTGTGGTCCTAGAAAATTGATAGGGCAGGTTTTATATAGTTAGATATTCTTAGGAACTGATTTTATGATTCTTGTCTCTCCTCATATCTAGAAAAACACCAAAATCCTTCATGGTGACCACTGTTTCTTGTGATTAGCAGAATCTTCAAGAAACTAGCGCAACTTAATACAGAGTTGCTTAATAAATTTTGGTACTTCAATGCTTTGGCACTTTATGCAGTTTTCATTGTGCTGACATGGAGAATTTCCAAAATGTAGTGTTATCTAAAAAAGCCAGAAGTAGAAAAATATCTGTACCGATTTATATGTATAAACTATTTAGTATACACCCTTGAAGATGTATTGAACTGTCAAATGTCTAGAGAAGTGATCTTAACAATGCTGACTGTGGCTAGTTCTAGGGAGAGTAGTAGGGTCTTTTTTTCTTCTTTTTTTGTGCTCAGTCATGTCTGACTCTTTGTGACCTCCTGGACTGTAGCCCGCCAGGCTCCTCTGTCCATGGGACTTTCTGGGCAAGAAGGCTAGAATGGGTTGCCATTTCCTACTCCAGGGGATCTTCCTGACCCAGGGATTTAACCTTTGTCTCTTGCATCTCCTGCATTGACAGGTGGATTCTCTACCACTGAGCCACTTGGGGACAGTATCAGGGTAGGGGTGTTTGAATATGGATGCCTTAACTTTTATCCTAAGGGCTTCCCAAATGGCCAAGTGGGTAAAGAATATGCCTCCAATGTAGGAGACATAGGAGATATGAGTTAAATCCCTAAGTAAAGAAGATCTCCTGGAGAAGGGCATGGCAACCCACTTCAGTATTCCTGCCTGGATTATCCCATGGACAGAGGAGCCTGATGGTCTACAGTCCATAGGGTCACAAAGAGTCAGACACAGCTGAGTGACAATGCATGCATGCATTTTTACTTTATACATGTCTGCATTGGTTGAATTTTTCCAGTGACCATATATTATTTTCATAATAAAATAAAACTTGAACCTGTTTAGAAATTAAGCTCAGCGTAAGTGCTATAATTATAATAGAAAGCACACTTTCTAATAATGATGTTGAATTTAAAGAGGGCAGAGGAGTTTCTGAATGTCTTCAAATGGTCAAAACAGTGTCTCAAATTTCAGGAAAAAAAAGCTTTCTAATTTGAGCAAAGAAAACTGATATAATTTTCCAAACAATTCTGGCAAAGGGAAAGGTTAATCTGAATTATCTAGACGATAAATCTATTTTTCCACTTCCTGGGACAGTGGGCAGTAGGATATGTTGAAGTATAAACGTTTTTTTTAACATAGTCATAAAGGTCCTGCATCTTATATTCCATCCTTAATAGCAACTCTTTCTGCCTCAGTAATGAGTTATCTCCAGGTCATGCAATCACAGGGCCTTTGGAATACCATTTCTGGTGTTATCACATCTCTCAAGAAGCTTTCTTTCTGTAAAGTCAAAATAGACAAAATGCAATCAATCTATTAATTAGTCAATGTTACCAAATGGAAACTATAATAAAGGAGCCAAATAAGAATTACAATTCCAGGAATCTTTTTGGATAAAGCAGATGGCTTTCTTCATTATGAAAAAAGGCGTGTAACAGTTAATCTTATTTCTCTAATGGAAGTTAGGTATTATCTACTTGGCATGTCTGTTTTCTTTAACTTTAAACAGTTACCAAAAATGTAACAACATATTAACATTTTTTTCTTGATGCATTATGAGTTTCAGTAATTTGATGCAACTAATTGTAAATTTAAAATATTCAGATTTATAAATGTATTTTAAATATGGGGACAGGTTCTTTTGTTGTAAATACAAAGCCACCTTTTAAACACTTTTCACAAAGCATACTTGTCAAAACAATTTATCTAGTCACAAATTCAACAGAAGTTTATCAAGTGAAATCTATTGGTTAATCTGGTTCAGATAAAAGGGAAACCAATGGAAAACCAGGAAAACATACCTCTAAAGTGATGTGGAAGACACCCTGAAGATTCAGACATTGTTATCATGGAACTTCCTATGCTCTCAGCCCAAATCTATTATAACCTTCTAGTTATTTTTGTATTTTGATGAACTTGTAACTACTGGTAAAAAGGAGACTAGATTAGCATTTATGTCTCTAGAGCAGCTACTACTAATTTCAGAATGAGAGGTCAACGTGCTAATGTATTAATCTGATAACTGTGTGAATGTGAAGAAGACCCTCCATGTCACATTTTAATAACGTCTAACAATTAGGGCACACTTATTACATTTCTGAAGCTTTTTAAGTATCTCATTTCATGTTTCTTATAGAAAATCATTTTCACTAATATTTTTACTTGGCGCATCTAAGTGAAAAGACTTGAAGGGGAGCACTCACTGCAAAACCCAGTGTTATTCAGCTTTAAATCAATTCAGAATATCTCCACCCAGGAGCAAGGCAAAGCCAGGCAGAACATTAAGATCTGCTCCTCAGATCATGGAATTTACAGCTTAGGATAGTAAACCCACAAATCTGAGCTGTTGACTCTGTGCCTCTCCCAAAATATACTATGGAAAGATCTCCCCCTTCTTTCATCTCGACCTCTATCATTTACCTCCAGGTCTCTATTGGTCAACACTAATGTAAATTCCTTTCTCATTTAAGATTTTGAAAAATAAGACTAACAATATTAACATAATTTGTTCTGTGTAATTCCAAGTTATATTGGATTCAATATGAACTTCCACACCATAATCTACCAAGTATTAGTATCATCATATCATCAATGAACACACACCATCCTTAAAATAAACAAGTGAACAGGAGCACCTTAACCCTGCATGATGCTGGCAAAAAATAAACCAACGCTGCATGTTCTTCTCTATCAGTTATATTAATATATCTATGGTATATTTTAGAAATCACTGCCTGTTTTGAGATTTTATTTTAAAATTATTCAAGGTTTATGGCACTTTTGACAATCTCAAACCTTTTCTAAACACATGATGTTTTAGAAGGTTATTTATGGAGGCAGTTCATGCTCACAACTTAGGACTTCACTATAAATTCAGTAAATATTACTTATGGATATACTGTCAAATGAGCAGTATGATTAATGGGAGAGGCCTGGGGATAGCCTATTCTACTTATAATGAAGATGATAAATTTATACTTTCTAAGTTATGGCATAAAGGCACATCAAACCCAAATAAGTGCATTGGAGTATTTAAGAACCATATTCAAATGGTCTTCTTTTTAGATTTCTTTAAATAAAAATTTCATGACAGTAGAAAGAGCTGGGGTGAATTCAAAGATAAAGACCATTATTTGCCCTCCTCTGACAGTGTCTCACCAAGCTATTTAGAAAGCCTGGTGAGTGTGTTATCCAAACACTTTGTAGTCCCAGCTCAGCGGGCATCCACCCCCTCTGTGCCAGGTTGCCCTGCCTCTCCTGTGGTTATACTGTTTTTCGACTGTCATTTTTATTGAAAAATAAAAGCTAAATTGGAGTTTCAGAATACCTTCCATTTAACTCCTTTAATAAAATGGGAAAGATAAAAGCAACCTAGTCACAAGAGAAGTGTTTTTGAAAGCTATGCCTTGGATATCAGAGATGCAGAAATAAAAGGCTGCTTCAAAAATAGAGCCCACTGGCTTAGCTCTGGCCCTCTGCAGCTCTTCTCCTGTACTAAACCTGCTTTTAGCTTTAATTTTTTATTCAAAAGTTAAATGGGAGACATGAAATAGTTTGGATCAAATACCACAACAAATGAAAAATGTGCAGCAGATGATTCTTTTAAATGCATTATTCTTATGTCCTGGGCCAGACGACTTTGTCAGACACTTCTGTTTACATCTGTTGGAAAAGAGAATAATTCTTATATATATTTACTCATAGAAATCTTCTTTTCACTAATCCTATTGAAAGATTAGCATTTCTAAATGTTTGCCCCACTTAATATACTCATCAACATAATAAAAATTCTGAGACATACTACACTAAAACAAGAGTGTATTTAATTTTGTATTTGCTTAACTTATTTGCCCATGGAATCTTTTAAAACTTTACATTTATTAATGTCCCAGGGTGCTAGTTTGGAGGTATTGTGCTGATCCTGTTATAACACTAAAATAGTTTTAAAATCTTTTCAAGAGAAAGCATCCACTTAGCTGTGTAATTATAGCTCTACGAAGAGTATTTATGTTGATCATTGAATTAATACCTAACATAGATCAATAACTCTTTGGCTAATAGTAGTATCTAAATGCAAATTGGCTGAAAGATATTAGTATTCAAGACAGCATAACTCAAAGATATCTAAATTTGGTGTTAAATATTTTCCAACACTGACAAATATAACTCGGAACATGGAAGAGGATGTAGTAGAATTTGGCAAAGGAAACATTTATACAGTTCTTTAATTTTGAACAAAAATTTGATTTTTTTATTAAGTTGATAATCTAGATCTATACTGTTTAATAACCTCAGTGCTCTGCTCTATTGTTCCTGTAATATTGAGCTAATAATTTAATGATGGTGACTCAAAAATATTCTGAGTTGTATTTTATTGTCTTAATAAAAGAAAGATGCAATTTGAGATTGTAATATTCTCTCTGGCTCTTCTACATCTTCAAATATATGTGTATATATTAATATATAAATTAAACATATATATATATATATTTAAAGGACCCCCATTTCAGACAATTGATAGTATTCTAACCAATTAAAGACAAATGGGGAAATGGAAGATATAATTATATTGAATATGTCTCTCAGGATAAGAGAATAAGACAGGACTGATGAAAGATGGTTTGTGAAGGAACAGCTACTTTGCCATGGCTGCTCGATGCTGAGGAGTGTGCTAAAAGCACTCTAGTGGCCTTCAATTAGAGCTGTCTCATTATTGTGAGCATCATATTATTTTAAATTTGCTTTTTATATTTAATTAAATAACACCTACCCTACAAAGTACCTCTTATTGTTCATGCCAGCATTTTGTATGACTACCTTCAAAATAAGTTTCATAGAATAGGCAAAGAATAAACAGAAAGCAATTACTTTTGCTTGATGGACAAAAAAATAAAAAGAAAGAATAAGAAATTCAGCAGCCTGTCTTTTGATCCTATGAAACAATTTCATTAAAAAAGCATCATTATGCTTAATAATTACATAATTTTCCCTAGGATCCAATGAAAAGCAAAGAAGAATGTTTCAGCAATGCTCATATGTAAATATGGTTTTCAATAAGGCATAACTGATATAACTCAAACTGTGATCTTTATCAAATCATGTTGCCCATTGTGGTATTCACTTACTTTCTTCTTTTAATTTTCTTTGGCACACACCCTGGTCAGAGATAAAGGGATAACTTTGAAGGCATTGAATGCCATATTGTTTTTCAAGTATTCAAAGAAAAGTTTCCTTTATGCCATTACATTGCTCTTGAATATGTGAAGTAGAAAAGTATGTAATCATAGAAACTCTAATTTAGTCACTTAATTTGACACCAATTTTCAAATGTGAGACAATGTCTTTATTTTTATTTTTTATTTTTATTTATTTTTTTTTTTTGGAGTGCATATATCTTTTCAAATTATGTTTTTCTCTGGATATTTTTATTTTTTAAATACATTTTAGTCTAGAGATCATAGCACATACTTTCTTCAAGATTTGCTAAAATAAAATTAATTCATTATGTAGTACAAAACTTTATTGTTTAATTTGTCTTCATTTGGTTAAGATGGTATATTTCTAGAATCACCGACTTTTTTTTATTATCTGTAAACTAAAGGAGCCTAAATACAATGGTTGTTTTTCTGCCTAAACAAGTTTGTACTGCGTGTGCAAATGCATTTTACTAATTGAATAGACAAGTACATATGTGGTGAAAATGTGTGTTGCTGTTGCTATTCAGTTGCTCAGCCATGTCTGACTCTTTTGTGACCCCATGGACTATAGCCCACCAGGCTTCTCTGTCCATGGGATCTCCTAGGCAAGAACACTGGAGTGAGTTGCCATTTCTTTCTCCAGAAGATCTTCCCTACCCAAGAATTGAATCCGTGTCTCCTACTCGATATGCAGATTCTTTTCCACTGAGCCATCAGGGAAAGTGTGTATACAATGTTGTACTTTGAAAATATTTTACCTCTGAAAAGGCAAGAGAAAAACATGTGTGAGTTAATTGTAAGTTGATGATGCAATTAGTAATATTTGTCTTCTATCACTAGATATATTTGATGAGATGCACCCTTCAGCAGGGAACACAATTATACATTATAGTAAGATAGTATTTAATTTTGGCACACGTGCATATTAAATGACACTAGGCATGATTGGTGACTTGCTTTGGGTTTATTTTGCTTTTGTTGTTCTAGGTTCTTGAGATAGTTTAGATTATAAGCTTTTCTAATATCTGAATTTAGTGATATAAATGTCACTGTCAGTACTGCTGTAGCTGTGCCAAACAAATGTTGGCATATTGTATTTTCATTCAGTTCAGTGTATTTTTAAAAATTTTGTTCCCTTCTTGATGCAGTGTATTGGTTAGTTTCTCGGTGATTGGATATTTTCCTATTATATTTCTACCATTGATTTCTAGTTTGGTTCATTTGTGGCCAGAGAACACATTATCAGTCAGTTCAGTTCAGTCTCTCAGTCAGGTCCGACCCCATGGACTGTAGCACACCAGGCTACCCTGTCCATCACCAACTCCCGGAGCTTGTTCAAACTCAGGTCTATTGAGTCGGTGATGCCACCCAACCATGTCATCCTCTGTCATCCCCTTTTCCTCCTGCCTTCAATCTTTCCTAGTGTCAGGGTCTTTTCCAATGTCAGTTCTTTGCATCATGTGGCCAAAGTATTGGGGCTTCAGCTTCAGCATCAGTCCTTCCAATGAATATTCAGGATTGATTTCCTTTAAGATTGACTTGTTTGATCTCCTTGCAGTCCAAGGGACTCTCAAGAGTCTTTTCCAACACCATAGCTCAAAAGCATCAATTCATGTAAATCCATGGCTGATTCATGTCAATGTATGACAAAAACCACTACAATATTATAAAGTAATTAGCCTCCAACTAATAAAAATAAATGAAAAAAAAAATTAAAAGTATAGAAAGAAAAAAAAAAGCATCAGTTCTTCAGTGCTCAGCTTTCTTTATGGTCCAACTCACACATCCATACATGACTACTGGAAAAACCATATATTTGACTATATGGACCTTTGTTGGCAAAGTAATGTCTCTGCTTTTTAATATGCTGACTAGGTTTGTCATAGCTTTTCTTCCAAGGAGCAAGTGTCTTTTAATTTCATGATTGCAGTCACCATCTGCAATGATTCTGTAGCCCGAGAAAATAATATCTGTCACTGTTTCCATTCTTTCCCTATCTATTTGCAATGAAGTGATGGGACCGAATACCTTGATCTTTGTTTTTTGAATGCTGAGTTTTGAACACATTCTATATGAAATCAATTATTAAACCTCAAATTAAATTTCTGATGCTTGTTTTGTGGCCAGTGTATGGACTATTTTGGTATATGCTCCATGGGCACCACTGAGTTTTTCTCTTGCTGATTTTCTATCTAGTTCTTCTATCAACTGTTGAGAGAAGGTCTCTGAAATCTTTACCTATAGTTGTGAATTTGTCTACATCTCTTTTTAGTTCTATTAGTTTTTACTTCATATATTTTGCAGCTCTGTTCCTGGTGCATACACATTTTTGATTACTATTCTTCATAGCTTGGCCCTTTTTCATTATACTATATCCCTCCTGATCTCTAGTAATTTTAATTTAGTCAATTCTGGGTTTTTCTATTAATATTTATATGATATAACTTTTGCCATCCTTCCAGTTTAACCTGTTTCCATTGTTATATTTAAATTAGTTTCTTGTAGACATTATATAGTTGCATCATCTTTTAAAATGAATTCTGCCAGTCTCTGTTTTTCTTAATTGATGCATTTAGATCATTTGTTTGATTTAATTATTATTAATATATTAATGCTTAAGTCTATAATTTTTGTATTTTTTATTATTTTTCTATATTTTAATTTCTCTCCTTTTTTTAAATGTTCTTTTTATGGGATATTTCAACTTTTCTTTAGAATTTCAATTTGATTTATGTATGGGATTTTTGAGTGTATCTTTTTGTGTTTTTTTTCAATGGTTTCTCAAAATATTATATATACATAACTTACAGTTTACTGGTGGTATCATTTTACCAGTTCATGTGAAGTGTGGAATCCTTACTTCACTTTACATCTCTTTATCCTCCTTCATTTATAATATAATTGTCAAATATTTCCTCTACATATATTTACAGCCATGTCAAGTGGTATTATAACTTTTGTTCCACCCATCAAGCATTATTTGGAAAACTAACGTGGAGAGAGAAAGTTTATTATATAATTCCATATTTTTGCCCACTCTATTCCTTCTTCCATTATGATGTTCCCAAATTTCTTTCTTTATCATTCTTTCCTGTTTATAGAACTTCCTTCAGTCCTTCTTTTGGTGTAGGTCTGCTGGCAAAAATTCTTTTAGCTTTCCTTTGTCTGGATAGTCCCTGCATTTCTGAAGTATACTGTCACTGGACTTAAGATAAATAGCTGACAGTTTTCTTACAACACTTGAAAAATATTGTGCCACTTCCTTTAAACTTTCATAGTTTCTAACAAGAAAACTGCTGTCAAACTGTTCTGCTTCTTTAGATAAGGTATCATTTCTCCCTTGATGTTTTCAAATGTTGTCTTTGGATTTAGTTTTCAGAAGTTTGAATATAGTGTGTCTTATTTTGGATTTGGGGGATTTATCCCATTTAGCTCAACTTCTTGAATCTGTAAATGTATTAATATGTCTTTTGCCAAATTTGGGAACTTATTTCAGCCATTATTTTCCAATTACTTTTTCATTACCCCACTTCCCCCTTTTCTATCTGGACTCTAACAACACAAATGTTAACTCTATCATCAATGTCTCAGAGATCTCTGAAACTGTGTTCATTTTTTAAGTGTATTTTCTTTGTTTCTCACATTGGATAATTCTATTGTTCTTCGACTTCTCAGATTCTTCCTCTGTCCCCTTCTGCTTTTGAGCACATTTGTTTGAGTGTTTATTTCAATTATTGTGCTTATCAGTTTTAAAATATCCATTTGTAGACGTTTCCTATTTTTCAGATTAGTTTTAAACACCTTTGTAATTGTCTACTGAAGGAATTTTATGATGACTGCTTTTAACTCTTTATATAATTCTAACATCTCTGTCATTTTGGTGTTGGCATCTATTGAGTGCCTTTTTTTCTTTTTCCCAGTTAGCTTGAGATCTTCTTAGTTCTTGTCTGACAGTTTCATATTGAAGCCTGAGCACTTAGGCATTATGTAATGGGATTCTGGATCTTGTTTAAATCAGTTTTGGATGGCTTCCTTTGACGCTTCTCTAACAAGGGAAGAAGAAGACAAAAGCTCCCTCCTGCCAGGTGGCAGTAAATGTAGTACAGCTTTCCCCAGGACCTCCTTTGAGACTCAAGGAAATGGGTCATTATTGTAAAGTAGGGGTGGGAGTTCATGTCCCTCACTAGGCCTCCACTGGCCCCTCTTTGAATGGAAGAAGTAGGAGCACCTTGTCGGTATTCCTCACTTGGCCTTCATTAACATCATTCCAGCAGCCCTGCAGAAATGGTGATGTGGCTTCATTAACACTAAACAATGCAACATTTCTGGCGTTACACTAGTCCTCCTCTGCTATTACTCCACTATGGAGAGAGAAGTACCTTGTTACTGATGTGTAACCTTGGAATTCCAGGATCCCCTCAGTGCAGTATTTACACCAAAGTGTTAGAGGGCTCATTACCAACTGTCAGGGATGATCCACAGCCCGATACCTGATCTTGTCTCACATCACACTAGCAGATGGATTGAGGCATCTCATTTTCTTCTGGTAAGTGTGGAAGTCTGGGATCGTCAATCAGCCTTTGCTGCCATGACTGGGGGTGGGTCATTTGTTCTGTGGTCTTTTGGTTGGCATATAGTGGTTACTGCCTAAACATTTTTTTTGTTTTACTGGATTGTGTGCTCAGTCGCTTAGTCATGTCCAGCTCTTTGTGATCCCATGAACTGTAGCTGCCAGGCTCCTCTGTCTGTGGGCTTTTTCAGGCAAGCATACTGGAATGGGTTACCATTTCCTCCTCCAGGGGCTCTTCCCGACCCAAGGATCAAACCAACATCTCCTGTAATTGGCAGGCAGACTCTTTACCACTGAGTTACTTGGGAAGACCCTTACTGGGCTACCATTTTGCTAAGATTTGGCAGTGAGAATAGGCTTTCAATGGACCCTTTATGGTTTGTATTTGCTGGTATTTCCAGGTCACCACCTTCTTTAGCTCCAAGTTTGGTTATATGAAACAAAAAGAATATCTGGTAAACTCACCACTGTGTCATTGTTTGGGTCCCAATGTCACTAGCTGGTCTGCTTTCATCTTTCCACCTTCCAGTCTTTCTATGTTTCTTTTTTAAATATGTAATATCTAGAGCTTTGAATTGTACTTAATAGAAAGAAGAGGAAAAAAAGTATATCTATTCCATAATTCCAGAACTAGCTACCACTTGATTTATTTTTCTGGAGCTGTGAATATATATTATGTTTCTTTTTCTGAGAAAATTTAACTCATTATTCCAAAAGGACATTACTCATTATTACATTCTGGCTTTAACATAACATATTATTTGAGGAAAAAGTATTCTGATTTCTAAAAAAAGTTTGGAAATACTTAAATCCAACTTTTTTCAACTGGATTTTTACAAAGTATTAGGCTCTACTGGGTATTACTTGAGTGATTATTTTCTCAGCTATCTCCAGAATGAGAAATAGCTAGTAACACTTTAAAATAGATGGGCTTTCCTGGTGTCTCAGAGGGGAAAGTATCTGCTTGCAATACAGGAGACCCAGGTTTGATTCCTGGGTCAGGAAGATCCCCTGGAGAAAGGAAGGGCTACCTATTCCAATATCTTTCCCTGGAGAATTCCATGGACAGAGGAGCCTGGCAGGTTACAATCCATGAGGTTGCAAAAAGTCAAACATGACTGAGTGACTAACATTTTCACTTTCTAAAATAGATACATAGAAATTCATTCATTACACACAATAAAAATCCTAGCATATTGGGCATTAATTCCATTTGAAAACCAAAGTGAAAAGTGCTGTGACTATAACACATTGTCAAGAGTTTTGCCAGGATATATTACAGAGAACTAAAAGCTTAAAACAGTAGCTGCTGCTGTTTCAAATATGAAAATATAATTATGCCAATCAACTTGAAAAATAAATTTATTTATATTCTGAGGAAGCAGAAGCAGCTTTTGAGCATCTAATAAGATGATGCTCTTACTAATTACAAAGGGAAACCAGCTGTATTAACAATGCTAAGTATTTACTTAAAACTTAAATAAATACCAAGATTGAGTATATTATCAAGTTTGTGAATGTCTTCCTAACTTCACGAAAAAAGTATTGACCAGTGCATGTAGAATGTATTAAAAGAATAAAAATGTATTATCTGACAAAGCTTGAAAGCCTTAATAATCAAACTTAAAGAGTACTCATTTTTCTCCCTCATCACAGATGAGAAAGATACAACTTTTCATCTTTCATCTAGATTTCATTTTTTTATTTTATTTTTATTTTTTTCATTTATTTTTATTAGTTGGAGGCTAACTACTTTACAATATTGTAGTGGTTTTTGCCATACATTGACATGAATCAGCCATGGATTTACATGTGTTCTCCATCCCGATCCCCCCTCCCGCCTCCCTCTCCATCCCATCCCTCTGGGTCTTCCCAGTGCACCAGCCCTGAGCACTTGTCTCATGCATCCAACCTGGGCTGGTGATCTGTTTCACCCTTGATAGTATACTTGTTTCTATGCTATTCTTTCAGAACATCCCACCCTCGCCTTCTCCCACAGAGACCTAAAGTCTGTTTTGTACATCTGTGTCTCTTTTTCTGTTTTGCATATAGGGTTAGCCTTACCATCTTTTTAAATTCCATATATATGCGTTAGTATACTGTATTGGTGTTTATCTTTCTGGCTTACTTCACTCTGTATAATGGGCTCCAGTTTCATCCATCTCATTAGAACTGATTCAAATGAATTCTTTTTAATTTTTAATTTTCATCTAGATTTTAATTAACCCATAAGAGCCACTCTATAACTATGCCACTCAAGTTCATCCTCACTGGAAACAAGATGATGGTATGAGAGTTAGTTCCATATCTACTGTAACTCAGAAGACAGGAAATGTACCCCCTTCAGTATTCTCCTGGGAAGTCTAATGACACAATGAAGGTAACTAGAAGGACATGTGGATCATAGTGAAATGGATCACTCAGAATAGACTTACCCAGGCTGAAACCCTAGCTTTTCCTCAGTTCTTATTATCAAAAAACATATGGATGAACATAGAGATGGAAAGAAGCAAACATATTAAGTGCAGTAAAAATGTCTGCTTCAATGAACTTGTCAACATTGCCTGAATGATGAAGTACAGATACAGATATTTACCCAGAGGGTTCCCTAGCACCATTAAATGTTCTGAGGACTGGCCAGACTCTGGATTTCTATATTGACAGCAATATATTAAGAACATTTTCTACAAATCAACAGTAGCATAGATTCTCAGTTAGTTATGGGATACAAAAATGAAAACATCATAGTAACAGAATATTTGACATATCAAATAAGCTTAATTTCATTGTCAAAGAGCTATATTCTGTTGGAAGGCAAAAATGATTTTATTTGTTTGTTTGTTTCAGAAATGATCTTTTTTTTTTTTAATCTTCAAGAACCAGTTAAGACAAAGGCTATGCATGTGAGTGTGCGTGAGTCACTTAGTAGGTTCGACTCTTTGCAGCCCCATGCGCTACAGCCCACCAGGCTCCTCTGTCCATAGAATTCTCCAGGCAAGAATACTAGAATGGATTTGCCTTTCCTTTCTCCAGGGAATCTTCCTTACCCAAAGTTCTAAACTGGTCCCCTGCATTACAGGCAGATTCTTTACCATCTGAGCCACTAGGGAAGCCCAAGGAAAGGCAATAGGAAGTCATAAAAAAGACGTCATTGTTTTCATTGTAACCAGATTGATATAGAAGTACATAAGAATTCTTTTCACTGAAATAAAATATGACAATTTTTATGTATAAAATCTGGATTATCACAGACCGGTTGACACTGAACGTTCTTCCTTATGTCTTGGACACATCTCAAAGACATGCATTTAAATACTAAAACAAAAACAAAATCTGATTCTTTGAGAGTCCTGATAACAGAAGAGACTTGGTGATTTTATGTCTACTAGAACACCGCAGAAAACAGAAACCCAATAAGTAATTTACTTGCAATATATTAATAAATGAGTGTGGGATAAATAGTTTAGAATCCAAAGCATACTACTTCTCTTTCCTTGGATCCTCTTAGTGTCTCCATATAATATCATGTCTCTTCATGATAATATTGAATGGAGTGTGCTGTGCAAAATGCAGAGGTTTCAGTTGTGATGAAGCTGTGAACCAGAAGCTGTTCCTCTTCTATCAGTTTATTGAGGCCTTAAACTGCATCAAAACTGTGGTTTTTTTCCAGTGGTCATGTATGGGTGTGAGAGTTGGACTATAAAGAAAGCTGAGTGCTGAAGAATTGATGCTTTTGAACTGTGGTGTTGGAGAAGACTCTTGAGAGTCCCTTGGACTGTAAAGAGATCCAACCAGTCCATCCTAAAGGAGATCAGTCCTGGGTGTTCATTGGAAGGACTGATGCTGAAGCTGAAACTCCAATACTTTGGCCACCTGATGCGAAGAGCTGACTCATTGAAAAAGACCCTGATGTTGGAAAAGATTGAAGGTGGGAGGAGAAGGGGATGACAGAGGATGAGGTGGTTGGACAGCATTACCGGCTCCATGAACATAAGTTTGAGTGAACTCCGGGAGTTGGTGATGGACAGGGAGGTCTGGCGTGCTACAATCCATGGGGTCACAAAGAATCAGACACGACTGAGTGACTGAACTAAACTGCATCAGAACTCAGATCTGAGCCTATGTCAACTGTCCAGTTTCATAAAGATCTCTAGAAACACTCTTTCAATCAACACTCTGGGTTGGCAGAGAGTTTTGAACACTTTGAAATAGAATTTATATTACTTACTTCAGTTCTATTCTAATCTGTTAAGTAACTATATTTAAAATTAATTTTCTATTGTTTGGATTTTATGATTTAACAGTACAGGTAAAATTACAGAAAAAATAGAGATTCATGTTATTTGTAGAGATATTGGTCTTCACTAATCTCTTTTACCCCCAAGTGGTAGTAAAAAAAGTTAAAACAGACTTAGTTCTCCACTTCAATAACTGATGAAATACTTCAATTGTTTGGGAGTTATCTCTTTGAGAGACACCTCTATTTGTGTCATGACAAGATTATAGTCATCTGTAATTCTGCTTGGAATTTAAGTAAAGATTGACAGGAAACCTATAAAATATATCAAGCAATAGTACAATTATACACAATCAACACATATATTTACACAGTCAACAGTATGAAATAAATTTTAATATCTGTATGAAATTGAGTTGGACCCCTCCAAAAGATGGTAGGGAGGGAAACTATAGGGAATAAATTCTTGACATTATTTTTTACACAATTATTATTCTATTGTTTAGAGAAAAAGTAAAACAAAACAAAACAAATTCCACAAGCCTAATGATGCAGCTGTTATGTCTTATGAATCATTGACATTTATAGAGATATTTATCTTGTTAGTTAAACTGGTCTAAGAATTAAACACATATTAAAAACATATAAACTATAATCTATGATAGACCACATTGGGCAAACAAAAATCCATCACAAACTTATGAAGATCTTACATTCAGAGTGAGAAATTTTCCTTTTTGGAATCTACTAAAGGAAAATAGAGTTAGAAAATAAAATTAAGTAATTGTGTGGTGTTTAGGCTATGGGGAAGAAATAAATAAAAAGCTAATTGGACAGAAGAGTAGCAAGAAATCAAGGAAACCAGATTTCCTCCTTGCTTGGGGTGTTTTGCTTCAATAAATTAGAAAGGTGTAAATTACACTCCAAACTGAAATTCAATCTACCCCATAAAAAGAAAACTGCAAGTATGTATCTACCTTTGCATTTTTATCCATAACACTTTTAGGTATATGACAAAGGGCCCACCATCTGATGTCAGAACTCTCAAAAAAAATCACTTCCATAGCACATACCTTTCAAAATGAGTGTGACAGAAGTGAAATATTGACCGTATCTGTTTTAAAATTGCTGTTTAAAAGTAGATTTTTAAAAAGTGAGTCTGTCCAAAGACTTGAAAAAATTAAGAGGGCAGCTAGAGTTGATTATATAGACTAATTGCCAAAGAGTAGGTAACTAGTAGATTAGACAGAAGTGCAAAGAACTGAGAAATACTGGAACATAGTTATATCAGTAGTGATATTATTCTCCAAGACAAAATTCCTCTAGATTTTTATTATAATTCCAAAATTTCCCCCCAAATCTGATACTGTCCCCACGCTTAAAACCAAAAGCTTGGTCTAAGTGACTGAGATCAGTTTTAGCTTAAGTATTCTCTGATTAAATATGTATATGAAGTGAAGCTTAAGAAAGAAACAGTAGTACTGACTTAAAGTCTATGGTGAATTTGGAGGATGGGCTTGTTTATCTTCATTTAAGAAGTTATCAAATGTCATTTTAATTCTAAGTTTATCTCTTGATGACTTGTGGTAAAAAAAAAAAAAACTTAAAAACATCTCATGAAAATATGCTTGAAATCACTATCAATTTTTATTATTATGCAAATTGAAAGAAGATATGCTTTTGCATCAATTGACTGAAAAATACTGGAAAGATGGCTAATGCCAAGTGTTGGTGGAGGTGTGGGGAGTAAGACACACTCAGGTGTTGGTGGCGAGAGCATAGACCAGTACAATTAGCCTGGGGAGCACATTGGATTAATCATTACCATTCCTAGGGAGAGGAGAGCAGCTCTACCCAGAATATTTATATTCCAGAGAAAAGTGATGCAAACCCAGATCATGTGCAGGATATTCATGAAAATGTCATCTGTAGTGGCAGAAATTAGAAAGAATCTCTGTGTCTCTCAGGAGGAGAGTAAGCTAAATGTCATCGACACGCACTGGTGAGTAAGGCAACTCAAGCTACCTGCAACATAGATCTTAAAAAATAGACTGTGGTTTGAAAAAAGTAAGAAAAGT
This sequence comes from Cervus canadensis, assembly GCF_019320065.1. Taxonomy (NCBI): domain Eukaryota; kingdom Metazoa; phylum Chordata; class Mammalia; order Artiodactyla; family Cervidae; genus Cervus; species Cervus canadensis. Next base: position 37,661,460 of record NC_057397.1, read on the forward strand.
CACATCAGATGAAATGATTTAGACAAATTAAAAATACACGCAAAGAAAGCAACGGGAAATCTTGTTAGAACACAAACACAAAACATACACATTAAACATAATAAAGTGGTTTTCTCCGTAAATGGAGGATAAGGGGGTTGAGGTGTGGTGATAAAATAGAATAAATAAACATCAGCAATAAGAAACAGACTAGTAAATAACAAATAAAATGGAGCAATACTAATATTATGCCATGATCTGAGAAATGAATGAATGAATCCTCCACATCTGAGGATAGCGCAAATGCCACACTTACACAATGGTGGTGGGAGCATAATCTGTTATATTCACTGAAAGACTGTTTGGCCGTTTCTTATAAAAGTCAAACATACATTTACCATGCATACTAGCAATTCCATTCCTATATACTTAACCACGAGAGCAAAAATATATGTCTACAAAAAAGTGTACATAAATTTTCAGAGTATTTTTATTTCATAAAATCCCTAAAAGCATTACAAATATTCAACATGTGAATAGATAAATAAGTGTGTATTTATATACAGTAATGGGATACTAGTCAGTCATCTAGTCCTTTGATGCACATAACAAGTTGTTGTTGTTGTTGTTGTCCAGTCACTAAGTCATGTCCAGCTCTTTGCGACCCCGTGGACTGCAGCATGCCAGACTTATTTGTCCTTCACTATCTCCCAGAGTTTGCTCAAACTCACGTCCATTGAGTCAATGATGTCATTCAACCGTCTTATTCTCTGTTGCCCTCTTCCCCTCCTGCCTTCAATCTTTCCCAGCTTAAGGATCTTTTCCATAATAAACATAATATAATAAATATAATAAAAAATCAATAAACTTAACTTGCTGGGCTCCTCTGTCCATGGAATTCTCTAGACAAGAATACTGGAGTGGGTTGCCATTTCCTTCTCCAGCAGATCTTCCTGACCCAGGGGTTGAACCTAATTCTCTCGCATTGTGGGCAGATTCTTTACTGTCTGAGCCACCAGGGAAACCCAATAAACATAACAACTTGGAACATTTCAAATTATGCCAAATGAATGAAGTCAGATACAGAAGAGAATCTATAGTATTACTTTTACATGAAATTCTAGAATAGGTAAAACTAATCTTCTCTGAAAGAAAATGGATCATTCCTAGGCTTGGGGTATCTTATTCCATTCAGGCTTCTATAATAAAAAATACCATAGCTGGCAGCTATGAATAATAGAAGTTTTGCTCTCACAGATCTGGATGCTGAGAAGTCCTACATCAAGGCACCAGAGGTCTCTGGTGCAAGCCCTCTTCCTGATTCAAAAACAGCCATGTTTTCACTGTGTCTTCATGTAGTGGAAGAGGTGAGAGAGGTCCTTTGGGATTTCTTTTCTGAGGGCACTAAACTCAGATGGTGAAGAACCCGCCTGCATGCAGGAGACCCCAGTTCAATTCCTGGGTTGGGAAGATCCCCTGAAGAAGGAATAGGCTACCCACTCCAGTATCTTTGGGCTTCCCATGTGGCTCAGCTGGTAAAGAATCTGTCTGCAATGCAGGAGACCTGGGCTTGATCCCTGGGTTGGGAAGATCTGCTGGAGAAGGAATAGGCTACCCACTCCAATATTCTTGGGCTTGCCTGGTGGCTCAGCTGGTAAAGAATCTGTCTGCAATATAGGAGACCTGGGTTTGATCCCTGGGTTGGGAAGATTCCCTGGAGAAAGGAAGAGCTACCCACTCCAGTATTCTGGCCTAGATAATTCCATGGATTGTATAGTTTATGGAGTCGCAAAGAGTCTGACCCGGCTGAGCGACTTTCGTGTTCTTTCTTTCACTTTCAATCCTCTTTATGAGGGCTCCATTTTCATAACCTAATCACCTCCAAAAACCCTACTCCCTACCACCACTTCATTAAGGATTAGATTTCAACATAAGAATTTTGGGAGTATACATTCAGTCAATCATGAGGTATGGAGTTGATGGGGAAGGAGGATGAGGGAATTTGAGGAGTATTAGAAATGCTTTGTATCTTTATTTGAGGGGTTAATACTTATTTGAGGGGTGTTATATATATACATACATATATATATATCTGTCAAATTCATCAAACTGCACACTTATTTTTTGGAAATTAGGTATCAATAGAATTGATTCTCAAAATTGCGAAAATTTTGTGATATAGCAACAATAATTACAACACTCTGAGAACATCAGGGACAATTCTGAAGAAGTTGAACAGAGGCTATAAAATGTCAGACAAACTTACTTTCTGAGAATTTAAGTGAAATACATTTGAACTCTTCTTTTTTAAGAATTTTATTTTATTATTTTGTTTTATTATTATTATTATTACTACTACTACTATGTTTGGCTGCACTGGGTCTTTATTGCTATGTGCGGGCTTTCTCTAGTTGCAATGTGTGGGCTTCTCATTGAAGCTGGTGTCTCTTGTTGTGGTGCACAGACTCTAAGCTCACAGGCTTCAGTAGTTGTGACTCATGGGCTGTAGAGTGTGGCCTCAATAGTTGTGGCACTTAGGCTCAATTGCCCCACAGCATGTGGGATCTTCCTGCACCAGGGATTGAACCCCTGTCCCTTGCACTGGAAAGCGGTCCAGTCTGAACCACTGGACCACCAGGGAGATCCTTGAAATCTAATTTTAAAGAGTTCAATTAAAAGGGGAAAATGGAGCCATGGTATTTACTATGTGCTATCTAGTGAATTATTTTCACATTTTCCTTCACAAATCTTTTCCCCAGTTTACAAAGGAAACATTCAAGACTCAGAGATGTTAAGAAAATTGACCAAGAACTCCATTTTGTAAAGTGACAGAACTAGCAATAAAGCTAAGTCTAATTCCACAAATTGATTCATTTTGATTTGGAATTTTTTATGAATATTCTCTATAATATGAAGTAATGCGCTGGGTTCCCAGGATTTCTGTGAGACACTTGGGCAGTTGTCAGTTTTAGAAATATTTAACAAAGATTTTTTATATTTTTCTTTAGACTTCCCCTCCTCACACTAATTAGATCAGAATTTCTGAATTGTCCAAAATTTCAACATTAAACTTTACTAATTTGGATCAAAGAGATAATAGTTGGGATAAATGAGTGAAAAGTCCAAATTATAAGATATTCTTGAAGAAATATAGCTTCATCACTTCTAGGCAGAGACTGTAACTTGAACTCTCCTAATCAAGGCCACCTAATAGAAGTTTTGTAGTTGAACAGATTAGAATGATTTCTAATTAACATGCCAAAGCACTCTCCAAAATCCTGTTGATTGAACCTTGTATTGTGAATTCTTTTCATGTGAAACACACCAAAATATTTTATTTAGTTTCTTACCCCTAAATTAAATTAAAAAATATATATATATATATATTATACCTGATTCAGGAATCCATTTTTGGAGAATAAAAAAAATAAAATAAAAAATAAATCAGCCTCTCCTAGAAATGCTTAACAAATGTCAAATCAGGAAAAGCAAAAAGAGAGAGGCTTAGCTGCAGCAAAAATTGTGTTTTTTTTTTGTTTTTCTGTTTTTAAATCAAAGGTAGTGATTAAAATGTCTAAAATCCAGAGAGATGCCAAAAGGCAAGTATGAAAGCTAGCCCCTTGGAGTTGAAAGAGACTTCATATGTATGACAGGTTCCAAGGATTCTTCCTGCAAGAGAAAATATTTGCAGTAGGGGACAGAGGAAAGTCTTTTTTATATTAATTTCTTGAGCTGCTTGTCGCCAGAACCATCCCCTCTGCTGTTCCCTGTCACTTTTGGAGGTCTTTGAGGCAAGCCCAAGCTGCACGCCTGTCCCAACAGTGGTGTTTTCTCTTCAAAGAACCATTGCTACAGTCTCTCAGTTCTGTGCAGGAACTGAAAAGCCTTTGAAATCGGTGCAGCCTCACTGCACAGCTAGTAATAAGCATTAGAGAAAAACACGCAGCTCATTTGTTTAAAAGTTCATTCGCTCCAGTGTGATTTAGACAGATGTGGGGTGGGTTGTGCTCAGCGCAACTTAGCCCCGTGCCAAAGTAGAGCTAGGTCTCCTTTCAGAGAGTGCCTCGGTCCCTGCCCATTGCTGAGCTTCTGCAACAATGGGGCTTTGAAAGAGAAAAAGGAAAAAAAAAAAAAAAGGAAAAAAAAAGAAAAGAAAGAGAAAAAGAGAAAGAGATGACACCAGGGGGAGAAGCTGACAGCTGAGTCCAAATTCAAACAGCCCTTCTAGTGTCCAGGACAGAGGCACACATCTGAAGGTGGGCTGAGGTCTGGGTTCAGAACAGCCCAAAGAATTAATTTAAAAGAATTTCCCCGCCCATTCCCTGTAAAAGAAGCAGCAGCAGCTCTGGTAAAATACTTCGCAGATCACGGGGCACTTAGCCATGTAGATGCTGCTGTATTCGCAGAGACTTTCTGGGAAAGAAATCTGAGGAACAGTGGCTTCTGGGATTATTTTCTATCAGACACAAATAACAAATAAAAACCATTGATGTTTTTCATCGAATAGGGGATCTGAGCAATAAACACACATTACTAGCGACAGTTTATTTCCTCCAGAAACAACGCTCTTTGCTAAGAGGCATGTATTCATTAGTCATGATGCATGCAAAGTAACAGTCATTTTGAGATGTGGAACATTCATTGCAATCAAGATATGTTTTTGCTAACCTATGCAGACATACTGATAGCCTTGAGGTACGATGTTAATTCCACAGGCAAATGGATCTATTGTTATGATCTCGCTGAAAGCTTAGAAATTGCTTTTATATTTAAAACCTTATTTTGAGAGCTGTCAGGCTACAAAAAAATACAAATCCAGTTGTTAAAGAGTGCCAGAGATTTTTCAAGTAAGTCTTGAAAATGATAAAGTACAAATGACGAAATATAATATCTATAATATGTGTTTGATGTATTTAAAAAGCATGTTTCTTGATCATCTCTTTAGACCACACTAAATTTGTGTGCACAATTATAACTATTATACAGTTTAGCCACTTGTAAGTTAAAATAAAGCTTCAAAGAAACGGGAATGCTAATTAGAAATGGGGTTATCGGAAGACAGTAATTGAATTAGAACTGAAATTGGGATATCCCTGTAATTAGGCAGTTGTGTGAGAATTTGAGTTTGGCGAAGTCCATGAAAACTTAGTCTTCCACTGAATTGCTTTATAATGGATAGAATTTGACAACATCTTGAAGACTGAATTATATTCTTTGCAGCCAAAGATGGAAAAGCTCTATACAGTCAGCAAAAACAAGACCAGGAGCTGACTATGGCTCAGATCATGAACTCCTTATTGCCAAATTCAGACTTAAATTGAAGAAAGTGGGGGAAACCACAAGATCATTCAGGTATGACCTAAATCAAATCCCTTACGATTATACAGTGGAAATGACAAATAGATTCAAGGGATTAGATGTGATAGAGTGCCTGAAGAAGTGTGGACGGACGTTTGTGACATCGTACAGGAGGCAGTGATCAAGACCATCCCCAGGAAAAGAAATGCAAAAAGGCAAAATGGTTGTCTGAGGAGGCCTTGCAAATAGCTGAGAAAAGAAGAGAAGCTAAAGGAAAGGAGAAAAAGGAGAGATATACCCATTTGAATGCACAGTTCCAAAGAAGAGCAAGGAGAGATAAGAAAGACTTCCTCAGTGATCAGTGCAAAGAAACAGAGGAAAACAATAGAATGGGAAAGACTAGAGATCTCTTCAAGAAAAGAAGATATTAAGAAGAGGTGGCAAGAATACACAGAAGAATTATACAAAAAAGATCTTTATAACCCAGATTACCATGATGGTGTGATCACTCACCTACAGCCAGACATCCTGTAATGCGAAGTCAAGTGTGCCTTAGGAAGCATCACTACGAACAAAGCTAGTGGAGGTGATGGAATTCCTGTTGAGCTATTTCAAATCCTAAAAGATGATGCTGTGAAGGTGCTACATTCAATATGCCAGCAAATTTGGAAAACTCAGCAGTGGCCACAGGACTGGAAAAGGTCAGCTTTCATTCTAATCCCAATGAAAGAGAATGTCAAAGAATGTTTAAACTACTGCACAGTTGCACTCATCTCACATGCTAGCAAAGTAATGCTCAAAATTCTTCAGGTCAGGCTTCAACAGTACATGAACCATGAACTTCCAGATGTTCAAGCTGGATTTAGGAAAGGCAGAGGAACCAGAGATCAAATTGCCAACACCCATTGGATCATCGAAAAAGCTTTATTGACTATGCCAAAACCTTTGTGTGAATCACAACGAACTGTGGAAAATTCTGAAAGAGATGGGAATGCCAGACCGCCTGACCTGCCTCCTGAGAAATCTGTATACAGGTCAAGAAGCAGCAGTTAGAACTGGACATTGAACAACAGATTGGTTCCACATAGGGAAAGGAATACATCAAGGCTGTATATTGTCACCTTTCGTATTTAATGTATATGCAGAGTACATCATGAGAAATGTCAGGCTAGATGAAGCACAAGCTGACATCAGGATTGTTGGGAGAAATATCAATTACCTCAGATACACAAATGACATCACCCTTATGGCAGAAAGCAAAGAAAAACTAAAGAACCTCTTGATGAAAGTGAAAGAGGAAAGTGAAAAAATTTGCTTAAAACTCAACATTCAGAAAGCTAAGATCATGGCATCTGGTCCCCTTACTTCATGGCAAATAGATGGGGAAACAGTGGAAACAGTGGCTGACTTTATTTCTTTGGGCTCCAAAATCACTGCAGCTGGTGACTTTAGCCATGAAATTAAAAGATGCTTGCTCCTTGAAAGGAACGCTATGACCAACCTAGATAGCATATTAAAAAGCAGAGACATTACTTTGCCAACAAAGGGCCATCTAGTCAAAGATATGGTTTTTCCAGTAGTCATGTCCAGATGTGAGAATTGGATTATAAAGAAAGCTGGGCACTGAAGAATTGATGCTTTTGAACCGTGCTGTTGGAGAAGACTCTTGAGAGTCCCTTGGTCAGCAAGGAAATCAAACCAGTCAATCTTGAAGGAAATTAGTCCTAAATATTCATTGGAAGGTTTGATGCTGAGGCTGAAGCTCCAATACTTTGGCTACCTGATGTGAAGAACCGACTCATTTGAAAAGACCTTGATGCTGGAAAAGACTGAAGGCAGGAGGAGAAGTGGACAACAGAGGATGAGATGGTTGGATGGTATCACCAACTCTATGGACATGAGTTTGAGCAAGCTCCGAGAGTTAGTGATGGGCAAGGAAGATTGTTGTGCTGCAGTCCATGGGGTCACAAAGTGTTGGACACATCTGAGGGAGTGAACTGAAATGACTGAAGATCGAATGAAACAGACTTCTAGTTTGTGGGATGAGAAGGCTGTGAGTATAGTGTAGAAGAGCTGATCTGGAGCTGTATAAACTTGGTTTGAATCCTGTCCTATGTACCTACTATCTTAAAAACTGTTGAGCAATAAGCAACCAGATGCATGATGGATTATTCAGAAAGTCAACTGTGAGAGAGTCTCACATTCAGGATATTTACAAAGGAGTGCCCCAGAACCAACACTTGTGGAGAAGAGGGGAAGAAAGCCAGAGTGTACTGAAGAGATTCCTGTCTAATTGATGAACACGTGGAGCTCTGGAGCTCAAAGGGTTCTTCAGGGATGGTCAGGTCTTGATACTCTCACATCTGTTTTTCCTATTGGATGGTATCTAAGAATCAATGTTTTCAAACTGTGATACTTGAGAAAACTCTTGAGTGTCCCTTGGACAGCAAGGAGGTGAAGCCCATCATCCTAAAGGAAATCAACCCTGAATATTCACTGAAAGGACTGATGCTGAAGCTGAAGCTACAATACTTTGGCCATCTGATGCAAAGAGCCAACTCATTGGGAACAACCTTGATTCTGGGAAAGATTGAGGGCAGGAGGAGAAGGGGACGACAGAAGATGAGAAGGTTGGATAGCATCACTGACATGATGCCATCAGTGGACATGAACCAGGGCAAACTCTAGGAGATGGTGAAGGACAGGGAAGCCTGGGGTGCTGCAGTCAATGGGATTGCAGATTTAGACACAACTTGGCAACTGAACAACACCAAAAGGATTGCAATTACTATTCATTTCAAAATGGACATGAGTTTTAAATAGTAGGCTAGAAAATTATCCTACAATTGATTACATAAAATAGAATTAAAATAAAATTTTAGTTGTTAAAAAATATGTTGAAAGTATATCACATGCACTTACTAAGTAGGAAATACTAATCTATTATTTATAAATATTACAAAAGGAACTGGGCAGTGAGCAGCATCTCAGCATATTTAAAGGGATTAGTTTCACTCCACTATTAAAAAGAAAAGTGCAGCTAATTCCCAGCTCTCAGCATTTCCTATATGCATGCTAACACATAATCTGTATAACATTGTTTGATATCTTTTTATTTTCTTTTGAACTTTTTGTTTTGTATTTGGATGTAGCCAATTAACACTGCTGTAATAGTTTCAAGTGGAACAGTCATACATATACATGTATCCATTTAATACCTTTAAAGTAGCTTTTTTAAAATGCTGTTAAATATTACAGCATAGAAAATGGCTATTGTGTCCAGACACAACTGTTGTCCCTAAACTTCTATTAAATCAAGTGCATAAAAAATATCATGATATTTTTCTGAAACACTCTAATACTGTATGGTGCCTTCTTCAGATCAAGGCTTAATACATTTTCTTTTTCTATACAATATTAGGTAATACAGGGATATTTGTTGTTCATTTAGCTCTAAAGAACATACCCATTTTTTAATGGGACAGCTAGTTCATATACAGGCCCTGCTGTTCCACTGAGTAGCAGATAAAATACTGCTATAGACTGAATGTTTATGTCCCTTCATTATGTCTTTTCTATTCCAGAAATTCTTTCCAAACACTTGCAATTATGCCACAACCACCTTCAAGCCATCATTTAGACTTTACTAATATGCTTTGCTTATTTTTTGAAAACTACTTATTTGAAAACATTGAGTCTTAGTTGCAGCACATGGGGTCTTCACTGCCTCATGCAGGGCCCTTCATTATGGTGCATGGTCCCTCTAGTTGAGGCACGGAGGCTTAGTTGCTCAGTGGCAAGTGGGATCTTAGTTCCCCAACAAGATATTGAAGTCCAGTCCCCCAACCTAATGATATTTGGAATTGGGGTCTGAGAGTTAATTACAGTTAAAGTTCAGTCACTCAGTCGTGTCCAACTCTTTGCAACCCCATGAACTGCAGCACGCCAGGCCTCCCTGTCCATCACCAACTTCTGGAGTCCACCCAAACCCATGTCCATTGAGTCGGTGATGCCATCCAACCATCTCATCCTCTGTCATCCCCTTCTCCTCCTGCCCTCAAGCTTTCCCAGCATCAGGGTCTTTTCCAATGAGTCAGTCCTTTGTATCAGATGGCCAAAGTATTGGAGTTTCAGCTTCAGCATCAGTCCTCCCAATAGATATTCAGGACTGATTTCCTTTATGATGGACTAGTGGGGTCAGCTTGCAGTCCAAGGGACTCCCAAAAGTCTTCTCCAATACCACAGTTCAAAAGCATCAACTCTTCAGTGCTCAACTTTCTTTATAGTCCAACTCTCACATCCATACATGACCACAGGAAAAACCATAGCCTTGGATAGATGGATCTTTGTCGACAAAGTAATGTCTCTACTTTTTAATATGTTGTTTTGGTTGGGCATAACTTTCTTTCCAAGGAGTAAGCATCTTTTAATTTCATGGCTACAATCACCATCTGCAGTGATTTTGGAGCCCAGAAAAATAATTCAGCCACTGTTTCCCCATCTATTTCCCATGAAGTGATGGGACCAGGTGCCATGATCTTAGTTTTCTGAGTGTTGAGTTTTAAGCCAATTTTTTCGCTGTCCTCTTTCACTTTCATCAAGAGCCTCTTCAGTTCTACTTCACTTTCTGCCATAAGAGTGGTGTCATCTGCATATCTGAAGTTATTGATATTTCTCCTAGTAATTTTGATTCCAGCTTGTGCTTCATCTAGCCCATCATTTCTCATGATGTACTCTGCATATAAATTAAATAATCAGGGTGACAATTTACAGCCTTGTCATACTCCGTTCCCTATTTGGAAACAGTCTGTTGTTCCATGTCCAGTTCTAACTGTTGCTTCCTGACCTGTGTACAGATTTCTCAAGAGACAGGTCAGGTGGTCTGGTATTCCCATCTCTTTCAGAGTTTTCCACAGTTTATTGTTATCTACACAGTCAAAGGGTTTGTCATAGTTAATAAAGCAGAAGTAGATGTTTTTTCTGGAATTCTCTTGCTTTTTCGATGATCCAGCAGATGTTGGCAATTTGATCTCTCGTTCCTCTGCCTTTTCTAAATCCAGCTTGAACATCTGGAAGTTCAGGGTTCACCTACTGTTGAAGCCTGGCTTGGAGAATTTTGAGCATTACTTTACTAGCATGTGAGAAGAGTGCTATTGTTCGGTAGTTTGAGCATTCTTTGGCATTGCCTTTCATTGGGATTGGAATGATTATTGACCTTTTCCAGTCCTTGGCCACTGCTGCGTTTTTCAAATTTGCTGACATGTTGAGTGTAGCACCTTCACAGCAATATCTTTTAAGACTTGAGATAGCTCAGCCGGAATTCCATCACCTCCACTAGTTTTGTTCATAGTGATGCTTCCTAAGGCCCACTTGACTTCACATTCCAGGATGTCTGGCTCTAGGTGAGTGATTATACCATCATGATTATCTGGGTTGTGAAGATCTTTTTTGTACAGTTCTTCTGTGTATTCTTGCCACCTCTCCTTCCCTCTTTGCACATTTTTTGCAAAGAACATTTTTGAAATTTTCCCTTAGTATCTCTAATTTTCTTGACGAGATCTCTAGTCTTTCCCATTTTATTGTTTTCCTCTATTTCTTTGCACTGATCACTGTGGAAGCCTTTCTTATTTCTCTTTGCTATTCTTTGGAACTCTGCATTCAAATGGGTATGTTTCCTTTTCTCCTTTGCTTTTCACTTCTCTTCTTTTCACAGCTCTTTGTAAGGCCTTCTCAGACAGCCATTTTGCTTTTTGCATTTCTTTTTCTTTGGGATGGTCTTGATTCCTGTCTTAATAAACAAAGCTTATTAATATGGAAATGTCTATAGAAAAATTATTAACAATGTATTTCTCTAATATGTCAACGGCACAGTGTGATAAATTTGTGGGAGTCTGAAATCCTTATGTCTCACTTCAGAGTTTGAGCAATTATCAGTTAGTTAAAAATATAAACTCACAAAACAGAAATATGTCACAAGAAGGATTCTGTTTTTGCAGATTCAGTGCAAAAACTAGACATTTGTCTAATACATATATTTCTTACAATTTTAATGAATTGAAATAAATATTGATTGCTCAGTGAAAAGTGAGATCTTGCACATTGCATTTTAGTCACCAATGATTAATTTTAGTTTATTAATTTCAGTGAAAAGTAAAATTATCACTGGAATATATATATATATGATAGTACATTGTTTGTAGTTATGTTTGTCACAAGATTTATTATGTAGAATAAATTGTTGACAATTATAAGATTCTCCCGCTACTTTATAGCTCCACTTGAAAATAGGTATTTTAAGTATTACATAATGCATAAAAAATTGATCATTTTTAAGGTAATTAAAGATGTTCAAATATATATATCAAATATATATATCAGTTAGTATTTTCAGTTGCTTTGTATGAAGTCTGCATTACTGTGTGTTGGCTAAACTAAACAATATTTTGCTTGAGGCAGAATAAAACAAAACTTTTTTCAGCTATGACATTTAAATCAAGTCTACATCATAATGATCAAATCAATTACTGTAATGAAGATGAACTTGTCTGGAATGTCAGAGTTTAATAATAAAGAACATTTTAGGTTGGGAGGAGATGATTTAACTTCAGTATGAAGGAGCAGAAGGAAACATCTTAATGAGGATAAAATGATGCTGAAAAAGCACACATTGAAAATAAAGGTGCACAGAAAGAGCTGTAATCATGAGAGTGTGATGAGGTAGACAGTAATTTGTATCTATAAACTAACAGCTTCTCTTTGCCAGACCCTGCCCCATATAAGACATGTGCAGTTGATGGATGGTAGAATTTTAGCATTAGAATTATAGATGCAGGAATTTTAAAATGGAAAGGATCCCATCATCTCTGAAAGGAAGATAGACAAGAGACTGAGACAGCTTAGAGATGTTTCTAAGATAACAAGTTACATAGTAGATTTGGGACCAAATTTCTAATCTCTTTGCATCTATTTTTATACTTATTTTCTTCACCATTTTTGTTCTATTATTTTGGATATTTCTAAAAATTAAATGCAACATTTTCCTACATTTTCTTATGTAGGATGTATTTGAAGAAGCTTTCTTGGAGCATGCTCATGTGAACTTATTCAGATTTTATTCAGTCAACCATATTAATTGCTATGGGATTCAAAAAATAGTGAGAGGGCTTTTGTGTTACAAAATATTTGAGAGTATTACAAAATAATACACAAAACAGTATCTGTAAGGACAAAGGTTAGAGTGACTGACAGGCCAATGAAATTGTTCTGAAGTAAAAGTTTTATTATTATTCCAGTATGGTAATGCCAACAGATCAGCAGATAATTGATGCTGAAAAGATAGTGTGTGCCTCACGGTTCCTAAAAGAAAGGAGCAGGCCATGCCTTGCAGGACAATGTGGGGAAGGACCAAGGCCAGGTAGGAGAAGAAGGAGAGGAGAAAAATTCTATCAAGAGCCGTTATTGCAGTTTCATAGGAAAGAAGAGGGTAAGCCGGCTGGTTTGAATAATGCCCCCAGGCTGCAGAGTGCAGTTTTCTCTGGTTGTCTGGGGTCTGTCCTTGGGATGATTACGGTAGGAAAATAATGGTCCAAAGTTCAAGAGCCTGGTAGATGAGGTGAGTGGTAGACTCTGGATTGATTTTTTTGCCAAGAGAGGCATGTGTGCATGCTAAGTCGCTTCAGTCACATCCAACTCTTTGAGACCCTATGGACTGTAACTCACCAGGCTCTTCTGTCCATGGATTTCTCCAGGCAAGAATACTGGAGTGAGGGACAAAATACTTGTGTATTTCCCATAGGATTAAGAGAACAATTAAAATAGGCATAAACAGGTCTTTGAAAATGTGGCATTTACATTTTCATGTAAATTTTTATTTGCATGTAATATTCTAGCTACCAGTAAAAAAAAAAAAAAAAACACAGTAGTCAGATCTATATCTTACCCACAAGTAAATTATAGAGGGATTTTTTTCCCCCTAATAAATCCTAAACCACATGTATCAATGTAGTAGAATAATTTTAAAATATTGAACTGAAGAATAAATATACATGTTTTATTTTGGGTGTATGTTACCTTTATTAAAATCCACCTACTTTTCCATTATAATTTCTGCATTTTTGTTCATTCTTAGGAAGTCTAATGCCATTTTTAGATATTAATATTTGCTTTCCGAATAACCAGTATAAAATTTCAACTAAAATAAAGGGACTATCACTTTAAACAAAAAGATGGCTAACGTCTAAGATTTTCTGTCCCTGTAAAATAAATATTTTATTGCTATGACAAATGACTGTGGATAACTAGTATTCAGTTGCTAATGCTTCCTATATATGTTATTTAGGCATTACTAATATAGATAATTGATATTTTGAAATTGTTTACTTTATATCTGCTGCCGTTTTATTTTTTATCACACACACACACACGCACAAACAGATCCCAACAGACAGCTCCAAGCTCTCAAATAAACTGTCTAAGACTGACCCACAGTAAGTGATATACTTGGTTTCTTCTAAATAGTCTTATGGACTCTGTTAAAGATCATGTCGTTGGATACTCTTTCTCTAGATCAGAATCGATTTCCACCAAAGAAGATCCTGTTTGGCCTAGATGAAATGGAAAATGAGTGTGAATTCTCCATGTGGTAGCAAAATGCTTATTCATGAAAATATTCCATAAGGTCAATCTGGATGACAATTTGATAAGTCTCCAAAATCTAGACAAGTGTTTTGAAATTTTTCTGTGGGAATGTGTTCTTATCAACTATGATTGATTTCCAATTACCCCAGGATTAAGGTACATCTTGCCCTGTTCACTCCATTAATCCTGTATCACTTTGTCTTTCTCTGGCCAACTGTATAATCTAGACTGTACTGCCTGCATGCATGCTAAGTCGCTTCAGTTGTGTCCAACTCTGTGACACCATGGAATGTAGCCTGCCAGGCTCCTCTGTCCATGGGATTCTCCAGGCAAGAATACTAGAGTGGGTTGCCATGCCCTCCTCCAGGGGATCTTCCTGACCGAGGGATAGAACCTGCATCTCCTATGTCTCCTGCATTGGCAGGCAGGTTCTTTACTAGTTCTTTACCACCTGGGAAACCCCTGGACTGTATTAGTCTAGCTTAAATCCAAGGTGTAAGAAACACTTGTATAGGTTCAATTCTCAGAGATTTTCACATAACCATATTCTCTCAAAGTGTCCAGCTGTGAATAAAATGCTTGTATCACTGAGACTCAGACAGTAAAGAATCTGCCTGCAATGCAGGAGACTCAGTTTGATCTCTGTGTGGGGAAGATCTCCTGGAGAAGGGAATGGCTACCAACTCCAGTATTCTTGCCTGGAGAATTCCATGGACATCAGAGCCTGGCAGGCTATAGTCCATGGGGTTGCAAGGAGTTAGACACAACTGACAACTAACACACACACACACACACACACACACACACACCATTGAATTTGTTCCTGGGACGTTAAAGAACTTTTTGCAATCCAAACCAGAATAATAATATCTGAATGCATCTATATGGGTTCTGGTATAGAAAAAGTCTTAGCCATTTGATATAGTTCATTACTTCAACACAATGAACAGCTTTTCTATAGGAATCTCTTCCCACATTCCTGGCTCATTTTCCTGGGCATTTTAAGATGTCAGATTTGGTTCCATGGAAGTACCCCAAAGTAGTCCTATGATTCATCCTTCAAGAAAACCCCTATTACAACCGTTGGCAAAAATACATACCCATTAGTCTGTGTATTTCATTAATAAAATTTCTTTAAGAATTTAATATTTGTGCCAACTGTACTCATTTCAGATAAAAGGAAAGAACTAAAAGATCTTAACATTTATTTCTTGGGCAATAAACATAACAGATTTTTCTTCAGAATATTGTTCCTGAATTTTGGTAGTAAATTTCCATAGTCTACCTTGTAATTGAAAATCTTCTTGGAGGATTTCACTTTGGAAACTCTAGAAAGTTCTGAAACATCATTAATTAAGAAATTGGCTTTAAAGTAATCTTTTATATTTTTTTATGCCTTTTCTAGTCTACATGATGATTCCATTAATTCACAAATGGTATTAAACAGCTGTTTCATAAAATTCAATATCTTAATAGCAACCCAAGGCAGATTATACCCTAAATAGAATCAGTTCAAGGTATTATATTAGAGGCAACCCTTGTTCTTCAGAATGAAATAACTGAGGAAGTTCTTGGCTGCCTGACAAGACTCCATATGCTACTAAATATGCAAAGCTAGATTGGGAGATTTTGTGTCTTGCATCTGTAGGCAGTGGCAATTCAGGAATATTTAGCACTAATGAAGAACATCAAATCAGTTTAAGTTAATTGGCATTTATCCTTCCTTATTCATGGAGTCCTTCTATCATGCCTCATTCAACATTAAATCTATGTATGTACTATTAGGATTAAAAGTTGGGCTCAAATTCCTATCCTTGGGAAAATTGGTGGCTAAACACCAGCTTTCCACTTTTGTCAACATCATCAGTGTGTTTACTTTACTGTGGCACCAACCTTTCCTATTTAAAATGATATTTCCTTATTTTAAGCATAACATTTGTATGTGATCATATTTAATTCATAAAACAAAATATTATTATCTCAAAGTACCAACCAATGGAATTAAAAACATGGTCGTTAAATGTTCTACTCTTCTTCCTAAATGAACATTCTAAATATTATGAATGTAAAGTAGTATTTTAAAAACAAGCCCATATAATTAAGTTGTTTTACTTGGTTGCTGCAGTCCATGGGGTCGCAAAGAGTCAGACATGACTGGGCGACAACAACAACAATGACTTGCGTCTTATTTTATGGATTTAGGTATTCTTACGGTAAAAAGTATGTTTAGCATTTTCTAAAAAGGGGGAATCTTTTCCATTTGAGTAATGTGAGTTAAAACAAAAAATACTGGTGTACTTAATTTTTAAAAAAAATTTCCAAACTCCTTTTTTAATGCCTATTTGAATAAATATTTAAATATGTTTGTGAAGATATTCCATTCTTTGTGTGGGCTTGGCTGCTCAGTTGTGGCCAACTCTTTGTGACCCTGTGGACTGCAGTCTGCCAGACTCCTCTGTCCCTGGGATTCTCTAAGCAAGAATACTAGAGTGGGTAACCATTCCCTTCCCCGGGGCATCTTCCCAACCCAGGAATCGAACAGTGTCTCCTGCATTGCAGGTGGATTCTTTTTGGTCTGAGCCACCAGGGAAGTCTGCTTTTTGTTCTTTAGATTCTACATAATGTTCTCTTCTCCAGATCTCCTTGTATTTTTGTACATATAAGAAAATCAAATCCCTAGAAGCTCGTTAAATGTAGAGCTGTAATTAGTGGATGGCTTGCTTCTTTATTTACTTAATTTATTCATTCCTTAAATATTGCAAAGCACCTACTATTCACTATACAATGTAACAAATAATCTTCCTTTCAACACATAGTCAAATCAAAGTGTTAGCTTTTTAGAACACTTCGTAATATATTTTCAGTTGTATTCTTTGTTGGGGGTGTCCTTTCTCAACTCATTTATTTAGTAGATGTGTGTCAGTGAATGTGTGAATTAACCTACTGAGCTTTGGTTTTCTTATGCAATTGCTGTGAGGATTTATGGATTAATAAATATGAAAGTGCTATTAAGTTTTAAAACTACACATGAAAACAGTATTATTTTTGTTATTACTATTATTATTAGATTGTTATACCCAATCAAAGGTTTCTCAGTTACTATTGTTATCACTATTAATGTCACCATGATATACCCAATCAAAGGTTCTATGTATAAAAAAAAGAAAATGTCTGGTAAATGTTAAGAGGAGAGAGAAAGAATGGCAGGAGAGTACAGAAAATTTACTGTGGTAGTGATCAGTGTCTCTAAGATGTGGTGCTAATGGTTTATTCTTTGTTGTTAATTTCTACAATAAAAACATTAATGGAGTGACATGCACATTATTTGAAAGCAAAAAGTATAATCCATATTTTACAATTTAAGTATCTTATTTTATATTCTTCATATTTCATGCTCAATAACCTTTTTGACAACAACAGTAATTTTCCCCCCCTCTGGGGTTTACATTATATCAGAATATTACACAGTTCTATGGACAATATTGTACGTAGTTTGAAGGAGTTGGAATACCAATACTGAATTCAGACCTACTCATCTCCAATTGTTAAGAAGGCCAAAGTGATATACTGGAAACCTACAAGATGGCCATGATTGTGCGTATAAGGAAAAGCTTGTCTTTTTTTTTTTTTTAATGCACCTGTTAGTTTGCTGATCCATTAATATTTTCAGTACTTCCTTCTTTTTATCTAAAAAAAGATCTACTTATTCTCAACCAGAAGATGTCATTCAAACCCCTTTTATCATTGAGCTGGGTAGGTTGAAATAATCTGTTGTAACCCACTTTAAAATATGTGTTATTGTCTAGGCCAGAGAATTTTCCCCTCATTATCACCTCGTAAAACAACTATGAAAGGAGACTAGACTTCTTACCCTAATGCAGTTGTAATGAAGTGAAAGTTTTCTGGTTTGCTTTGGATTCTTCCTCATAGAATTTTGCAACCCAAGCCAGAACATACCTTGGCTCATGTATTAGTGCATTTTTTTTTTTCCCTTACCCAGAAATTAGAGGTTAGAGACTAGAAAGCTTTAAATGAAAGCAAGGAATTTTTAAACAATTTGTGGTTAG
Source organism: Cervus canadensis (assembly GCF_019320065.1). Taxonomy (NCBI): domain Eukaryota; kingdom Metazoa; phylum Chordata; class Mammalia; order Artiodactyla; family Cervidae; genus Cervus; species Cervus canadensis. Next base: position 37,679,441 of record NC_057397.1, read on the forward strand.
TCATTTACTGCGAAAATTAATGAAAATCACTGTTAGGTTTCTAGAAATCATCTTTATACTGAGAGCTTTTAACAGTTTTAATATAAACATTTTAGAAGGTACTAATGGAAGCTCTATTACCATCATTACCAATAGATTATCAAAATCAGAGAAGTTGTATCCTTAAATATATTAATATAAGTTGGTGATGCTTTAGGAGACTACTGAAAAGAGACATTGAATATTTGTGTTGTAAAATCTGCATCTATCTTATTCTAAATTACACTCATTGAAAATCATTACTGGTTTAAACCTCACTAGAGAATTCTAATTAGCAACAATGAAATTTTCATTGGTCTTATCTTAGAGTCATATCCACACCTCAGTCCAAAAACTCTTATGAGTTAATCATAATCTCTATTGACTGTTAACAAAGAATACAAAACAATTCCTAAGAACAGTCATGCTCCTCTACTTCAGGCACTGGGCAATTTCTGTAGTGCAGATTTTATAAACAAGCTCCTTCACTATTCATGGAAAAATTCTGCTTCCTTAATAACTACCACATTATGAGCTGCTGAAGTCTTTCTTTAAAAACCACACAACCGCACACTAATGTAGCATATAAACTATGATTTTTAGAGTTATTTCACAGAACAACTTGTACAAAAGTGAATACACACACTTTTTTAATTTATGAAATTTACAGAAAGGTTTGGCTGTACAAAATTAGGAAACAGCTTATTGTTTACTTTATCATTTTCATATCAATATTTTGGAAACAAATGGGAAAAGCAAAATAGAACAGTAGCCAAAAAAGGCGGGATATTTTAGCTTTACATGTTCTTGCTTTCTTTGGGAAAAATGCTGTAAGTGAATTTTCTTTTTGTCTCCCTGAGTAAATGCTGTTTTGTCTTGGAAGATCCTTATAAGCTCTAAAAGAAGCTACATTGTCGATCTTCCTAACTTAAGTTTAAAAATAAACACGTATTGTGTTTCAGTGTTGAATATAATGGTGATTGAATTAAGGCAATTTTAAACTCTTGCAAAAACTTCCAAAGACTATGTATATTTGAATACTGTCTTTCTAAGAAAAGAATTATTGCCTAAGTGTCAAATTCAATATATTTCTAAATAAGTGGCAGATTTAATATTTGATTAGAATATTCTACCTAATTTGGAAGGAAGAAAAGTGAGAATAACAAATACTTCTAGCCACTGACATTATAAAACTTTAAAAAGGAAAAGCAACAGTTGATAAAAATTGATACGATTGTTCATGCAACCAACCAGAAAGTGTTTGTTGCATAACATTTGTGAGTGCTAGAGAATCTAAGTGTTTGGGAAAATGAAGCTGTCCAAGATTAAGGACCTGGGCATGCATTCAAATACAATCATATTTGAAGGGCCAGTGGTGGCAGCTTACTGGAGAGCTAAAAATTATAAAATACATTATTCAGTATGTAAAATAATCATTTTTAATAAATATGATTGAATATTGGTAATTTCTTTTTGTTCAATCTTATGTATACACTTGAGGACTAAAATTCTTATAAAGGACCTCTTTATTGGGTAAATGAAAAATCAGAGGGAGACTGCTGCATTTAAAAAAGAGAAAGGTACAGAGCAGTGCTGATTTATGAACCACATTTTTGTGGGATATATCCACTTTAGTGTAGCGGTGGGAGTGAATCATTACAAAAAAAATCTTGAGCTAATTCCTACAATTCTTTTTATATTTTCATGAGGTGATTAATTGATTTCATGGTTACTCTGAACCAATCACTTATTCTTTCATTTACTCAACAAAAGTTTGCTGAGGTTCCAGTGAGTATTAGTAACAGTGGAAAGTACTAGAGATATATTAATGTTTCATCATACTCTGGTTAGTAAATCAAAAAAGAAATGAAAATGATGGTATAGTATGTAAACACTATAAGGCATATATTAAATTCTCTCTCTCTCCCTTGGGGCTTCCCAGCTGGTGCAATGATAAAGAATCCACCTGCCAATGCAGGAGATACAAGAGATGCAAGTTTTATCCCTGGGTGGGAAGGATGCCATGGAGTAGGATAGGAAATGGCAACCCATCCCAGTATTCACACACACAAACACACATACCCTCATTTGATTTCTCATGAGCTTAAAACCCTTCCCCTTGTAATAAAAGCAAATTGATGTATCTTACTCATGATTTTGATAAAATTTTGTACCATAAATCTCTCTTTGTCTAAATCTGCTTACCTATTTGTTTGTACTAGTCTTTCATTTTGGAATAAAGAAGAAAAGAAAGGAAGGGAGGAAATAAAAGAGGGAGAGAAAGAAAGAAAAGAAATAGTGCTAATAAATATATGTTATTAAGCTCTAAGAATCTATTTGTTTTCTGCTGTGGAAAAAACAAAAAACAAAAAACTATGATCTTGAATGATAACCATATATAGTACAAAAAATACAAAACTTAGAGTTGTAGGGCCTGAATCATAGTTGTGAAATGTTGCAAATCATTTATCCTTTGTAGGGTAGTTACCAGGATGAGATGAGGTCACACCTTGTACTGTGGCCTAGCACATGGTAGATTTTCCATAAATGCTTGAATTGATTCCATGATGCCTAGATTAAGGTAATTGTAGGAGGCCTAAATTGAGACTTAGTGCTGTTAGAATTACTATTTGTGGCCTTATCCACTTACCTACACATGATCTACATCTCTATTTACCTTGCTAAATTGGTTTCCAGTCATCAAAAGAATTGACAGTACTCCTAAATCTCCAATAAAATGATTCATTTCATCTCAGCTTTAGAACACACACTCAAGACCTCTGACAAATGACTATCTGTAGCCCTAGTGAATGCCTTCCCTCACTAGATCAGCCCAAACTGACTTGCTACCTCTTAGCCTCAGTCATCATTCCAAATTTCCTGGATGAAGAACCCAATTACTTAGTTAGAAGACTGATTTTCTGATTGATTGATAAAGAAACAAAACAATGTCTAACATAAAATAATTCATAATAAAAGTATATGCTAGCAACTAGTAGAGAAGTCGCTGTTGTACTATTATTATTATGCCTATAATTACTAGTTTACTATTGCCTGGGTCTAAGACTAAGTACCTTATTAAGCACTCTGTCCTTTATAATCTAAGATGCAATACTTCCAGTCAAAGAAAAAAGTACAACTTCATCAATATATACAAATATATATGACATATATTTTAATATATATATATTAAATATATATAATATATATCTATATATTTTAATATAAAATATATTTAAAAATATATAAGATATGAAAATATATTAAAATATATATAGAAAACCACCAAATCCCATGGGAACAGAAGAGTAACTAATTCTTCAGTGTTGATAAATAAGAATATTTAGATGCCAGGTGCCATTTAGAGGCATCTAGAAAAATGATGTCCAGAGTGATTTGGGAAGCCACTGCCCCGTAATCTGCTAGAGCATAGAGCCTTGCATTAGAAGCAATCACCCACTTTTCTGTCAGAAACTATTGGGATCTCCTACCATACTTCCCATCCCAGTTTTACATGTTCACTGCTGGAAATGCAAGCCTTCTCTTTGCCTTTTTTCTTGAAATCTAGTCTGAATGTCAACCTCCTCAGCTTCCTACAAACATCGTCTGTTCTCAATTAACTTTTCCCTATTTTCAGCTTCATCTTTGCCACCTCCATGATTTAACTGAAGCAAGATGTTTCTTAAGTCACTGCTCCCCTGACCTCCTTTTTCAGTGGGAGCAACTTGTTCACTACAACTCAGTAGTTAAATTTCAGAAGATGCCTCAGTCCCTAGGCCTTCTTCAAGGCTCTGGATGTGTCATATGAAACCTCCTTTGAGGCCCATGATCTCAAATGGAGCACCCTCTCTCCCTCCTTATTGCTGCTCTCTGTCAGTCATTGAAAACTCTAAATCTTGGCTCAAAATCTTTCATTATAGAGCCCTAAATTTTTCAACTTCCCTTCCAGTTTCCTGGCCACCTGTTTGGTTCTATCAACTTTCTGTAAGAAGGATGGAATAAGGACAGATGAAAAATTAGCATAAATAACCACATGGCATGCGTGAGTCCTAAGTGCCAGAGGGGAGTTCCCTATAAAGACATAAAGCTTAACTCAAATAATCAAAATTTGATTCTGTGTCATGATGAAATGTGGAATGTCAAAAAACTCTCAGTGTTAGATTAATGTAAAAATAGTTCCACCTCTCCCCATGACTCCTAAAAATAACGGCCTTTGATTCTCCCTTATGTTACCTTTGCTTATATATTCATTAAACAACAGCAATGGCATTCATTATCCTCTTGCTGTTTCACAACTGGTGAGCCATTTTCTTGGTGATGTGGGAACATGTCTGCACAGCATGTCAGTAACTTTCACCCACTCACTGTGCCAGGTAAGGCCATTTAAAGCCAGCTTGTGGGAAAGCCAACAAATATATAACAAAGAGTTGTTCTTGCTTTTATGTATTATTTACTAAGAAAAAAATGTTGGCATTTAATTTTTTAAAAATGAAGTCAACAGCTCATGCTAAAACTGTGCTTCTTAATCACAACTTCTTTCCTCCCTATTTTGCAAATTTTTCTGTCATGAAAATCTTTTATGTCTGTGCAGAATCCATTGACTCCATTACACTCTCTCCATTTCTCAATGTGCTTCATTCTTTATTTTTTTTCCTTTTCTTTACTCAAATTGTAATGAACTTTTTAAAATAATTATTTCCTTGCAAATACCCTCAGTTTTCCACCCCATTTCCTCCATTGCATATACCAATAAAAATTCTTATTCTGGATGAAAACTAGTCAATGTTTTATTTGATTTCTCTCATGGATAAGCCACTTCCTGTCTACTTGATCAAATAGAAACTGGGGTTGGGAGGCTTTCATTTGAAAGATTGAGAATTTCTGCTATTGCACCTGCTTCCTGTTTTTCTTATTCCATCTAAATGGATTAGTGTCCCTCCTGTTGAAGTTGCAAGTTCTGCTCCCTCAAGTAGTAATATGTCATCCGAAGGTGGTTTCTTTTTTGTTGTTTGTTGTTCCAGTCTGGCTTTAGCATCTGCTCTTACTTTGTATGCTATCTCTCCTCATTTTCTTTCAAGCACTTCTGAGGGCAACTTTGGGGAGAGTTCAGAGTACTTTGATTTTTGGCAGGATTAATGTAAATCTCATTTACATTCATGGCATTCTTTCCATTTTCTTTTACTTATGGGACAGTGTTGGAAGCTGTATAAGCATTCCCCCAGCACCTTTACATTTTATCTTGTTTTTCAAGGAATTTCTGATACATTCCTAAGTTAGCTTTTTAGCATTCAGGTTTTACTATAAACAAAATTTTGTCAAAAATGTGTTATAAACATACATTTTTGTAATTTCCATTACCCACAAATGTCTGAAAAATTGAATGCTGATTTGAAGCAATTTTCTTAAATATTCATTTCCCTTGAATGTGCTTTATTATGGTTTTGAAGCTATTGACTCTATTCATTAACACAGGTTAGCATTCCTTATCCTTGCCTCACATGATTCCATACTCCATTTGTTTTTCTGCCAGATTTTGAAGTTTTCAGCTAATGCTGGGTGGACTCGATGCAAATTAAAAAAAAAAAAAAAAGTCCTGACTCTGGAGTTGTAAGTATTTCTGGGAAAAAAAAATAAAAAACCACAAAGCATTTAAAATGGTTACAGTCTAAAGTCATGCTAACCAATCGTATTTGGATTCTAAAAGCTACTCTGTATTCTTTTACTCACATTTTGCACATCAGCTGTTCCAGTCATCTTGCCTTAACATATACAATTGGGGCCGTGTATATGTGGGCTCCTCATCCATGGATTCAACCAACCTTGGATCAAAAATATTCAGAAAAAAAAATGAACCAAAACTTTTCAGAAAGTTCCAAAAAGCAAAACATTTTACTGTGAAGGCAATATTTACCTAGCAGTTACATTGTGTTAGATATTACAGGGCTTCCCAGGTGGCGCAGTGGTACAGACTCTGCCTTGCAATGCAAGAGACAGAAGATCCCCTGGGGTAGGAACTGACAACCCACCCCAGTATTCTTGCCTGGAATTTCATGGACAGAGGAGGCTGACAGGCTATAGGCCGTGGGGTCGCAGAGAGTCTGACATGACTGAGCACAACAGCAAGCACAAAATATTACAAGTACTCTAGAAATGATTTAAAGTATAGGAGAGGATTGTGTAGGTTATATGTAAATATTACACATTGTATCAATGTATAAGAGGCTTGAATATCTTTGAATTTCAGTATCTTCAGGGTGTCATAGAACCAATCCCCTGTTGAGAGATACTGAAGGACTCCATACTATATCACATATCTTTGAACAGTTACTTTCAACTCCTAATGAACTGAAAATCTGGATGAGAATTAACCTCGTCTTCCTCTATTACGTAAATTCTCCTTGTATATAGCCACCATTAGTTTTGCTCTTTTTCTTCCAATATCAAAGTAAAAACAAAACAAATAAACAACAACAAAAAACACTTCTTTTCAAGACAAGTCCTTATATTTGTGTTAATGATACCAGGATATTCTCTAGAGCCCTTCAACAATTACCTCCTTTGTGTGTCGTATATATTTATTCTACCCAAATTTTTCCCATCAGTCTTCAAGAATTTCAGCTTTTCCTTATGCTAACACTTCCTATACCATGATTCCACCTCAATCTAGTCCCTATTGTCTAATTTTCTGAATTTCTATCAGCATAAATTAACAAGGTTGAAACTTTTCCTTTCAATTACTCCTCTCACTTGCCTTCTACAAATCTGAAATCTCTGTACTGTCTTTCTAACTCGGATCTTTTCTTTAATTTGCCCTCTCATTTTTGCCTCCACTATATCCTCCCCCCTTACACATTTTAGTTTGGCAAATTCATCAACTTTCACTTTTGTGCCAAAGACTATTAAAATTCTATCTCTAGATGTGTCTTACTTCCTAATTCTCTGACTGGTGTTTTGACAACATTATGAAATGTTTCTTATAGGAGATCTGGAGAACTTTCAAGCTCTACATGTCTTTCCTTCAAAACTGTTCCTCTTCCCTGTTTCCAATTCTCAGACAAGACGACAACCATTCTTTCTTTATTCATGCAATTAATTCCTTGAAACCATTGTTCTGTTTTCACACTATCTTTGCATCTATCCCTCAGTTTTTCAGTAGTATGTGTTAGGTCCTTATTATCACTTGCAAATAGTGTTATGTCTATTCTTCAACTAAAACCTTAAATGACATACTAAAAACAAGACCAAAACAGGATAGAAGTTAAAAAAAATAATTTAAGCAAAATGTCATTATTTCAACTGGGAATCTCACTTCATTCCTAAACTTCAAATTATTAACACTCTCATTATTTCAGAGAAACTTGAAAGCAACCTAATTATGACTCTTAATGTATTTTCCTGTATAAAACGCAGGTCAGCTACTTAAATACAATCATAATGACATCATTTTTTAAATGGCAGACAACACAAAGCAGCCTAATAAACATCTTCTTGTTTCTTTCCTAAGGAAAATCTCTTCCTAAAACAATTTTCTTTATATAAGTTGACAAAAATGAGTGTTTTAGCTCCTACTTTCTTCTTATTTCTTTCTCTTTCCCTTCATCCGGAGTTAAAAAGAAAGCATATATTTTTAGTAAGTTGCACTTCTAGTGAGAGAAGAAAGATTGAATTTTGTGAGTAGACACATGGGTTGTTTTCCTGAGACAGCAGGACGGACAAGGAAAAGTCGCAAACCCCTCTACACCCTCAACTTTCACATCTGTGTCCCACTGCAATTCTGTGGCTGAGTGCACCTCAAAATGTAGAACTTTCAGAGGAGGAGAAATTGCTGTAGTTCATCTGCTCAAGAAGGCTAAGAATTCTGAACCTGAGAGGTAAAAGTAGAAGTAGAATAAGAGGCAGTGAGAGCGAAATAATCATTTCACACTGAAAAGATGTCACGCACATGTCCCCACATAAGTACAAATGGAAGAGCCAATATAAGTGAAGAGCCACAGCAATGATACTGAGAGCTGAATTCCCCCCGAGATATCACATGATATATGAACTTAGGAGTGTGAACTGCAGTAATGATTCAGAAAGTAAGTTTTTTTGTTTGATCTATACTGGGGGAAAGGAGCTAGATACTAGAATGTCATTAATGGAAAAACTCTATTACTAATAAGTCTTTCTTCAGAACTCTTTTTACCAAGAATTCAAGCATCCAATAAAAGCATCCAATGACTAGGATTTTCCCCAAAAAATGATAGTTAAATGGTCATCTTCTTTTAAAAAATAATTTTTTATACTTCTTAAAACCTGGTAGTGGTACAGTCTGCCAGACTTCCACTGCTGGTAGGGGATGTCACAGAGGGCAAACTAAGCAATGTCTGCATCTCAGATCATTGGTCTAGCTGCTTTTCTTTCCCCCACAGAAAATGGAAAATGCTTTAATAACTTATTTATTCTTATATGTCACCCACAGTGTCTGGCACACTGTCTTAGATAACAAATGTGCTCATACAAAATTATTTCACCTAATTATTTGATGTTTTCAAAATTCTAAAGATGAATTTATTCATAGTAATCACTGCAGAAATGAAATTCAAAATGAAAATTACTGAAATGTTGCAAAATATCTTCAAAATCTCACTTTCTGTGACACTGTATATTTCTATGTTCCTGTGTGTAGTGTTGAAACTTTAGATAGGAATGCTTGGGGGTGGGTTAGTAAATTTTATATGGCATTTTGTTGCTGCAGTGTCTGAAGACAGATAAATACACTGCCTTACTTTTATATACCCAACAAGTTCTTTAAATTGCCAGTTTTGTTGTTTAGTCACTAAGTCGTGTCTAACTCTTTGTGATCCCATGGACTGCAGCACGGCAGGCTTCCCTGCCCTTCACTATCTCCTGGAGTTCGCTCAAACTTATGTCCGTTGAGTCAGTTATGCCTACCAACCATCTCATCCTCTGTTACCCGCTTTTCCTCCTCCCTCAGTCTTTCTCAGCATCAGGGTCTTTTCCAATGAGTTGGTTTTTTGCATCAGGTGGCCCAAGTATTGGAACTTCAGCTTCACCATTGGTCCTTCCAATGTATATTCAGGGTTGATTTCCTTTAATACTGACTAATTTGATATCCTTGCAGTCCAAGGGACTCAGCCGAAGACAAATACAGATAAATAGAACTCAACATTATTTAGTTTTTAAAATATAACGATTTATGAGAAGACTATATAAATATACACTGAATAAATATAAATGATTTATAGAGGCCTTATGTTTAAAAGGACTAAAATTAACTTTTTTATTCTATGTAAGGGCTTTCCAGGTGGCGCTAGTGGTAAAGACCCACCTGCCAATGCAAGAGATTAAGAGATGTGGGTTTGATCCCTGGGTCAGGAAGCTCCTTTGGAGGAGGGCATAGCAACCCACTCCAGTATTCTTGCCTGGAGAATCCCGTGGACAGAGGAGCCTGGCAGGCTACTGTCCATGAGGTAAAAAAGAGTCAGACACAGCTGAAGTGACAGCGCAGCAAAGCACACATTCACATATTCTGTGTAAATCCATTAACTTTCAAAACCTCTGAACTTCTCAGTTTTCCAAATGTGGCTCTGAATATGTCATTTCAATTACCACGTATTTCTTGTTGATATTATTATTTTGACTTCATTTGCTACTGGGTTTATTCAATCATTTATTCAGCACATATTTACTGTTTCTCTTTTTCATATAGGCCACATTATGTGTGCATGCATTTTTGCTAAGTCTCTTCAGTTGTGTCCAAAATTTTGTGACCCTGTAGACTGTAGCTGCCAGTTTCCTCTGTCCAGTAGGATTCTCCAGGCAAGAATACTGGGGTGGATTGCCATGCCCTCCCCCAAGGGATCTTCTGACCCAGGGATTAAACCCGAGTCTGACATTTCCTGCATTGGCAGGCAGGTTCTTTTCCACTAGCTCTCCTTGGGAGATCCATTATGTGTACGTTACTAAATTTACAAATTTGGAAAGATACATTTTCTGCCCTTAGATATTACAGTTCCGGTTGGAGTCAGACATGCAGATAACTATAATGTGTTCACTGCTCTACTGGAGGCTGGCAGGACGCAATGAACCAGCAGATGCCTGTGTCAGGCTGCTTAAGGCTGGGGATGTATCATGGAGAAGTCCACACTTGAACTGAGATACACAATGAGTAGGATTTTAACAAACTTATTCAAGGCAAGCTATCACAAGGAAGAGTTATCCAGATGAAGTTCTACATAAGGGCTCCTAGCCAAGGAAGGGGGAAAATTAGGCTGAAATATGGCTGTCTATTCACTGAAAAGGCCATCTTCCCTGCAGCACAACCAGCTGAATCCAATAGAGGTCCTCTTGCTAATTCATTTGTTCAGAGCAAATGCCTTCTTCTAATCCATCTGCCTAGAGCAGACATTTTAAAATCATGTGTACCAAGGCAACCTCTGTGCTACTGGAAACCATAGTCAACTCTTTGAAAGAACATGGAAGGGCATGGAGACAGCAGAGACTGGTAGTTTGGTGAATGAGAAATAGTGAGGGACAGAAGGACGATAAATGATATGAAATGCAGCAGCAAAGAAGTAAAGGAATGCTGGAATTTAAAAATATCCATTCAGGACAGGAATAGAGACACAGATGTAGAGAATGGAATTGTGGACATAGTGAAGGAAGGGGAGGATGTGGTGAATTGACAGAATAGCATTGAAACATAACATTACATGTGCGAAATAGATAGCTAAGTGGGAAGTTGCTGTATGGCACAAGGAGCTCAGTCCAGTGCTCGGGGATGACCTAGAGAGGTAGGATGGGGAGTAGAGTGGGGAGGAGGCTCATGAGGGAAGGGGTATATGTGTACTTACAACTGATCTGCATTATTGTACAATAGAAACCAACACAGCATTGTAAAGCATTATCCTCCAATTAAAGATACATTTAAAAATGGAAAAGCACAAAAATAAAAATATTCATTGAATTCGGCAAAGGGTTGTGATTGATGGACGTAACTAGTATGGTGGATTCAGTGGAGTGGTGAGGGGTAAAGCTGCTTGCAGCATGTAGTGAAGTGGTCATAGTGAGGAATTAAGAGACAGTAAATACAGAGAGAAAGAGAGAGAATGAGAAAGAGAGAGAGCGCGCTTCAGGGGAAAAGCTCAGTGAACACTTATGTTAAGATACACTTGTGTGACAATCACTCAGTTCAAGACATAGAACATTTCCAGCTCCTCAGAAGGTTCTGTTGTGTCTCCATTCAGTCATAGCCTCCCACTTCAAGAAGACAACCACTATACTGATCTCTATCGCCATGGATTATATTTGCTTGTTTTTCAGCCTCATACAAATGGTATCATGCAAAACATACTATTTTGTATCTAGCTTCTTTCTCTCAAGCATTGAGTGCAAAATTCACCCCTGTTGTTGCATGTAACTATAATTTGCTGTTTAGCATTTCATTATATTCAATTGTATGGATATACTCGAAAATGTATAACCACTTTTTTAGTCCTATTGTTGAAAAGTTCTTCATTGTGACTACCAGTTTTCAGTTATTACAACCTTTGCTGCTATTAACACTCTTGTGCATATATTTTGGGAGTGTGTGCCTACTTCTCTTGAGTGTATGACTAAAAAGTGAAAGTGGAGTCATGTCCGACTCTTTCCAACCCCATGAACTATAGCCTACCAGGCTTCTCTGTCCATGGGGTTTTCCAGGCAAGAGTAGTGGAGTGGGTTGCCATTTCCTTCTCTAGGGGATCTTCCCGACCCAGGGATTGAACCTGGGTTTCCCGCATTTTGGGCAGATGCTTTACCCTCTGAGCCACCAGGGAAGTCTTATGTCTAAAAAAGAAATTGTTAAATCGTTCTGCAGACATACATTTGGCATTGATAAAAAAGCATAAAGTTTTCTAAAGTTGTACTAATTTACATACCATCAACAAAACAGTTGCTCTGTATCTTTGCAGCACTTACTGTTGTCCATCTTTTTCATTTTAACCAGACTGATAGTTATATATTCTAATTCACTGTAATTTTAAGTTGCATCTTTCTGAAACCTAATTATTTTAACATTCTTTTATGAAATACACATTCAAATCTTTTGACCATTTTTTTACTTGGTTTTCTGTCTTTTTATTGGTTTGTTCAAGTTCTATATGTGTTCTGAGTGTCCTTTTCAACATGTGTAATACAAATATATTTTTCCATAGCATGACTTGTCTATCTCTTAATGGTGTTTTTAAGAGGAGAAATTTTAATTTTACTTTTAACAAAGTTCAAATTATTAATGCTCTTATGTAATATTTATTATATTTTGCCCAGTTCAAGATTATGGAGATAGTTGCCATTTTTTTCTAGAAGCTTCATTGTTTTGCTTTCTACATAGAAGTCTACAATCCATCTGTGATTGATTTTTGTTCATAATATCATGTATGGATTAAGTGTTTTTCCCATATAGAGATCCCAAGGAACCAACACCATTTATAGAAAATAAGTCCTTCACAGCTGTTTTGCAGATGGCAGTATGTGAATATATCTGTTTCGCATTGTAAATGTTGATTTCTTTGTCTTTTTGTCTATTCTTGCATCAGTACAATACTATCTTATACTGCTGTAACTATAGTTTATAGTAATTCTTTAAACCAGGTATCATAGTCTTCCTTTACTGATGACTTTTCAATATCGTATTAGCTATGCTTGGTCCTTTGCTTTTCTGTATAAATAATAGAACAATTTGTTGGTCTGCACATATAATTTCTGTGGGTGGTTGTATAGATTCTTTAACATAGTTGAGATAGAACTGACATGTTAAAAGCAGTAAATTCTCCTACTTGTGAACATTGAATCATTCACCCAATTTATATTTTATATAATTACTATATAATTTTATGAAATTACTGGATCCTTTTACATCTTTTTGTTTTATATATATTTCATATTTTTGTTCTATCATTTCTCTTTTATTACTTTCTTTGATTATTAAAATATTTTAATCCCATTATCATCATTTATCAGTTTGATACACATTCGCTTACTATATCAAACCAGATAAATATGTTTTGCGTATTTAAAAAGAATAAGTAATCTGCCACTGTTGGATATAGTGTTTGATATAGGATAATTAGTTCAAATTGATTATTTGTGTCTCTCAAGTCATCTTTAATCTTACTATCTTATTTTCTGCTCTTCGTTCTCAATTACTGAGACAAGTGAATTTAACTGTCTAAATAGGATTGTCAATTTGTCTAATTCTATTTTTGTTGTTATAAATTTCTGTTCTATGAATTTTGTGATTGTGGTAGATATATGTAAATTTAGAATTACTCTTTCCATTGAATTTACCTTTCTCAAAATCAAGTGCTTATCATTGTATCTTGTAATATTTTTGCCTTAAAGCCCACTTTTTTCTACAGTTAAGATAGCTGTCCTAGCTTTTTTCTGTTAGGGTTTTTATGCTTAATATTCTTCTTAAATCTTTATTTGCCCTCATATTTAACATATGTTTCTTATCAACAACATATATTTGGATTTTGCTTTTTTTTCAGTCTGACAGTCTTTTGCATTTAACTGTATTATTGACATTTATTCAATTTACATTTCACATAAGTACTAACAGTAATTTAAAAATCTTCTTTTTTCTTATTTTCCTTTCCTCCTATTGTTATTTTGTCCTTTATCATTTCTCCTTTATTTATTACTTTAAGATTATTCCAGTATATTTTATTCTATTTTTCTCTTTTTCTAGTTTCTTGTTGAAATTTTATTAAATATTATCTTAGCAGTTACTAGGTGAGTTACAACATGCATGGTGTGTATCATGTGAACGCTTTATTCCTTTTTATTGCCAAATAATGTTTCATTTCTGCAGTTCCCTCCTCAGCAGGATTTTTCTTCTCCGGTACTAGCTACTTTGGCAGCCCCTAACTAATATTTTTCTCCTCAGCACAGAGAATCTGCCTCCCTTCAGAGGAATTTTATTTTTCTATAACAAAAAGTGGTGAATTACCCCTGGTAAAAAGCAGATGTTAGTGAAAAACTGACTTCTGTGTGCCCTCTTCCTTTCAAAATTATGGTTCCTCAAATCCTGCTTGCATTAGTACTATAATGTTTCTAAATAGTGTATGTATTTTGTTTGACTCTTGTGGTGTGTCTAGTGGAAAATTAGTCGATATGAATAACACTATTAAGGCTTAAACTGGAAATTAATCTCTTTCTATAAGTTTGATTAAAAAAACAGAGTTGTATAAAGATAGCTAGAGAGGAGAGTGAGTTGGAATGTGTGTGAAGGTGGACGATATGTCAGCATGCTTGTGTACTAAAAGATTCAGTGGACAATGAAAGGTCGAGGACTCAGGAATCAAGAGCTCATGGGAATAAATTAGCATTGCATTAGAGGAGAAGCTTTGTATAGGAAGAATTCCTGAGATTGGTGCCAATGCTAATAGGTATACAAATGGAAGGGAAGAAAATTGAGGTAGTTCATGTAACCTCCATTTTCTATGTGAAATAAAAATAAAAGTCATTGTTTTGAGTAGGAGAGGAGTGGGAAACCAAAGAAGTCTCAGAATAATAATGAAGCTTTAGAATACATGCTGGGATGATTACAGAGGAAGCTGGCCAGAGATATTTAGCAGGATTTCTGGGCTGTTTTGAAAGGCAAGCCAAACATCAGGCAGATTTTATCTTTTACTGCTGCATCTCAAATTTAAGAGGCACCTCTGGGGCCAAAGAGCTTTTACCTTTGTTGTCTCATCTTGAACCTAGGTTATGGTCATATGGGAATCTATTGTGAGAACTTTATGCACTGGAACCTATCGGTTCTATTTCTTGAGAGTTATTTACTGGAAATTCTGTGAGTTAGATTCAGGATGTAGCTAGAAGATACAGAGAACAATGGCCATGTTAGTGTCCCCTTTGGGCCATGTAACTTCACAGTATTGATACCTCATAAAGGAACATGTTGGATGTAGTCTCAGTATATCATCCTTTGACTTCCCTGATGGCTCAGATGGTAAAGAATCTGCCTGCAATGCAGGAGACCTGGATTTGATCACTGGATTGGGAAGTTTCCCTGGAGAAGTGCATGTCCACCCACTCTGCATTCCTGCCTGGAGAGTCCTATGGACAGAGGAGCCTGGTGGGCTACAGTCCATGGGGTCACAAAGAGTCAGACACGACAGAAGCAACTTAGCACACACCTATCATCATTAAAGGAAGGATGTTACACAGTGACACAGTCATCCATTAGAGGACCACTTTCCTCAGACCTTCCCATCACAGTACACCCACAAGAGCCCAGCCAGTCTTTATTGATCTAACTCCTTTAAGTTTATTATGTCAGAAGTAGAAGATTAAATCTGATCATTAAAGCATTTTTCTAATTATCATGAGCTCAGTGACTTTTTCCTGCTTATCAAGATTATGTTTAGAAATAATAGAAATCAAAGTATCATGCTGGCAATGTCTTACTGACCAATACAATACTATATTTTGTTCACCAAGAATAGCGTTAAACTAATACTAACTCAGTATGATTCTTTCTTTACACATGAGGATTTAGTCACATTGTTGCGTAACAAATACAAAATATCTCAAAATCCAGTGAATTAAAGGAGCAATCATCTAATATTGTTCATATGTCTGTGGGCCAGCTGGGGTCAATTGCTCTGGGATATGTCCATCTAGGACCTGGATTCAATCCCTGGGTTGGGAAGATATCCTGGAGAAGTACATGGCCACCCACTCCATATTCCTGCCTGGAGAATCCCATGGACAGAGGAGCCTGGTGGGCTATAGTCCATGGGGTTCCAAAGAGTCGTCCATGACTGAGTGACTAAGCATAACATAGCACATGTCCATCTAGACAACTTTACTCAGCATCCTTTTATAACCAACAGGCTACCCAAGGTATATTCTTCTGGCAACGACAACAGTGCAAGTCAGGAAGCAGAGAGAGACATGTGTGAACTTGACTCAGGCATGAAACTAGCAAACTATCACTTGTGCCTTTTTATCGTTGGCCAAAACAAGTCACATCTCCAAGCTCAAAGTCAAGGAGCAGAAAGGTATGCTTATCTATGATGAGGCAAAATATTCTGAATCAAAGAGTGAAAAATGAGGTAATAATGAAAACTACCACACATACTGGTGTTCCTTCCCTACCTTCCCTGCCAATTTCTCGTACATGTCCCTGGGAGGGAGCTTCTAGAAAGTTATTCATCCTATTTGTGTATGGATAAACTAAGTTGTTTTTTTTTGGGGGTGGGGGTGGTGTTTTTTAAATGGACAATCTGAAGCAAAAGGGTGTCTCTAATATAGACTCACATTACTTTATGAATCACATTACTTTTAACTAAATCTACATGATTTTGTATCTGTGAGTAAAGTAAAAACAATAGAGAAGAGAATGAACTGTGTAATTAGAAAGATGTGGAGTACAGACCAAGCTTCACCACTTTCCAGCTGACAACTTTACAGGTTAACCTTCGTAAGTCTTCCTCCTTGTGAAAGGAGAGTGTTTCTCTTATTAATTAGAGAATATTTATCTAATTAATACCATTAGGTCTTACCTCTATATATGAGGTTGTTGAAACAAATGCAGTAACACACACATGTCAGGCACAGAATCAATGATCATGAACGAGAGCTCTTACGATATCCTTTGAAGTTGTCACTCAATGTGGAGATACTGGAGCGGTGGATAAACAAATTACTCTTGCAATGAGAGTGAGAATATCGTCAAAGAGGTAATGATATTTGAGACAACTGTTGAAGGATTTTGTTAGCCAAGGAAATAATTGGAGATAATCAAGGGATTAATCGTTGCTAGATTAAAGGAATGAGAATGAATAAACTTCTGAGGATATTTTACATGTCCTAAATTCCTGCTCATGAGGTATGATATGCATAAGCTTATCACTCTATTCAGTGCCCATGTGACATGGCAAGTGGAGTCTTTAGCTGCGACATGGCATGTGGGCTCTTATTTGAGCCATCGAAGATCTAGTTCCCTGACAAAGGATCAAACCCTGGCCCTCTGCATTGGGAACACAGAGTCTTAACCACTCACTCTCAGGGGATTGAAATCACGGTCTACATAGTATATTTGAGTATGACAGGGGCATGATACTTGGGTCCTTGGTAACTATCAAAGCTAATAAAATGTTCAGTCACTAGAAAATGAAATGCAGCTGTAAATAGCATTCATTAAATTAAACTACAAAGTAAATTTCCTCAAATGCTATTGTACTATGGGTTTATAGAAAATTATATGTACTGTATAGATAGGCACACATTTTTTTGCTAAAGAAACAGTGATTTAAGTTCTAAACCATGAAAATGTTAAGTTACAATAAAGGCCACTTTCAACTTTGCCATTTAGAGGCTCACTTATTGTTCATAACTCTTATAATTGAAGCCTTATTATATTATCCTGCTGCACAGCGTGATTTCCTGTTATTTGTCTAATGTTTTTTAAAGAACAGTAATTTAATAACTATAGTGATATTCATCCTCGGCTCCCAACAAATGTGCTATTTCATGAAGACTGTTTATAAAACAGAGTCATGGTCGATGTATATTCCAGGCTTGTGGGCTTACCTTTAGGTGACTGAAAACATCACAAAGCAGAAAAATAAATAAATAAATAATAATAATCCCAAGACTCTGTGATGTTACTTTAAAAAAGAAAGGAACTTCAAATTTTAGGGCATTACAGTTTTATTTCTCTTGAAAGCACTTTCAGTTTATATTTGCTCCTAAGAAAATTGATTTTATTCCTTTCTCATAGAAAAGTCTGAACTGTGTATTTCAGTTCCAGGGAAACATTGTTAAGTTTTATTGTCTACACAACACAAATATCCTAGCACTATATTGCTCAACCAAAAACAAACACAAACTCTGAAACTCTAAATAACATATGCATTGTTTTGTTTCATATTATTAAGAATATAGATCAATTAGAATTTTTGTAGAAAATGTTGAGATATTTATCCATTTCTTATCTTTCAGTGGATTTGATGCATTTAAATAACCTTTTAACTTAGTGGGGAATGTATGAGAAGAGATATAAATTAATAGTTTTATATAAACCTTACCTTTACTTATATATACAACCTGAATATGAAGCCTAAGTGATAGCTAGCAGAAGTACATGTCAGAACGCTAAAATGACACAATAGTTACATATTTTTCAAGTGTCCTTTTTAATCCTAGGTAGCAAAAGTTCATATTTAGGGTGTGTTTTTTTCAATCACTTAATATCTTGAATAATCTAGATACTTTGTATAACCGAGGACTGTTAGTTCCCAAGACCTCCATCCGTTAGCTCTTATACTTTGCATTGTGTAATTATGCAAGCAAATAATTTGTTGACAAAACTGAACAGAACGATTTGGTTAGTAGTCAAAATATGATAAAAGATATCAGAGGGAAGAGGAGGTTGTTACCTCTTGTTGAGATAGCGAGAATGGATCTTCCTGAGAATTAAAGTTAACATGATTTATCTTACAGTTTTTGTGTAAAAAAAGCACGTTCTTATTTTAGACAAAAAAAAAGAAACACTAGATTTTTCTAAATACATTAAATAAGTCCTTTAAAATCATGCTGTCATTTTAGATCTTGAAAAAAGAATGAGGAATTTTATTCAAATGAATTGTTTATCCAAAAACCAAAGGAAAAAACTCACATTTTTAAAATACCAAAATTTCTTCTTCAATGATTGGAATTCAGACATTTATTTATTATAGCTTATTTTAAGATTATTTTATAATTCTAGTTGAGTGAATCTTACTTTGAATGAGTTTCAGAAAAGAATTCATGATATTTAGCTGAACTAAAGTAGATATTTTAAAGTTCACATTTTGAGTCTTAATATCATTCAGGAACCATTTCATTTTGCAGAGTCTAATGTGGTGGCTACAACTTCAAATCTTTTTTTTTTTTAGAGTATAATTGTTTTACAATGCTGTGTTAGTTTCTACCGTGTGACAGAGTGAATCAGCTGTATATACACATCGATCCTCTCTTTTTTGGATTTCCTTCCCATTTAGGTCCCCACAGAGCCCTGAGTAGAGTTCCCTGTGCTATAGAGTTGGTTCTCATTAGTTATCTGTTTTATGAAAGTGAAAGTGAAAGTCGCTCAGGACTGTCCGACTCTTTGAGACCCTATGGACTGTATATACAACAGTTTATGGAATTCTCCAGGCCAGAATACTGGAGTGGGTAACTGTTCCCTTCTCCAGGGGATCTTCCCAACCCAGGGATCGAACCCAGGTCTCCTGCATTGCAGGCAGATGCTTTACTGTCTAAACTGCCAGAGAAGCCCAAAAGATGATATACTGAGACTAAATCCAACATGTTCCTTTATGAGGAATCAATACCATGACGTTACATGGCCCAAATGGGACTCTTTACCAGCTGAGCCACCAGGGAAGCTTTATCTATTTCATACAAAATATCAAATCTTTTAAGATATATTTTCTTGTTTTACTTTGGATGGTTGAAGTCTTTAATTTGTCTCCTTTTGTTTTTGTAAAATCTATATGCAAACTCTTTAAGGTTACATTATTCTATCACATGAAAGCATATAACCAGGTAGCAGGACGTACTGGTTCAGGTCATTACTAGAGAACAGGAAGCAACATTCTGATGCTTGCCACTGCTCTCCGCCTTCCTGAGGAACGCTTGTTCCAGTATTACCTTTGAAGTGAGGAGCATTAGCTGGAGTTGTGGTTTCTGTGGCCTTCACTTGCTGGTAGTGACCAATAGCAGAACAAAAATCAATCTCTGTCAGGCTTGTAATTGAGCACTTCCCTAATTTATGAGACAGCTTTCCCATTAACAACAAAATCTTGAGAATTAAATAAAAACAGACCTTCACAAGTGCTGCAGCCTAGGTGAATGAGGGATAAACATTGATAAATGCGCATGCCTTGTGCAAGCCTGACTTTGAAAAATTCTGTGTCAGAGTTTCAGGTCACATTTTGACAACAATTAGGAACACTGAAATAAATAGTTGGCAATTCTTCTTTGTTATGACAGGGAATGTAAAGCCATCTTTACCACGGAAAAGCCTATTTTATGAATATGAATTGTATTACTGCGGTGCTCAACCATCTTGCTGTGACTGGGAATCTATGGGCACTTCTATTATAAACCAGAGTAAAGTCCTTTTGAAGATTTGAAAAGTTTGGTTAAGCTGTTTTTACTTGATTATTTGTAAAATTCCTGTGCCACTGCAATTCCATGCTTTATACAGAACACACGAGATAGCTTTAAAAAAGTTAAATGTCTAGTATTTTTAGTATGAAAAAGTTAACTGTAATGCTTTGTGAAATGTTCTGGCCAAATCTGAATGACTCAAGAGTGCTGGCCAAATGCTGTCTTTAAAGCTTATTGCAATTTTATCTAACTTATAAACTTCTAGGATTGACCTTTTGGTAGTATAATCATGAGTTAATTTCTTAATTTTAAAATTATATGCATTGATATTTGAAATTGATCTAGTGAATAGAGTCTGCAACAAGAAAGAATGACATATTATAGGTTAGAAGGCTTCTCAGGTGTCACGAGTGGTAAAGAACCCATCTGCAATTGCAGGAGATGTAAGAGACTTGAGTTTGATCTCTGGGTTGGGAAGATCCCTTGGAAAAGGCAATGGCGACCCGCTCCAGTATTCTTGCCTGGAAAATCCTATGGACAGAGGAGTCAGGCAGGCTACAGTCCATAGGTTGCAAAGAGTCAGATACCACTGGAGTGACATAGGACTCACAACTGTCAGCCGTATCATCAGAAATCTGAACAAGTTCTAATTGAACTTGAACTTGATTTTTTGAGCTAAGTTTCCCAATCCATTTAAAAACAGAGAAGTAAACCTATATCCCATATAGTCATTAAATCTGTCTTACCCAGAATTTCTCTGAAGAAAACTAATGAAGCAAGAAACATAAACAAAATAAAAATAAAAAGCTTTTTAAAATACACTTAAAAATAAAATGATTGAAAATTTTAGAAACTGAAATGTAATATACATAAACTTTAAAATTATAACCAATAATAATTATTTACATATATATTTATAAATATATATATATATATATACATACCCAAACATACATAACATGTTGCAATAATTTAGATCACCTGGATTACTGTAACAATTGTACACACCTTACATTCAGTCGTATGGGTGTTCCAGGTTGGTGAAATTGCAAGTTTAGGGAGAATGGTTCTTCTACACTGGACTTTTCTATTCAAGGACTTTTCTATGGTTCTAGCACCTAATAGAGCCATGTTATCTATCCTAAAGAAGAGCAAAAAGAGCATGAAAGCGTATCAACATCTCATCCCTTCCTTCTACCTTCTATTGACTTGATGAAAGTCACAAAACCACAGCTAAGCACAAAACTAGGAAGAGGGAAACAGATTTGTTCCAGTATATGTGCACAATAATCGAAAGTTTCAGTTTAAATTTATACTTTACTTACTCTGAAGTAAACTATTTAGTAACTTCCTCCTATAGCAGGGGGGCTTCCTTATAGCTCAGTGGGTAAAGAATCTGCCTGCAATGCAGGAGACCCAGGTTCAATTCCTGGGTCAGGAAGATTCCCTGGAGAAGGAAATGGCAACCCACTCCAGTATTCTTGCCTGGAGAATCCCCTGAACAGAAGAGCCTGGTAGGCTACAGTCCACAGGGTTACAAGAGTTGGATATGACTTAGTGGCTAAACCACCACCATCCCATAGTTGGAATGCAGCTAAGCCAAGAGATACTAAGAGCATCTAAAATAGATATCATAAAGAACACATATCAGAGGATATGTTTTAAGACCCCCAGTGGATGCCTGAAACCACAAATAGTACTGAATACTATCTATCTGTATATATATATATCTCACATTATTTTCTATTCATAACATAACTAAGAAAATGCTTAATAGAAAAATTAAGCACTGAAGGAGATTAATAACTAATGACAAAATAGAACAATTATAACAATATGCTATAATAAAAGTTGTATGGTCTTTGTATCTCAGAATATCTTATTGTACACATGAAAATGCCTTTTCTGTCTTAATGAGGCACTCATCGTCCAGGATGTTTGTAACTTTTGCAGTTTGGATGGTAGAGCAAAACTTGCACACATTTCTTTTTCTTTCTTCACAATTTCATGACTAGATGATTTGTTCTCACTGAAGATTTTTTGCAACCTCAGCATACAGTTCTCTCCCTTCCCATCTAGGTCAAGAACTTTCACCTTTTCACTTAAGAGCAGCACTTTTTGACTTCTCTTTGGCATATCTGCATTTCCAGCATCACTACTCTTGCCTTTTGAGGGCCAATTTTAAGTAAAATCAGGATAACAAAAACATGCAGTGCAATATCTCCTCAGTGGATCTGATAACCTAGAAGGCTGAGTAACTCACGGGGAGGGATATGCTGAGAAAAGGAATGATTCATATCCAAGATGAGAAAGAGCCAGAGGACATGAGTTTTCATCTCACCACTCAGGAAAAAGCTACAATTTAAAACTTATGAATTTATCTGGAGATTTTCCCTTTTAATATTTTTGGATTTTAGTTGACTGTGGGTACCTGAAGCTGGGGAAAGTAAAACTGCAGATAAAGGGAACATTAATGTAACATCCCTTTTAAAGCCTTTCGTGACTCTCTTTCCAGAATTGTCACCATCTCCTCTGGGCTTTAAATCTCTCAACATTTTTACTTACCTCCACTATGACATTTATAACACTTTTCACTTTTCTAAGCTGTAAGCTTTGTACACAAGGGATTTTTTAATCTTTTCCCATTTTATGCTTAACACATATAAAAATAGGTGTAATAGATGAAATAAACCCTATTTCAGTAACATTAAGTGAAATCTTGTATTATAGTAGGGGGAAGTATAATAACTGATGATGTATAACCAATTTAGAAATGAATGTTCAGATTATAACTTCATTTTCTTAGGGAAATAAATTTTACATTATCAGAAAGGTTTATTTATCTACATATATATTGTAGATGGTAAAATGATGTATATATTTTATATATAAATTACAAATCATGTATAATATGATACTATCAAGTTCTTATGCTGTTGGGTATAAAATATAAAAATAATTCCAGTACCAAAGTGGCTGTTATATGAATTTCATTTTACCATAGCCTAATTTGAGTTTGCATGGTATAAATATAGACAAGGAAAATTCAAAGATCATGAATTAACCATACCACAAATTTAACTTTGAATCTTTCACATCATCTTCCAGTACTTCTAAGAATGGTCAGAGAAAACAGATACAATCTAGCAGGGAAGTTTTGGTATTTTCTAGAGTCCAGACTGAGTTCAAAGATCTGAGGATACAATTCCTCAGTAAAATGTTAATTTATGAGACATTACTGCTTAATGTTTCAAATGCACATTCATAAATTGAATAGGTCATCCATGGCCAGATCACCTAACTCCCAATTCACCATGATACTTTATAGACAAGACAACTTCATACTTTTAAATCTATGAAAATACAAACCAATCTTCTATCAGTCAATTGTTGAAAATCTTCTGTGTATCTTAAATTGTGCAAAATGAGCAAAATTGTCCTACACAATGTCTCTTTCTTTACATACTATGCTATCATATTTAGAAAGAGAAGTCTATTATGAATATTTCAGTAAAAGATCATCTTGATGGTATCTTTCTATTCAAGAAACATTGTTTCTGTCAAATCTCTATCTAGTCAGTGGATCAACATATTTACTTTATCTTTGGAGTCAAAGAATCGTCGTACCTTTTGTAGATGGAAATGTAATCATAGGTGCTATTCATAAAATATTTAAGTTATAAAAACCACCTCTCTTGATACCACAACTGAACTCTGTGTCAAATTAGTTGCTATGTCAGAGATCTCAAAGAGTAGAAAATAACATTTGTTTTCTTGAAAATGTCAAAAGTGTGGCAAGGATAGAGACTTCAGTTATTTTAACTTTTAAGGGCAGGGATATGTGAATCTTGGATGATACAAAGCCACTGTGTTTTTTTTCCCCTTTGAATAAATTAAAACTGCTAAGATATAAATTCCTGAAAAATGGGCTTTATAATAGAAATAGAAACTGACCCTTAACTATAGTGGCACTACCGGATGCCGTTATAATAAGCTCCCCTAGATGCCATGGTGTAAATGTATTAGCTGTACTAAGAGACCCACTCCTGCTATAATTATGTTAGGAACCAATAAGACAGCTCAGAAATCAATATGCTAAGACAGATAGAGTAAAAGACCATGGCCAGCCCACTGGGAATAGATTAGTCTGGCAGATCCCTAGCTGAGCCATGAAGAAGGGGATATCTTTGCTGTTGTAGAAAGCCATTAATTGTAAATTTTCCTGAACAAGGAACTTGAAGGGAAAACTTAGACTGCGTTGTTCATACCACTCAATGAAAACTGCAACTCTTATTGATCAAGAGTTAAGCTTTTTTATTCTTATTTCAAAATCCAGCAGTGCAAAAATCTGAATGTTCAGAGGGATTTTTCAAGCTTTTCCCATGGTGCATCTGAAAGTCTTCTTTGGTTATCAATTTGTTTTAATATGTTTAAAACTTCTAGATGAGATTAATAAAATCACATTTAAACAGTGGCCCTCCACACTGACAAGTTTCCTGGTATGACATCAGTTGTTTAATCAATTAGTACTCACATGTCATATAATATGATAAGAGAAGAGATACATTCTTTGCATTATTTTCTTTGAACTCACCTGACTATTAAATATTACTGAGTGTAATACTAATGAGTAAGAAAAGATGCTGCAGCTTATTTTAAGTATATCTAATTGAGTTTTCTTAATATTGTTAGCCTAATTTGAGTAAGTTGTTTACTAGAGTGAAGCAGTACAATCCAGTAATTTTGCTAAGAAAGAAAAAGAAAGAAAAAAGAAGGAAGAAACAAAGAAAGGAAGGAAGGAAGAAGGAAGAAAGAAATGAGAAGAAAACAAAAGGCCGACCTTTTGTGGTTACAGTTTGGCACATCTGCTCGTGTCCAATCAAGCTTTCAAACAGAGTAGTAAACAAAAGCAGCGATCAAGCAAGGACAAAGTCAGAGACATAAGTGGTTTGAATGAGTGTGCAATTTCTGCCCATATGACCATCCTGACACAATTGCTCTAATTTTCTTTCCAGAAATGACTGATAAAAGATTTAGGTAATTGCTATGGAGACAGACTTCCTTCCATCACTAGGTATCTTGAATAATACAGCCTCAGGGTCATAAGATGGAGTGTCAGTTTCTGCAGAGTCCTAAATTAATACTTGTCCCTGCTTTAGCTACACTTCCTGTACATCTAATGAAGTGAATGTAATTTATTTTGACAATGTATTGAAAATCACTTGATCAAATGACTATTCTGTAATGAACACAAAAAGCAATATAGGCTCGGGGACTATAAACTACAAAATAACATAAATACACATCAATTTTTCAAAGTGTGTTTTTTCCTCCTAAAAACTATGTATGTAGTATGGATAAATATGAAACAACATAATTTCCAAAAGGACAATAATTCATGCAAATGTAAATTTAAAAAGTGTGTGTGTGTGTTTTTTTTTTCGCTCTGATGCCTGAGATTGACCTATCTTCATTCAGCACATGACCTTGTCCTCTCTAATCAAACTTAATTTATCTGCCTGATCTTTGCATTTCTAACTATTAAATAGCACACAGAAAGAAGAGCAGAGAGCCATGAGCAAGCTAGTATTCAGGAGGAAATTCTGAAAATATTGTAGATCTTTCTTTCAGACAAAGTTCTGAACTCTGAATGTCACAACATTTTTTCAATAATTAATGAAATCAGCTGTGTGCACGTGAAAGCTTCCTGTACTGACATCGTAAATGATTTGCAGGTTACATAATTTGTCCAAAGAGGTATACATGCAAGACGACTGTACAGGATAATCTTTTTCAACATGAAAAACTTTCCTAGGTCTTGTAGTGAGATTTTTTATTTTCTCCACTGGTGAAACACAATCCCTGAGATTTGAAAATACTCAACACTTAAATTACACATATATTCGATTGTACCAGAAACAACGGCATGATTTTCTTCCTTCAGAAAGCCAGCAGGACATCTTGGAAGCTGATAGAGGCAGTATAATTGAAATATTTAGTTTGTGCTGCAAAGAATTACACTTGGTGCCATCTTGGCAAGCAGGCCAAAGCAAGGCACGTGTCTGTACGGTGGCACTGTGAAAGGACAATGTAGTGTTTAAATACAGCCAGGCAGAAGCCAGTGGATAATGCTCAGTAATGGGTTAATCAATACTTATTATGGTTTTATTGGTTCACTAAAGAGAGAACAGAATCTAGTGAGCACAGAGTCGAAAAAAATCACTGCATCTGATCTAGATAACATCTACTCTCCCTAAGGGATTTCCCTATTCAAGAATCCAATTTACCATGCCTGATTGACAAGGATTGGATCCTAGGGAATCACATAACTCTTTTTAGGACCCAATAAAATCCTAATGGATTTGTCTGACTGGCCAGGAGACTTCTAGTTTTACTAAACTGAGGTGGTTTGTTGCAATTAGCCTTTATTCCACTTGCAGTTGAGAAACTAGGCTATTAGGAGTCATCCTTGCTCTGTAAACGCTGGAGTCATGCTGGGATGTGCCCGCTGGAAGGAAGTATGGGGCTGTATGAAAAGAAAGTCCTTACGATAAATTATAAACATTTGAAAGCTTCTGAAAAATGGTAATCAAAACAGGATTCAAATAAAAAGCGGGGAAAGCACAACTAAATTGCATGCTTAAAAACCATTTATTGGTCAGTTAGCCTTTACAATTTATTTTTCATTCAGGTAACAGTGACAGAAAGAAACCTCTGTTTGAAAGCAGCTTTGAACTATGTAACACTTGCTATCTGAGCTTCCCCTTTAATACTTGAAGTTTGAAAAAAAAATATCATTCACCCACAACAAAAATCTTGTAGATAGTTGTCTCTGGACCAGTTCTTTTCTTCCTAGAAGATAATGCTTTTACAAAGCAGTTAACTTGTTCGAGCATACTGGGATGTGATCATGGCACACCATCTTGGCAGCTCTAAGTCAGAAAACAGTGGGAGTGTGATAATGGTTTGAAGTCAGGGTTGAATCATAGCTGAAAAAGAACTTTTAAATAATACAAGTTGCATTTTGAAGCAAATATCCCTTTAATGTAAGAATCATTGGTGCATCCCCCTCTAGAATCATGTCTGCTCTTCCAATAAGGCACAAATGACACTTCAAAAATGTTTAAATTGAATGGATTTCACAATCAGAAATATGTTTACTTATGAAGTATCTTTGAGTAGACCTCATGATTTCCTCTTTTTTCGTAGACTTGGAGAGAACTTAGTGATGTACAGAGCGCTCACATAAACCCCCATTACCAGCATCCCAGATTAAAGTTTCCAAAATCTCTAGCTAAAGTGCTGTGCTAATTGAGTGCAAAAATTCATTTCCAGTAAGACTATCTATGATAACAGATGTTTAAATATATGAAATGGACACATAAACTTCCTATGTTAAATGATTCTCATGAAATTATTTAAATATAGGTATAGGATATTATCACATTTAACTATCTATAACTTTTTCAATCATGACATTCTAGCTCAGTGATTGCTAAGAAGACAAAAAGTACTGTGTATGACAATTACAGAGAAAAAACTGGAAAAAAAGGCAAAAATAGAGAGATGCAAGCAAGTAGAAGAATAAGGAGGCAATTGAAAAGAAGGATATTGATAAAAATTGTAGCATGATTACTTCTTTAAGTGAAATTATAAGTAACTCTATTTTGTTTGGCTTTAGTTTGAAATGAAAACACTTTTGCTGTGCAATTAGAAAAACACAAATCTTATTAAAAGTATAAAATGTTACATGGTGAAGTATGATAATGCAGGAATTATATTTATAAACATGATAATTCTAAGGAAACTCCAAATAACCTCAGAAGTGTTATAGAGTGATGGTACAGATGAGTGAAGTTCATCTTTCTGCATTTGCCAGGCTAGATTTACATAGGGCTTAAGGTTATTTTGCAAGTATGTTGTTTGAGTTTGTAGGGTAAGTTCCATATAATTCTGACACTCTAATAGTGTAATATCTTATCTAGAACTGATATATTTACTTCACCTTAGCACCCATTGGAGAAGGCAATGGCAGCCCACTCTGGTAAATTCCATGGATGGAGGAGCCTGGTAGGCTGCAGTCTATGGGGTCGCTAAGAGCCAGGCACGACTGAGTGACTTCACTTTCACTTTTCACTTTCATGCATTGGAGAAGGAAATGGCAACCCACTCCAGTGTTCTTGCCTGGAGAATCCCAGGGACGGGGGAGCCTGGTGGGCTGCCGTCTATGGGGTCACACAGAGTCGGACACGACTGAAGCGACTTAGCAGCACACATTGAGGTGCTTCCCAGGTGGCGCTAGTGGTAAAGAACATGCCGGCCAATGCAGGAGACGTAAGAGACCTGGGTACAGTCCCTGGGTTGGGAAGACCTCCTGGAAGAGGGCATGGCAACCCACTCCGGTCTTCTTACCTGGAGAATTCCATGGACAAAGGAGCCTGACGGGCTACAGTCCACAGTGTCGCAGAGTCGGACCTGTCTGAAGCGATTTACCTTGCCCACACAGTACATATTGAATTGTTTTGTTTCCAAGGACAAAGGAATACATTTAAAGATGTCATTAGAAGTTACTGGGTTTATTTTAATTAGCATATAGATGAAATATTATTGAAGTATTATCATAATAGAGAATTACTTGGTAGATAATTAAAAGATCCTTCATATGATTTTTTACATTTGTTTATAATTACAACTCTTTTTGCTGCTCTAGGACTTTAAATGATTTTTTTGCTTTTAGTTAAGAATTTAGTAAGAATTTTCTCATCTTTGGTAATATTGCTTATTCATGTATGATTTGCTAATTAATATTTAGTTTTTTATTTGCTGCTAATTTTATTTCATTTATAGCACAACTAACAGTATCTCACCCACGTATTATATAATTTTCACTTTTAATATAAACTTTTAATTTTAGAAGGCTAAAGATTTTTATTCAAAATCAATATATCTGGTTAGAAATTAAATAAAAAGTAAAAGAAAATGAAAAGGCTTCCTGTTTAAAATTATTATCTCACTCATTTGTTTACCTTATCTCATAAAACTCAACTCAGGCTAGATCATAAAAGGTGATCAGTCTTCTGTCCAGCTCTGTTCTTAGGATGATTGCCCATAGAAACTATCCCCCCTATTGTGAGGAGGCCTGAGTCAAATGGAGAGGCCGTATGTAGGTGTTCTAGTCACCATCCCTAGCTAAGGTCTCAGCTGACAACCAGCATCTACTGGAAGATATATGAATGCACAGGTCTTCAAGAGAGAACAATCCCTAACCTTTGCCCCAGTCGATGTCAAATGAAACAGACATGAGCTCTTTTTAAGCCTTCACCTAATGGGAAAATCATGATCAAAACTAACATTACTTTTCTTTCATCAGATTTTGGAATAGATTTCTGATAGTAATAGAAAACCACAATCAATTTTGTTAATTAGAAGTAGGGTGCTATCACAGCAAAATAAAAAACATGCTTCTTGGGGGCTGGGTAATGGGTGGAGGCTGGAAGGACTTTGAAGAAGGTGTCAAGGAAATATTAAAAAGTCTTGAAGAGGTTATTAACACATCTTTGATGGCACTCAAGAATGTTAGTGATGACTTAAAGATTAAGAGGAAGACATTATTGGAAGCTGGAAGAAAGGAGACCCTTGTTACATAGTGACAGAGAGTGTAACCACACTTAGCCTTTGACAATGTGGAAGACAGAAGAGGTACTTAACGAACCAAATGATCTAGAGATTACTGGGCAGACTACTGAAATTTCCACCCAATTCCTTCTCACAGATGATTTGACAAAATTGAAACTGTGAACCTCAGACTGGGACTTGGACCTACGTGCCAGGACTTAAACCTGGCCAAAGCCCTAATTAGGACTTGAACTCAAAATCTTTTAATTAGAGCCACTCACCTGGAGTTTGGACTTACTCAGGATCAGGTCCTTTGTGTCTCAGCACAGAAGGAATTCAGCAAGAGGCAAAATGATAAGCAAGAATTAGATTATTAACATAGGATGCTATTGAGAGATGCAAGTGGGTTGACAAGGGAGCCCTGCCCTCCAGGATTAAGTTGGCTACAATTTTATAGTCAAAGGAAAGTGAAGGAGTGGGAAAAGACTGCCTTCTTCAAATAGCCATCAGGCTTACATCACCAGCTCCCCTTTCATACTGGGCAGGAGATTGTGTGACCTTATGAAGTCAGTCTAGGATCACGATAGGTCCTACTCAAGTCAGTGAAAGAGTGGTGACAATCTTCTTCCACCTGATGGCCTGAGGCATACTGTGTTCTTTTATTTATGACTTTATAGTTAAGCAAGCATGCTTCATTCTACGATGTTCTGATTGCTTTCTTAAGCAATTATTAACTTACAGTGGTCTCCCAAAGTTTCCTAGTTTTCCCTGTCTATCTATAGTCCCCTACTGGAGAAGGAAATGGCAACCCACTCCAGTATTCTTGCCTGGAGAATCCCATGGATGGAGGAGCCTGGTGGGCTACAGTCCACGGGGTCGCAGAGTCGGATACGACTGAGCAACTTCACGGGGACTTAAACAGGCATCAGTATAACTATCCTATAAAAATGAGAGAGAAAAGAAATGAGTTTTAAAAGTATTGTTTAGTTTTCAAGTGAATTTAAAGGAGATATAAATGGCCAGGTCTTGTGAAATTTAAAAAAAAAAAAGCTTTTCATATTACTTGCCTCTTCAAGGTTCTCAAATGAGAATGGACTTCAGAGCAGGTATCAAATCCAAGGTGGGAATATGGCATCATTTTTAAAGTCTCTGAAGATTTAAGGATTGCCTTAGAAATTCACTCAGTCATATCAAGTCCTCTAAGGACCTTAAGAATACAGCTCACAGCTCTTCTCCATTAAACAACAGGGCTAAACTTCTTAAGAGAGCTGCATGTCAGTAGTCTTATAAGAAGACAAAACTGGAGAAGGACTTACCTAAATAGATTGTTGACCATGACTTTGGTTAGATGAACAGGAATAAGAATCATTTTAAAAGCTACTGAATTTTACGTAAATTTTGTGGTTGCAAACAGTCATGTCTTGGGCTA
Organism: Cervus canadensis; assembly: GCF_019320065.1. Lineage (NCBI taxonomy): Eukaryota > Metazoa > Chordata > Mammalia > Artiodactyla > Cervidae > Cervus > Cervus canadensis. Next base: position 37,710,654 of record NC_057397.1, read on the forward strand.
ACATGGACAGTGACAGTACAAATGAAAATTAAAAAAAAATGAAAAGTGACCTTTAGATTTCTGAATCACTATAAGATAAAGCGGCCTGATAAAATTACTCAGGGGCAAACAATCATTCCTTATGGAAAAGAGAGGATGACTCAGAAGGTAAAACCAAGAGCCTAAAGGTCAGAACAACACTAAGGAGAGTCATTCCTAGGCAGTAGTACTAAGCCCTAATAAATGAACTGGAATATGGACCTGTATAGATTTCAGAATTTCATGAAACAGTAAAGATAGTGTGCCTTCCACTCCCCACTTTCTTGGTGACATACAGCACAAATTGCCAGCCATGTGAGGGAATACATCTTGGAAGTGGGTCCTCAGCCCCAGCTGAGCCACTTCAGCTGATATATATCAGAAATTAGCCAATGGATACCAAAATCCACAGACATTCAAATCCTGATATAATATGGTGTCATATTTGCATATAACCTACACAATCCTCCAGTAGACTTTAAACCATCTCAGTGTTACTCACAATGCATAAGATAACGTAAGTTCTATGTAAATAGTTATAAATACAATGTAAATGCTATGTAAATAGTTGCTGGCATCAAGCATATTTAAGTTTTGCTTTTGGGAATTTTCTCGAATTTTTTTACAGAATATTTTCTATCTACAGTTGGTTGAGTCCACAAATGCAAAACCCAACAACAGGAAGGGCTGACTGTATACTCTTTTTCATGCACATATGCTCATGCCCTGTCACTCTGTCATGCCCAACTTTTCGATACTCCATGGACTGTAGACCACCAGTCTCCCTCTGTCCATGCGATTTCCCAGGCAAAAATCTGGAGCGAGTTGCCATTTCCTCCTCCAGGGGATCTTCCTGACCCAAGGATAGAACCCACATCCCCTACGTCTCCTGCATTAGCCGGCAGATTCTTTTACCACTGAGCCACCTGGGAAGCCCTGTATACTGTCTTTGGAGAAATGTAAATAATTTTGGTGAAAAAATTTTTTTTCCATAATTGATTAGGTAAGGGAGGGGTGAATTAGCCCAGGTAGAAAACCATGTACATTTTGGTGGCACATACTTATCTGAGTGTCTTCCTTTAAAGGAAACTAATTCAAATAATAACATATTAGACATAGTAAATTAATTTGTCATTTTACCACATCAAAGATACATTTCTTTTTCTTCGGCATCTTGTTAGTCCAATGAGGTATGGATTTTTCAAAACCATCCTATCTCTTTCATAGTATTTTCCTTACACATTATAGTACTCTGCTATTAAAATAAAAGAAATTGATGAGGGATAAAGTGAGGATGGTGATTAGTACTAGAGAGGGAGTAGAATTCCCTCAGACTAAATTCTCTTGCCCACTTACCACGCTTTTGATTGCTCAGAAAATGACACGAAACATGGCATCCCTCTCAATGTTGCAGAAAGATAGCTCATTTTTGAGCTTTGCTTTTGGTTAGCTAAAGCACAGCTGCCTGAAATACATCTAATTACAGCAATAATTAAAGTTCTTACCTTACCTGTGCAGTCGAGGACACAGACCTTGTAATGGGAACAAATCTAGATATAAAGGCTTGCTGTCAATTAACCCTGATAGTTTGAAAATATAATGAAGGAGAATGAGGGTTGAGTTACCAGCTCTGCACAATAATAAATATAGTAATTCAGCACCTCTCTCTTTTCCTGGATCCTACCCAAGAATTTGGGAGAAGAAAGACAAGAAGATTATCTGGGTAATTCGATCTTATGACTATCGGTGGATAATGGTCTCATCCATCAACTTTGTGCTACCGCTTACCTCTAACAAAAGATGGGACTGCTACAAATATGAGCCCTTCCATCTGGGAACAACACAACTGTTCAGTTTCTTGTCACAGATTCTGTCAATAGAATGCAGGCCAAAAAAGGAGAAAAGGTATGTGACTATTGTGGGCAGAGTTTTATGCTCAGTCTTGTCTCAGCACAATGGTTTTTCCTCCTGAGTCTAACTTTCACAGGCTGAAAATATTTTGAGCATGTCTTTTTTTTGTGTGTGTGTTTTTTTTAAATCATTGTTTTTCTCTTCTGATAAGGAAATAACTATATTAAGTTGTGTGAGAGCTAAATTATGCTCTGGGAATTGTTCCTAGGGAAAAAAAAAAGAAAAAAAGAAAAAGCAGTCTTAGAAAACTTTTCATCCTTAGAACATATCCTGAGAGGATTGTGTATTGATCTAAAAAACACAGATATGATATGTATTTTTTGGAATGTTGTTACTTCTATAGCTTCTCAAGCTTTCTGTTTGATCTGAAGGTAATCTGCATACCTGTCTTCTCTTCTAGTTTGTAAAGTCATTGAGACTATAATATAGACAAATTCCAGAGCCTTTGTGAAGAGCAAAATGCATAGCTCAATCTGTGTCTTGATCTGAACTGAACTTGAACTTTGCATTAATTATGTTAAACTCTCATTCCACTAATTATAATGAATGCCAAACATTCCATTGGGAACAACCATTTCCACTTCGTGTGTTGTTCTTTTTCTCATTTTCTCACTTTTATCATACAAGGGAAAATGCATAACAGTTAGTTTTACGTTATCAGCTTGGCTAGAGAACCCAGTTTTCTAATCAAACACTAAACTAGGTGTTGCTCTGAAGGCATTTTATAAATATGGTTGAAATTTGCAATCAACTAACTTTCAGTTCAGTTCAATTCTGTTGCTCAGTCATGTCTGACTCTTTGTGACCTTATGGACTGCAGCTCACCAGGCTTCGCTGTCCATCACCAACTATGGAGCTTACTAAATAAACTCATGTCCATCAAATCGGTGATGCCATCCAACCATCCCATCCTCTGCCGTCCCCTTCTCCTCCCACCTTCAATCTTTCCCAGCATCAGGGTCTTTTCCAATGAGTCACTAAAGGAAATTGTCCTTGATAACTTGGGTGGGTCTTCATCCAAGCATTTGAAGAGCTTAAGGGCAAAAAACAGGATTCCCAGAGAAGAAATTCTACTTCAAAACTGCAGTGTTAAATCCTGCCTTAGTTTACAAACTTCTAGCATGTTCTAAGCACATGGATGAAGCACAAGCTGGAATCAAGATTGCCAGGAGAAATATCAATAACCTAAGATACACAGATGACTCCACCCTTATGGCAGAAAGTGAAGAAGAACTAAAGGGCCTCTTGATGAAAGTGAAAGAGGAGAGTGAAAAAGTTGGCTTAAAACTCAACATTCAGAAAACTAAAATCATGGCATCTGGTGCCATTACTTCATGGCAAATTGATGGGGAAATCATGGAAATAGTGACATACTTTATTTTGGGGTCTCCAAAATCACTGCAAATGGTGATTGCAGCCATGAAATTAAAGGACGCTTGCTCCTTGGAAGAAAAGCTATGACCAACCTAGACAGTATATTTAAAAAGCAGAGACATTATTTTGCCAACAAAGGCCTGTCTAGGCAAAGCTATGGTTTTTTCCAGTAGTCATGTATGGATGTGAGAGTTGGACCATAAAGAAGGCTGAGCGCCTAAGAATTGCTCCTTTTGAACTCTGGTGTTGGAGAAGACTCTTGAGAGTCCCTTGGACTGCAAGGACATCCAGCCAGTCCATCCTAAAGGAAATCAGACCTTTAGGAAATAATTGAAAGGACTGATGCTGAATCTGAAACTCCAAAACTTTGGCCACCTGATGTGAAGAACTGACTCATTTGAAAAGACCCTGATGCTGGGAAAGATTAAAGGCAGGAGGAAAAGGGGATGACAGAGGATGAGATGGTTGGATGGCATCACTGACTCAATGGATATGAGTTTGAGTAATCTCCAGGAGTTGGTGATGGACAGGGAGGCCTAGAATGCTGCAATCCATGAGGTCACAAAGAGTTGGACATGATTGAACAACTAAACTGAAGCGTGTTCTAAAGATTTCAGTTTGCCAGCCTCCCTTGTCTCAAGAGCCAATTTCGTAAAATAAATCTGTGTGTGTGTGTGTGTCTGTGTGTGTGTGTTATGTGTTTTTCTGGACAATTCTGACAGATCTATATCCTTGATGGATACCTATATTTAAGACACATGGAACTTTATCATTTCAGGTAATATCATGGGAGTTTCTGTCTCCATGTTTGCCTTTTCTTGTAGTCACATCTCTGTGATCACTAATGGAAATGCAAGCATGTACTTAGAAAAAAAAAAAAAAAAGATCTACTTAAGTATTTTAAAAGAGCAGTATGAAAACCCCACAAATTATACATTTGTTGCAACTTAACCCAGAAGTTGCTGAGTTTGAAAGAGTATGAAGGATGTTTATTTTGTATCTTAAGAGAAATTTTTTTCCCCACCAAATTAATATGAGCAAATAAATGGAACAAACTCATGGAGCATTTGTAAATCTCAGTATTTACACAGATCTTCCAGTTGTAATTTTTAACTTATATGAAATAATCTTAGGACTCCAAATAACATATCAATATATCATCTAATTTGAAAAGAGAAGGTCTATTTCATCTCTAATGCTAGCTTAATGGATTGAGGGAAAAAGTGGTGGATCACTGTATTGAAAAGAATTCTGAAGCTTAATCCAGCATTAGTTGTAAATGATTAATATATCTGATGTAGACGTGGGTAGGAAGATTGGATAATAGTACCTGATTAAGATATTTGTCAGCACTTATCAAATCTGTCCTACTCCAATCATCAAAGTAATTTAATACTTTTCCTAAATTATCTAAAAATGTTGTATTCTTATCCAAATTGAAACATCCAAAATAACCAAATACTGTAACTTATTTGGAAAGTCATTTCTAGTATTTTGTTAGTCTTCTACTTTGAAAAATAGGAGGAAATGTATTTTATAAATTCTAAAGCTACAGAATTAGGCCTTTTATTATTAACATAGCTTTAAATACCTTTACTATGATTAAAACATAGTTTGGGGTAAAAGACTATTCACATTACTGTAATTTTTGGTATTGAAATTCATTAAGCTAACACAAAAATAGCAATATGTAAAATAATTTTAGAAATATACAGATTTTAAGACTATATAAAATACATATGTAAACTTGGAGAGTGTGTATATGTTTATATTTGGTAGATCAAAATTATTTGAAGACAACAGTAGCTGAACTGGTGATTCTAAAGAGATGGAGCTTGAACTTTCCCAGTGGTCCAGTGGTTAAGTCTCCATGCTCCCAATGGGTTCATCAAGGAATTAAGATCCTGCATGCCACATAGTGTGGCCAAAAAGTTTTTAAAACGTAAAGAGAGCTTCACAAGTAACACCTTTGATGACACCATGGAATAGTACATCTTCAGTAGGTTATAAAACGTAATGTTCTTATTCTTATTTTATGTTCTTATTTAAATTTAATTAAAATTTATTTAATTTTATTTTCATAAAAGATAGATAAGAAATAAAATAGGGGAGGAACATACGATTTCCTAAAACTTCTCCTTTTGTCCAGTGAATTCTACAGTATACAAGTCTGCTGGTTTCCTGTTACCCAATAACTTATGTTCAGACCTTACTGATAACCTTCTGGATTCCAGTAGCATGTTCAACTTGACTTCATCCTGGTTCATGATGATATTCTTCTTCATTTTCAAGCAGGATTGCCCCTGTTTGTTTCCTGATTTTTTTGTTATTGTTGCTGTTTTACCTTTCTTCTACATATAAAGCCTACATATATTCTCTCCTCTTCTGCTACCCATATCTCTCCATATCATCTGTATTCTTCAAGACCAGCCCTAAACTTTACCTAAACACAGAGCACAGTCAGTAAATAATTGTTGATTGCTTGCATATTTGAAAGAAGAAAACTATAAAACAAAATGATCCCAGGCTATAAAATAAAGCCAAGTAAGTGATGGATGACAAGGTGTATATGGAATGTGAGTCAATTATAAAATATGACATAAAACCTTTCACAAATATTAGGTATTTTTATCCTCCTTATTGCTAAACTCTCATATCTCATAGTAAAACCAATAATGGTCTAATAATTTAAAAATATAAGGAAAGTTGCAGTTTTATAATGAAAGTAGCAATAGAGAATGTTTGCATGCTAAGTCACTAGCAATTTGAAGATGTAAACTATAGACACATATTCTTAATTGCATAGAGAGACCTGGGAGAGTTGTTCAAATAAAATATATAATAGGTGTAGATATTTTTAATAGAAAAGGTATAAAAAATAAAAGAACTAGTCATTTTAAGGAGGAACATCTGTCATAGAGGTTTATAAAGCTCAGTGGATACTTGGGTTTTTTCCCTATCGTTTTCTGATTCTTTGCTGAAGTTTTCACTGCTCTTCCGTGCTTCTCCAGAGTTTGCTGAGCATTTTTATGATCATTGTTTTGAACTCTTTGTTAGGCAAACTTTGTATCTCCAATTCATTAGCGTGTCCTCCCTCACCCTAAGGTTTAATCTTTTTTAAAAAATTTTATTGCAATATGGCTGATTTACAATGTGTGTTAGTTTCAGGTATAGAGCAAAGTGAATCAGTTACATATATACATGTATTCACTCTTTTCTAAGATTCTTTTCCCATATAGGTCATTATTCAGTAGAGTTCCCGGTGCTATACCACAAGTTCTTATTAGTTATCCTTTTTTTATATAATACTGTGTATACGTCAGTCTCAATTCCCCAATTTATCCCTCCTCCACCCCCTTATCTCCTGGAAACCATAAGCTTGTTTTCTACATCTGTGACTCTACTTCTGTTTTCTAAGTAAGTTCATTTGTACCCTCTCGTTCTTTTGTTCAGAAAAAAAAAAATCCTCTGTCTTCTCATTTTGTTTGAATTTCTACACTTGTTTTTAAAATTAGGTGATGAAATAGTTACCTATTCTTGTCTTAAAGGTATGTTCTTGTGTAGGCATGTCCATACCCTAACTGCCTGTGCCCCGTGGCTTTGATAGGGAGATAGAGCTGAACTATATACAGCTTTTCCTGTGCATACCTGCCAAGGACCGCTGCCTCGGCAGTAAGGATGGAGCCAGAAGTGATGCAGGCTGGGGCTTCTCCAGGGGCACTACAGCGGACCACAGCTTCGGAAGGAGGACTGGAGCTGAAGCCTGGTGTGAGCTGGGGCTTCTCCGAGGGTGTGCTGGAGAGCATCAGTTTGGATGGGGAGGCTGGAGCCCAATCACTTTATCTTTTCAAGCATTGCTTCTGCCCAATTTGCTTCCTTCCCTGCCTTTGTACAACTCCTAGTCCCTGTTTGAAAGCCTTTTCAGTGTATCCCCCCTCTGTCTCTCTCTCATGCTTTTGAAAATGAATTTTTCATCCTTTTTTTAAGTGCTTCTTCCAGATTTTTTTCTGTCCTGTGTTCTATGCAATTCTCTCTCTATCTGTGTCAAATCTAATGTTAAACACACTCAGAAATTTCAATTTTGTTTACTGAACTTTTTACTTCTCTGTCAAAATTCTCATTTTCTTGGAAACCCTTAAGCATAGCCATTACAATTCTGTATCTCATAACTCCATTTCTGGATTAACTGAGACCCACTCCAGTATTCTTCTCCAGGAAATCCCTTGGACAGAGGGGCCTGGTGGGTCAGACACAACTTAGTGACTAAACAACAATAACAAACAATAGCAACATAATTCTATTTTAATTGTTTTTCTATGTTCTAAAATATCTTATTTTAGATATTTAATATCTTATTAACAAGGTGTAATCTTATCTACACCTTATTACTTTGACAAAGCGCCAGACGTTATGGTATTTAGAAATAATTTGAAGTCTAGAACGACTATATCTTCCTTCAGAGAGAATATACTTCTGCTTTTGCAGATGGCTGGAGACATTCCCTTGTGACTCGGCTTGTAAGAATCTGCCTGCAATGCAGAGGACCTGGGTTTGATCCCTAGATTAGGAAGATCCCCTGGAGAAGGGAAAGGCTACCCATTCCAGTATTCTGGCCTGGAGAATTCCATGGACTGTATATATATATATATATAATCCATGGGGTCTCAAAGAGTCAGACATGACTGAGCGACTTTCAGTTCACTTCACTTCAGAGACATTTGCAATTTCAGGTCACATAATCCACCTCCGAGGAGATGAGTTGAAGCTGTGCTTCAGTCCCTACAATGACTAAATAATTTCTGATTTGTTCTTTCTTCTAACAAGCAGACTTTTAGGATCTATCATAAAGCCTAAGAGCCCTTGATTCCAGTATTCACCCTCAAGCCCTGTAAGGCTTTTAAAAGGTGATTTAGAGTCTCAAAACTTCAGCCACCTCTATAATTGTTCAGCCACTCAGTCATGTCTGACTCTGCAACCCCATGGACTGCAGCATACCATGCTTCCTGTCCTTCATATCTCCCAAAGTTTACTCAGACTCATGTCCATTCAGTTGAAGATGCCATCTAACCATCTCATCATCTGTTGCCCTCTTCTCCTTTGGCTTCAGTCTTTCCCAGCATCAGGGTCTTTTCCAGTGAGTCAGCTCTTCACATCAAGTGGCCAAAATATTGGGGCTTCAGGTTTATCGTCAGTCCTTCCAATATTTATTCTCTCTTATCTCACCTCTACAATAGTCGACAAAATCCCCTAAGTAAAAAAATCCATAAATGAGAGCAATGTAAAATTCTGGCCTCACCATTGAAGGTTCCCTTCCTCTCTAAATCTCCTAAGTCTTGACCCCATAATTCCTTATTAGCTTTTTAACTTTCCAGTGTCTCTTAGAATCATTTTTCTAGCTCTTCTTTTCAGTGTGAGAGTTATTTCCTTAGTTTTTGTTGCTGAGAGTGGCACCTCTCAAAGGACATTTTTAAGCAGGCAAATCATCAAATAAATAGAACAATAAATGATAATTCAAGTGCAATAAAATATAAGCTAAAAATATGAGTCTTACTGATTGCAAACCCACCACTCATAAAGTATGTAATAATTTTTAGCTGTTCAGTAAATCACTACTGTTATTTAATGAGAATTTTCCTAGAAAAAAAGTTAAAATGGACAAATAAGCTTCTCCTAATATAATTTAAGCTGTAGTTTGTTATAGGGTCAATTAAAAAAAAAATGCTAGTGTGCATGTCTAGCTGCTGAGTTTCATCCAACTCTTTTGCGATTCCAGGGACTGGAGCCTGCCAGGCTCCTCTGTCCTTGGGAATTTCCAGGCAAGAATACTGGAGGGGGAGGTGCCACTTCCTTCTCCAGGAGATCTTCCTAACCCAGGGATCTAACTTGTGTTTCCTGCATTGACGGGCAAATTCTTTACCACTGAGTCACCTGGAAAGGTGAAAAAAAAAATACTGAAAGAAAAATGTTTGATTCTTTGAAGATTTTATCCATGAAGATTTTATAGAATTATTTTTGTTCAGTGGCTAAGTTGTGTCTGACTCTTTGCAACCCCATGGACTGTAGCACATCAAGCTCCTCTGTCCTCCACTATCTCCAGGAGTTTGCCCAAATTCATGACCATTGAGTTAGTGATGCCATCTAACCATTTCATCCTCTGCAGCCCCCTTCTCCTTTTGCTTTCAATCTTTCTCAGTATCAGAGTCTTTTACAATAGAGTACCCAATATCAAATTTTCTTTTGAGATAAGCCACCAAGATGTTAAATAAACTAATGGTGAACATATAATCATTATAAGACAAACTGAGAGAATAATCAAAGGGATAACTGAAATTGAAATTAATCTCTCTAAGAGCCTTGAAAGACCTCAAGGATAAAATTATTGAAATGGCTAAAATAAGTTATATGCTAAAATAAAATAAATGGCCATTCTTTTAAAGTATTAACTGACTAACTTCCTGTAGATAAGAGTTTTAAAAGATGACCTCTAGACCAAATCATTCCAGCTTCAAAGATGGCAAATTTTCTGGGGTTATAGTAAGTAGTATTCTTCCCAGGTGGTGCTAATGTTAAAGACTCCACCTGCCAGTGCAGGAGATACAAGAGACATGGGTTCATTGCTGGGTCAGGAAGATTCCCTGGAGTAGGAAATAGCAATCTACTCCATTATTCTTGCCTGGATACTTTCATCGACAGAGGAGGCCGGCGGGCTGCAGTCTGGAGGTTTGCAAAGAGCTGGACATGACTGAGTGCACACACATGCATACACACACACACACACACACACACACACTTGAATGCACACACACATGCATAAATTATGTAATAGGGTCTTTCATTTAAAAAAGAAAAAGAAAAAAACCAAGTCAACCTATTGGCACATTACAGGGTTAATATAAGAGAAAATCAATACTTGCTAGAATTACTTAAGGAAGAGAGTGTGTATATAAGGAAAGACTCATTTATCTTGGCTCCCTAAGAATTAAAAATATAACACTTGTTACAATTTTCTCTATGATGTGATCTTTATAAACAAATATAAAAATGAATTGAATACCAAGTGTGTATGGGTATTTTCCTAACCGTGTGATATCAGGGCATTTCTTATAGCACACTATCTTGGTGTCATGAAGAACTTGTCAACAAACAAGTACATATCTAGTAGTTCAGGTATGTTTATATCTAATAGTTCAATGAAAATATATGAGTTTTGACTTACATTCAATAGGTACTTTCCTTTTTGGACTCTCAAAAGTAGATGCTCATGTTTTTGGTATCAGCTTAGGATGCAAGCTGGAAAAAGCATCACTCTTATCCGTTTAACAAAGTAATGATGGAGACTGTAAATTGAGATTTTCTTAATCTCATCAGAGAACAAAAGGTACAAGTGAAATAACTAACCCCAAATATAAGGAAACATGTATGCATCTAAGGAGAGGCATGATGAGCACTCTTGTTTACCAGTGGCCCCATACAAGTAAGAATTCATTCATTTAATTTTTTAAAAATAAATTACTAAATGGGCTAGCATAAGAAAATAAAAGCCCTTAAAACTGCAGACATAAGAGAAATTCCACCCCACTCCACAGTAACAAGTAATAGCAGACTCCTTCTGATAGAAGGCCAGAAGCATGGAGAAATCCTCTTTGAGGTATGTGCACAAAGGGAAGACTTAGATCTAAGAGTGAAGTAAACATTGAGAAAAATCCTTTGACAAACCAGCCTCCTCTCTAAACACAAATAATGTAGAGTAATTTAAAGCCTGTGATGCACTAAGGGTAACTATAGCAACAGCAAAAACCACATCTAGCTGGAGTAGCTGTTTCAATTTCAGACAGACTTCAAAACAAGGAATATTGCCAGAGATAAAAGAAGAACATTATATAATAGCAAAAGGTCAATTTTCCAAGATGATACAACAATACTAAATGTATATGCAACCAATAAAAGAGCTTCAAAATATAACATGTGAAATCTGATAGAACTGAAAATAGAAATAGAACTCTACAGTTGTAGTCAGAAACTTTAACATTCTTTTCTCAGTAACTTGTAGTACAAGTGGCCAGAAGATCAATAGATATAGACAACCTGAACAACCTCATCAACCAATTTGACCTAACACTCTACCCAACACCAGAACACATGTTTATTTCAAGTGTACATGAAACAGTACAAAGTCAAATAATATTCTGGGAGTAAATTAAACCTTAACAAAGTTATAAGAATTGAAATTATACAGAGTTCCATTATTTGACTTGAGTGCTCGTTTTGCAAGCTGACTTTTTGATTTGTGCACAATAAACCTTTAATAACTGCTACAAAAAATAAAATAAAATTGAAACGGGAAAACAGTAGAGAAAATTCATGAAGCCAAAATCTGGTTTGTTATAAAGGTCAAATACACTTGATAAATTTCTAGCCAGACTGACAAAGGTGAAAACAAGAAAATCACATATCATATTATATGGAATGAAGGAGGAGACATTAGTATAGACCCTATGGACATTGAAGGGGTAATCAAAGAATACTATGAACAATACTATGCCCATGAATTTAGCAACTTAGATGGAAAGCACTGATGGCTTGAAATACACAAATTTTGCTATCTCTATTGAAGAAAAGAAATTGATAATTGCAAATTTTCTAGCAGCCAGATAAAATTTCACATAGGATGACTTCACCTATCAAGTAAAACAAAGCATGAAAAAGAAGTAAAAGGCACTGGGAATTAAAAAGATGAAATGTAACTATCTCTATCATCAGACAACTTAATTGTCTATATAGAAAATCCCCAAAAGATCCACTAAAAGCTCCCAGTATTAATAAGGAAGTTTAATAAGATCACAGCATACAAGGTCAATATTCAAAAGAACATACTTATTTTTCCTCAAGATAGGTATTTATGTATTTCCCTAATTAATACAGAATTAGGAAAGGAAATTATTAATATGGAAAGGAAATTTAGTTGCCCTTCAACATTTTGCATTTCTCTCCTAAATTTCCAAGTAAATCCCATCATGAGCTTTTATTCTCACATTTAATCCATTAACAAATCCACAGTTTCACCTTCAAAAGAGTCTATCTTTTTTCTCATATTTCACAGTCAACTGCTCACACTAAAAGAGTCTATCTTTTTTCTCATATTTCACAGTCAACTGCTCACACTAAGTCACACAGTTTTCAAAGTATGTTTTATAGTTTATTAGAGAATATTAACAGAGAATATATCTCTCTATTAGAGAATATTCCCAGGTGGTGCTAGTGATAAAGAACCCACCTGGCAATACAGGAGATGCAGATTTGATCCCAGGGCTTGGAATATCCCATGGAGAAAGTCATGGTAACCACTCCAGTATTCTTGCCTGAAGAATCCCATGGACAGAGGAGCCTGGTGGGCCACAGTCCATGGGCTGACAAAGAGTCAGATTCAGTTGAAATGACTTACCATAGCACACACTCACAAACACACAGAGAATATGAAGAGACACTTTCAGGGGTCTGCAATGTCAAATGATTTTATTAATATTGCTAAGATGCTCACATTTCACTGATGTAGTAAAACAATGGTGAGTTAAAGTCAAAACCTGATTCCTAATTCATAATAATTTTTGTAACAAGAGGTGATGATATTAATGAATATCATACAAAAAATTGAATCAACACTTGAGGGATGTGCAAAACTAAGTAGCTGTTATTTCCATATGACCAATGTATAATTGCATAATATAATGCATGGATAAGATCCATTCAAAGTGCAAGAGAGACTAGTGGATTTTAGTGAAATAGAGTAAGAAAATCTCACTGGTGTACTTCAGATTCCACACTGCAGCTAAACTTTAAGGAACTGCAACTTGGTTTTCCAAAAATACTATAAATAATACCAATCTTTTCAGCAGTTTTCTTTTAGAAAACATAGATTTTTAAAGTGAAAATATCTTATCTGTGGTAGTACATTATGGGCTTATTATTGTGGTTTCTGAAATTAATAAGTAGCTATTTATAAAATTCAAAGTTCTAATTTATCATACGGCAAATATATGTATAATCCACTTACTCAAAATTTTTAAGATGCTCCATTTTTAAGAGTACTAAGAGCTTCTAAATCCAACAAATTTGAAGGCTGATCTCATAGTGAAATCTATCACCTTATGTATTTGTGAACATTGTAGTAATCATAATCTAATTCCAATGGATAAAATACTTAAAAACATATTTTGTTGTTGCTTAGTTGCTAAGTTGTATCCAAATTTTTTTAACCCTGTGGATTGTAGCCCACCAGGCTCCTCCATCCATGAGACTTCCCAGGCAAGAATACTGGAGTGAGTTTCCATTTCTTTCTCCAGGGGCTCTTACCAATCCAGGGATTGAAACTGCATCTCCTGCACTGGCAAGAAGATTCCTTACCACTGAGCCATCAGGGTAGCCAAAAAAAAAATGTATATACTGGTTCCAAAATGTTTAAGCAATCTTTGGGCTGGCTTTAATTCCTAAATTTAGGGAGAAAAGATAATCATATTAAAAAAATGTCCTTTTAAAGATAAATTGTGATACTTATTGCTGATCCTTGATATAGTAGGGATTTATTTCACAAATTTTATAAAATGTGATTAAAATCATTGCCCCCTTTTAAAGCAGAGTCCCCAATCCCCCATGCCATGGACCAGTACAGGTCTGTGGGCTGTTAGCAACCAGGTCACACAGCAGAAGGTGAGCGGCAGGCTGTATTTACAGCTCCCCTTCATCACTCCTGTTACCTCCTGAGCTCTGCCTTCTGTCAGACCCGTGGTGGGATTATAGGAGTGCAAGCACTACTGCACTTGAATCATCCCCAAACTATCTCCCTCCCTCTCCTGGTCCATGGAAAAATTTTCTTCCATGAAATTGGTCGCTGGTGCCAAAAAGGTTGGGGAACAGTGCTTTAAGGGATAGGATAAGACAGAAAGGATTGAAACAGATACACACTCACACACCAGTTTACCCTCTTCTCTTGTACCATCCTTTCCTGTATGATCTTGTTCATAAAATATCTAAAAGTTCACACATTTGTAATACAGATCATTAGTTTTTTCCTAGTCATATGAGTTGTAATTCTATTTCAGTACCTTTATTAACCTGAAGAGCCTGTCTTGGACCATTCCAGACTCAATTGAATTCTATTCTGTTCTTTGACTATTCTTAAGACCGTAGGATCTGGCTTCTGCATATCTTTCCAGTCCTTCTCTCTATAATATGCTTTATAATATTATAAATAATGCTTTCCATTATTTATTACATATTGGCTTCTCTTTCTATTTCCTGATGAACTGAACTCTTTCTTTTAATCACATAGGACAAGCTGTTTATTACCAAAGAAATTTTGACCTTTCTATTTCTGCTGCATGGTACAACATCCCCCAGCTCTGCAGACTGCCTTCTTCTTCTCATTTTTCATTTCTAAAGTAATATATTATCTCTTAAAAGACACTATCCTTGACAATTCCGTCTATAATAGTGAAAACCTTCTCCCCTGATCCCCGCAGTATCTATGGCATCACTCTACTTTTTTTTTCTTCTATTTTGAAATGTTCTGGTTTGTTTGCTCCCTGACTTATTATCTTGTTCCTATACCACAATGCATATTCTCGTGAAGAAAGAGATTTGAAAACCTTTCTTGTTAAACATATCTCACTAAACAATCACGGAATAACTTAACTGGTAAATTAAGATTAAATTTGAAAGCGGTATATTTAAATTATGAAAGCATATTTTCCTTTAATTAGAGTTATACAACTTACTTAAGCCTCCAGGTTTTCAACAAAAAACATAATTAAAATAATTTTTCCAAATTGTTGTGACCCTTTAATTAGATAATTGCATATTTTAAAGCATTTTACCAGGAAAAGCTATCAATATTACTAGAATTAGATGAGTTATGACACCAAATAATCTTATGTTATTATTCTGAGTATGCACAACCTGAGGAATATACATAAGGCTAATAATAAAAATTCACAATAAATTAGAAAGTCATGACTTTCCCATGAGCATAAAAATAATATGTGACTATAGAAAGGACTCACTAAAACAAAAGGGATTATTTTATTTTATTTTTAAAAATATTTTAGCTGTGAGTTATGTGGGATCTTAGTTCTCTGACCAAAGATTGAACCCTTGTCTCTTGCAATGGAAGGGCTGATTCTTAATCACTGCACTGCCAGGGAAATCCCAAAAGGAGCTATTTTAAACAGCGGCTTTCCCGTATTCACTGGTACACACCTTTCATCATTTTGCCTTTTAAAAGGCAACTATTCTATATTCCAACCTTCTTTTTGAAACTAAAATATACATTTTTTACTTACTCTATGGCTCACAACCAACAATAATATAATAATTGCTATATATGCAAAGAAAACAAGTCTTGAGAAATATTAAGAGGTCCATTATCCACTACAAGCATACTTGCAATTCTTTTAAGTTTTCAATTGAAAGAAAAAGACAGTCTCAAAAAAGCATTATTTGTTGGCTTAACATTCGTTCTGAAATGAGAAAGCAAAGTGAATCAGGTTAAAATGATTAATTTAG
Source organism: Cervus canadensis (assembly GCF_019320065.1). Classification (NCBI taxonomy): domain Eukaryota; kingdom Metazoa; phylum Chordata; class Mammalia; order Artiodactyla; family Cervidae; genus Cervus; species Cervus canadensis. The sequence continues at coordinate 37,726,515 of NC_057397.1, forward strand.
TTTCTCACCAAGAAATTCCCAGTACTACATTCCTTTCCTATTCAGGAAAGCAATTTGAAATTCTTATTTCAATGCTTTAAAGAGAAGGGAGGAAGACTTGCAAGATTACCCAAATTGAAAGAGAGCTTAGCAATCATTCAGTGAGATGGTTCCTACCTGGGATTCCATGGCCTCTAAAAGATCTCTAACTTATCTTTGAAATACTTTAAAGTAACAGATGTCTGAAGAGAAACAGACATTTACTCACAGTAAGCCAACCAGGGCATTGATTCTTTCCATTTGGTTATAAATGTATCAATTGAGCCTATATGTCATGTGGCACTTATATTTAAAATATGAAAGTACATAAATTATGTTTTCATAATGTGCTATGCCTTAAGAGATGGTGGCTAAAGAATTTTTCAAAACATCAAATTTGTATTAAGGGCATTTTAACAAATAGTTCTAGGAAATCAGTTGGAGACAAATTATCTAATTCCATTCTCTCCTTCTGCAAATAAAGTATTGAAAACCCCAAGTGCAAATAAGTGGCCCAGGGTTATTCAGTTTCTGATTTCTATGTATATAAATGCAAATGTTGTTATGTGAAACTGGTGCATATTTGTGTCCATTAAAGTGAAGCATCACTCATATTGCTATGCTTGACTTGAGAAAGATGCAGATCAAATCACATTTCTTTCTAGCCATCCTAAGCTAGAAAACCCAAATGGCTACTTTATTATATGGGAGAGGATATCATTTTGGAAGACAAAAATCAGAGTAAATAGTTGACAAAAATGAAGACGAGTTAGTGATATTCATGAGGTCAGTGTTTGAAATCAAAACACACAATTGAAAATGTTAAAGCTTAATCTTTATAGAAAAAGTCACATTGTTTGATTATAAGAACATAGATTTAATTAATATTTTATCTTAAAATCATTTTGATCTTTATATCGATGAATCAGTCTAAAATATTTTTAATCTGTCACTTTAAATTACCTTGAACAGTATCCCTTTATCAGAAAAATAAGTGAAACATTACAATAAGTGAAAATAAACATTTTCAAAAATAGTTTAAAAAGGGGCAGAGCTGAAGCTTGGGAATCAAATGTGTCTGAATTCGAATCTAAATTCTGCCATCAACTACTAATAGCTCTTGTTCAAATTGCTAGCCTCAATTTCCTCATTTGTGAAATGGGGATCAATAGCACCTAATTAATGGGGGTACCCAGAGAATTGCTTTATAAGCTTTTTACCCAACTAATGGCAAGCATTATGAGAATATTAAAACAGCCTCAGTTACCTGCCCTTTTAAAATATTTATTGAATTAATAAGATAAAGAATGAAAATAAATGCTTAATAAACAAGTAAATTGAGTGCCTTGAATAAAGTGGTGGCTTTAATTGCAACTACAATTTATAAGAAAAATTGCTAAACATTATTATTGCCCACTACGACAATGTTTATCTATGCTGTCCACAATGAAATTGAATAGATTAAAAGAAAACAATCATTAGAAACTTTCCTCATAAAGTATTTAATTATGGTTCTAGTAGTTATTAAATCTAATCAGAAACTCTTCCTATCTCCATCACTTTTAAGACACATATTCAGTGATGTACTGGTTAAAAGTTTTTAGGGGGATATTCTTAATATTTAGAAGAATGAAATTAATTTCAAAATATAATATCTCATTTCAAAATCTGAAGCCTTCTTTTATTTATTGGGTAAAAATAGGTAATATGCATTTCCCTGACTTTTTTGGTATCCTTAAATATATAATCAGGTAGTCATATCAACTTTTATGTAAATGTAGATTGATTGATAACAATGGTAACAGACACATTATCTCAACTCTTGAAGTTGGGATATCTTACTAATTCATAATATTGTAATCAGTTTGAAAGTAAGTAATATTTGAGCCCCCTACTTGCATACTAAGCATGAAGGTTCAAATACAAAGATTATCAAACATGATTTCCTAAACCATTACTTTCTGATGCCTATTGGTGTCTCAAGCTCTTTTCCTCTAATTCTGAGTCCTTTTAAAATTCTGGACTCTTAAATTAGATATGGTCTAGTTGATCTTTGTAGGTGTTAACATGTGCTTTCCAGAAATGAATAAAATATTCTAGATAAGATTTAACTACAGTAGCTTTAAAAAAACAAACAAACAAAAAAAACTATATTACTACTTCCCTTGTTCTTGATGAAGGGCTTTCGAAGTTCTAGCTCAAGAGTCACATCAGTAAGATGGCAATCCAGAAACTACAGACCATCCTTCCTCCACAGAGACATACAATTAACAACAATATATTAACTAAGATACTTTTGTGATAACTCTAGACATTAGCATTTAGGCCATTATAAAATCAAGAAAGTATTCCAGTAAAAGAGAGAGAGAAAGATTCACAGCATTTGTCATGCCCACCTACATCCCTCCCCCTACAATGTATAGGGCAGAGCACCATGAGGAAACCCCCTATATGAGGTAAAGTTAATAAAAAACTGTTATAAAAGATGAAGAAAGTCATATTATAATGAAAAAGGGACAATTCAATAAGAAGATATAACACTGAGTATTTACATACCCAAGTTCAGAACCCCTAAATAAATGAAGTAAACTTTAACAGATCTGAAGGGAGAATAGACAACAACATAGTAAAATGGGCATTTCAATACTTCACTTTCAATAATGGAGAGAACAACAAGCCAGAAGATCAATAGTAAAAGAGGACTTAAACAATATTACATACCAACTGGATCCAACAGGCATATAGAACTTTTCATACAAAAACATAAAAATATATATTCTTTGCAGAGGCACATGGAACATACTCATGATAGACCACCTGGTAGGGCACAAAATTAATGTAAAAATTTTAAAAGATTGAAATCTTACAAAGTATCTTTTCTAATCACAATGTAATGAAACTAAAATCATTAGCAAAAGAAAAACTAAAAAATTCACATACATATGGAAACTAAAATCTACACTCTTAAATAAGTAATGAGTCAAAGAAGAAATCACAAGGGACTGAAAAAAATACCTTGAAACAAATGAAAAGGAAAATACAACATACCTAAACATGAGATACAGGAAAAGCAGTTCTAAGAAGGAATTTTATAACTATAAAGAATGTATTTTTGTAAATATATATATTAAATCAATAACCTAATCATACATCTTAAGAAATTAGAAAAGAAGAACAGAACAAATCAAAAGCAGCAGAAACAAGGAAATAATAAAGATAAGTGAAGGGATTAATAAAACTGGGAATAGATAATAAAATCAATAGAAGAAAAAACAATCAAAATAAGAATTTTGTTATTTTGAAAATGTCAACAAAATTGGCAAGCTCTTGGTTGGATTAACTAAGAAAAAGAGAAAAATTGAACTAGCTAAAATCCTAAATGTAAGGTCATTACAAATAATGCCAGAGAAACAAAAAGATTGTAAGAGAACATTGTGAACAACTGTATGCCAACAGATTAAATAACCTAGAAGAAATTTAAAAACCTATAGAACACACACCCTACCAAAACTGTATCATAAATACATAGAAAAATTGATCATATTCCAATAATGAGTAAGGAGATTGAATTAATAGCAAAAGCCTCCCAACAAAAACATCCAAAACTAGATGGCTTCACTGAAGAATTTCACCAGACACTTAAAGAAAAATTAACAACTATCTTCCTGATACTCTTCCAAAAAACTTGAGAGGAGGGAATACTTTTGGTCACATTCTGTAAACTCAACATTATCCTAATACCAAAGCCAAAGACACTACAAGAAAACAGCTGCCTAATAGTACTGATGAATATTAATGTTAAAATAGTCGATAAAATACTAGCAAGCTGACTTCAATAGCACATTAAAATGATTATGCACCATGACCACATGGAATTTAATCCTGGAATGTGAAACAGCAGCATGCAAAAATCAATCAGAGTAGTACAAAAACAAGATGTAGGACGAAAAACACAAAGTCAATAGATGGAGAGAAAGCATTTGATAAGATAAATACCTTTTCATGATAAAAACACTCAACAAACTTAGAAGAAAATTACTTTCATTTATGAAAAGCCAACAGCTAACGTAATACTCAATGGTAAAAAAACTGAAAGTTTTTCCTCTGAGATTAGGAACAAGGCATAAATAACTGTTCCGACCATTTCTATTCAACATATCAGAAGGTCTAGCCAAAGCAATTAAGCAAGAAAAAGAAATAAAAGGCATTCAAATTGAAGATGTGAAATAATCTCTATTCATAGATGACATGATCTTATATGCAGGAAACCTTAATGATTCCACAAAAAATGTTAGGACTAATGAATATATTTGGAAAATCTGGAGGATACAAAACTAACATATAAAAAAAAAAAAAAAAAAAACAACTAACATATACATACAGAGGGAAACATTTACATTTCTAGACATTTTAAATAAATAATACAAAAAGAAAATAAAGAAAACAATTCCTTTTACGATAGTGTCAAAATGAACACAGTTTTTAGGAATAAATCTGACCAAGGAAGTGAAAGACTTGTACACTGAAAACTACACAGCATTGTTGAAAGAACTAAAGGGCATGAATAAATATAAACAATCTTATGTTAATGAATTGGAAGATTTAATATTATCAAGGTGTCCATACTACCCAAATCAATCTAGAAATTCAATTAAATCTCTATCGATATCACTACAGTGTTGTTGTTTTTTTTTATCAGAAATAGAAAATTTCATCCTAAAATTCGCATGGAATCTTGAGAAAGTCTAAATTGCTCAAAAGATTTTTAAAAAGAACAGAGTTGAAGGACCTGAACTTTCTGATTTCAAGCCATGTTACAAAGCTACTGTTGCTATTGTTATGATTAATTTTATGTGTGAATCTGACTGGGCCACATGATGAACAGAAGTTTGACCAAACATTATTTTGGATGTGTTTGTGAGTTTTTCTGTATGAAATTTACAATTGAATCTGTATTGATTAAAGCAGATTGCCTGCACAAATGTGGATGGTGAGCCTCATTCCATCAGTTGATAAGGACAAAAAGGCTGAATAATAGGGATCTCTTCCTGCCTGACAGTTTGAGCCACGATCTTAGTCTTTCCTGTACTTCACATGCAGACTGAAATATTGGGTCTTCTGGGATCTCAAGCTTCCTGGATTATATACATATATTGTGTTATAATATATATACATAGATGCTTTTTGGTTCTATCTCTCTGGAGAACCCTAACAGTTTTTGTAATCAAAATAACATGGTAGTTGCATAAAGCAGACAAATAGACGATTGAAATACAATAGAAAGTCCAGAAATAAATTCCTGCAGATATTGTTAAGTGATCTTCAACAAGAGTGCCAAGATCACTAATGCATAGAGGATAGACACTTCAGTAATGGTTTTGGGGAAACTGTGTCTCCAAATGCAAAGAATTAAGTTGAATTATTATCTTATGACTAACACATTCACATTATCTTATGCTACATACAGAAAAATAATCCAAACTAAATTAAAGACTTAAATGTATGATCTAAAACTGTGAGACTACTAGACAAATACAAAGGGTGAAATCTTCATTGCATTGAACTTAGCAATGATTTCCAAGAAATCACAAAAAACAAAAACAAAAGAAAAAAATATACATATATTGGGCATCAAACCAAAAAGTTTCTGCACAATAAAAACACAGTCAGCAGAGTGGAAAGGTAAACTATGGTATGAGAGAAAGCTTTGCAAATCTTATATGTGATAAGAGGATAATATCCAGAATGTAGAAAGAACTCCTACAATTCAACAAGAAAAAAATCAAGTAACCTGACTGCACAATTAAACATTGGTCAAAGGTTTGAAAAGAAGCTCAACATCACAAATCATCAGAGAAATTGTAAATGGTACAACTGCTATGGAAAGGTTTTCATTTTTAAAAACAATTAAAAATTGAGTCACAATATTCTGGGTATATATCAAAATAATTGAAATAGTGTTTCAGAAAGACACTTCTATGCCTCTACACATGATAGTACTATTCATAGCCAAGGGTAGAAGCAACCCAAATCTGCATCAGGAGAGAATGGATAAACAAAATGTGACTTATATACCATGACATATTTTTCATTCTAAAAAAGAAAGGAAATCTCATCACGTGCTACAACATGGATGAACCTTTAAGATTATGCTGTGTGAAATAAGCCAGTCACAGGACAACAAATACTGCAATATTCCACTTATATGAAATGTTTAAAGGAGTCAAATTCATAGAAACATAAAGTAGAAAAGTGGGTACCAGGGGCTGGGAGTAAGACAAAAAGTTATTTAACAGGCATAAAGTTTCAGATTGCGAGATGAAATATTTTTGGAAATCTGTTTCATAACAATGTGAATACACTTAACCCTACTGCACTAGACAAAAATGGTTAAGATGGTACCTTTTATGTTTCTTACCACAATAAACAACATATAGATAAAACTTTATCTCTGCAAAGCCTGAAAGCCCATGGTGTTTAAAAATAACTCAGATATGGTAGAAAATTTTTTCCCAATCATATTCTGAACCTTGAAATGAGTACTTTGGGAATTTTTCATTGATTCTGTACACAGTTGTGTATGTGGGTTTAGTTGCTAAGTTGTGTCCAACTCTTTTGCAACCCTGTGGACTATAGCATACCAGGCTCCTCCATCCATGGGATTTCCCAGGCAAGAATACTGGAGTGGGTTGTCATTTCCTTCCCCAGGGGATCTTCCCAACCCAGGGCTCGAACCCATATCTCCTGCATTGGCAGGAGAATTCCACACAACTGAACCACCAGGGTAGCCTCTGTACACTTATCTCCAACTTGATTTCCCGTGGTTACAGTGTCAATCTGGTTCTTATTCTCAACTGTCTCAAGAATGTTTCAAACTAAAATATCTTCCCTATGACTAACTTCCTGTAGTCTTTGATCTTAAACTGTATTGACCACCTTAAACATTTTCCATTGGTGCATCAGTTGTGTCATTCCTAAGTCTGCAAATCTTAAGTTCTTTCCAAGACCATAAAGAGATTCTATGTCTTCCTTTGCTGTAAATGTCTACCTGTGGAGCAGCTATTTTTTGATCTTATAAAGGCCACATATTCTTAGTTTATCTCTAATCCACTTCCCTACTTGAAAGTATATAAAGTCCTCACTGCTTGGACTCATGACATGAAATTTGAAACACTTACCATTGCAGTCACCTAACATTTCTTCCTTATTACTGGAAAAAAAATGAAGATAGTTTTATATCTATTCAAGATGATGTTACTTTAGTAATTAATGTTCATTTATTGGGTCATTTAAATAGTAATGAGTCTGCCTACCACCATTATTATCCAGTTCATGTAATTCCATCTTGTATAAAAGAAAAATAAAAACATTTTGTTAATATAGATGAGTTATTTCTATATCAGTACTCTAGAACACCAGCCAAGTCATTATGTCAAAAACAGGGAATGGAGACAGTCTACCATATCTTATTCTTGGTGAACACATGCCGACTGCTGCTAATCATGACCTTTTTCAGTACTCAAAGACCATTCATCCATTTAGTATTCCCTTCAAATATTTTACTGAGCATAAATGTCAAGATCCCTGGCCTATAGTTTTAAGACACTGCCTAACCTTTTCAGAAACTTGGGACATTTGCTTTTCTTTATTCTCATGGCAGTTCCCCTATTTTCAATAACTCCTCAAAGATTACTGGCATTGATCTTATCTTTGGAATTACTCAGCACCCTAAATTAGATACCTCCTGAGCCAGAAAAGTGAAGTCTTTGGAGATTTGTTACACTTTTTCTTTTCCTATCTCTTCAACTATTCTGAATTTTATTTCTCATCACCATTTTAGTTTCATCCTTCCAACATGAAGATTATTCTCCTTGACACACAAAATGGAAACAAAATTGAAGTTAAGAAGGTAATCTTTCCCTCTTTTGCTGTCTATTATTGTAGCATTTGGCTCAAGGATAAGAATTTCCACAATCTTGTTTACTATATAACTAAAAGGCTTTGTTTGCTTTAAGGGTTTGAAAATGATAATACACTTTCAGAATCAGTCTTCCAATTTCTGTTCTGTGGCGTACTTTTATTTTTAATCTGTGCTCATTAAAAGACCCATAGAAAGCACTTTGATTTTCATGGACAGCTCCCCATGTTCATTTTCACCAACATCATTCTTTATTTTATAGTTAAAGAACCATTTTGAGAGTTTTTTGTGGAACTGTTTCCCAAATTCACTTATTCACTTATAATAGGTGAATAAGTGAGAATATAACTTGGAACAGCCCATATAACCATATACGATGCGACGTCTCTCTTAAAGTCACATCATTATCATCTCATAAAACAGATTCTCTATATTCATTCATTTATATCCACCTTAACAATCCTTATTATTTTTTTCCTTTATCTCCTGAGATAGAATTTGTCAGCAAGGGGAAAAATTAGCATTTTCTTTTAGTACCCTGTAGATATTTAAAATTCCCCATGGTAAAGAATCTGCCTGCCAATAGAGGGGATATGGGTTGGTCCCCAAGTTGGGACGATCCCATGGAGAAGGAAATGGCAACCCACTCCAGCATTCTTGCCTGGAAAATTCAATGGACAGAAAAGCCTGCCAGATAACAGTCCACGGGGTTCCAAATAGTTGGACACTACAGAGCACACATACTCACACACACACACACACACACACACACACACACACACACTAAATACTTTGAAAACAGGGATGAATAAGTTATATCCCTTTTTTAATGGAAGATACTATTCAGAACTTTTTCTAAAGTTAAACTTTGGTTTTCCATGTTAACACATAGTGAATGTGTGTCATGCTGCCACTCTTCTCTCTAATGTCTGTGGCAGACAGCACTGACAGTCGGGACAATCTTCACTCTGACCCTGAATACAGGCAAGAATCTTCAGCACATTACTTTAGGCACCCAATGTTAATTGCTCAGAGTTGAAACTCAATTTTAAATATGTGCTCTTCTAACTCTTTCACATTTATAGCCTGTCAAAATATATCATTTCTACATTTTAAAGTAAAGGCATTGATCTGCTGGTTGTGTAAAGTTTACAATAATAGTTTAGTATAAATTGGCTTAAAGCTTAACATTCAGAAAACTAAGATCATGGCATCTGGTCCCATCACTTCATGGGAAATAGATGGGGAAACAGTGTCAGACTTTACTTTTGGGGCTCTAAAATCACTGCAGATGGTGATTGCAGTCATGAAATTTAAAGATGCTTACTCATTGGAAGGAAAGTTATTACCAACCTAGACAGCATATTTATAAGCAGAGACATTACTTTGCCAACAAAGGTCCGTCTAGTCAAGGCTATGGTTTTTCCAGTGGTCATGTATGGATGTGAGAGTTGGATGGTGAAGAAAGCTGAGCACCAAAAAATTGATGCTTTTGAACTGTGGTGTTGGAGAAGACTCTTGAGAGTCCCTTGGACTGCAAGGAGATCCAACCAGTCCATCCTAAAGGAGATCAGTCCTGGGTGTTCATTGGAAGGACTGATATTGAAGCTGAAACTCCAATACTTTGGCCACCTCATGTGAAGAGTTGACTCATTGGAAAAGACCCTGATGCTGGAAGGGATTGGGGGCAGGAGGAGAAGGGGACGACAGAGGATGAGATGGCTGGATGGCATCAACAACTTAATGGACATGAGTTTGAGTAAATTCTGGGAGTTAGTGATGGACAGGGAGGCTTGGTGTGCTGCGATTCATGGGGTCACAAAGAGTCGGACACAACTGAGCAACTGAACTGAACTGAACTGATAGTTTACAATAATCATTTAATTATTTTTCTATAGCAACACTGTTTTCCTACAACATTTGAGATTTAGTGGAATGCTTTCTAAAAACATGGTCATTTTTGTGGCACAAACAAACCTATTTGTGAAAGATCATTGTTGAAATATAGACAAGAACAATATAAAAAAATTTAGAGGCAGCACTTTATTTATAACTAAGGATTCTCATTTCTCTGGTCTTCCCAGTTGATGCTAGTGGTAAAGAATCCACTGCCAATGCAGCAGACACAAGAGATTCGGATTTGATCCCTGGATAGGGAAGATCCCCCGGAATAGGAAATGGCAACCTGCTCCAGTATTTTTGCCTGGAAAATTCAATGGACAGAGGAACATGGTGGGCTACAGTCCATGGGGTCACAAAGGGTCAGACACCTCTGAGCACACAGCATAGTCTCATTTCTAGTCATGTTTCATACATAAATTTTTACAAATGTATATTGATATGTTTCCTGATTTTGAACCAAATCACAAAATATAAAGCATCACATCAAAGCCTAAATGCAAACTTAAAACAATAATGAAAAGTACCTAATATATTTTTAATACAATGGAAGACATTAACCAGTTATTTTAAAGAATACACTGACAGAACTTATTAAGAAATTGAATGTAGGATGTCTGAGATCAGGGACAAAGTCTTGGCTGCATTATTTGGGATTGAGAAATACAGACTGAATGGAACATAATCAAATAAGATGGGTAATTCTAGGGGAGCACCTAAATGTTAAGAAGTCAAAAGCGAATCTGATATCACTGTTAGATGGTGCATTTTTTGTGTAGTAAAAGAATGTGTATTCTAGTTAATATACTTGATTAGTCAGAATACTAATACTGACTAATGTTGTGCACAATGCACAACCAAAAGGAGGTGATGTATAAGAAGGGGCAAGCCAAGAGGGATCGTTAGGATGACTCTTTTGGGGTTAGCCTGCTCCCGTGTCTTGGGAATATCTGTTTAATAAAAAATATGTCTTCTTGAGCTATAACAGAACTGTAGCTTGTCTGTTGTTTTAAACTCTTTAATCCGTTGTTCCAAATTTTTCTTGTGATGAGACAAGAATCCAGGGAGATAAATAAATCAACCTGACATATCCATTATGACATTCTACTTAATATCAGTTATAAACACCATTGATTAAAGCAATGCACATCATGTATTCATTTTTAAAATCCAGAACCACAGAGAACTCCCTTTATTCATTCCTTTTTCAGCTAAGGGCAATGAAAACTAAAGTAAGAATAATCACACTTGGTATAAAAATTAGCCATAGTGCTAGTAAGAATTCTTTTTAATTTTAAATTTATGTATCTTTTAATTGAAGGATAATTGCTTTACAGTATTGTGTTGGTTTCTGCCATACATCAACATGAATCAGCCATAAGTATACATATACGCCCTCCCTTTTGAACTTCCCTCCCATTTCCTCCCCAAGGAATAATTGGCATAAATAAAGGCAAGTACAACTTTATTGTCATTCACAAAATAAATGACTTACCAATTTCCTCATATTAATGTCCTTCAGAAATGCCACATTCATCATATTCATGTTTAAAGAAAAATGTACATAAGCCTAGACTTTTTGAGTTTTTAATTTTAGATTCATGCATCATCACTTTTCATTAATTATTATTTGAGAACAATTTACACAATGAATTTTTATATTCCATTCTGGTTCATCAGACTAAAAAAACAGACTAATTTATTTCCAGTTATTAAATGATCAAGAACAGTTTTGTATGTGTATTTGAATTAACTATGACTTACTGATTATTGTCAAGTCTATGTTTTTATACTCTGTGAGAAGAGAATGTAATTAAGACAGAGAGAACTCAAGGAAGGATAGAAATGACTTTTTAAAAATAAACAATGCAAATGCACACACAGCCACGTCCACATATGTAGTCAAAAATACAAGAGGTAACAAAAGTTGAGGCTTATTTAATTAAAAGATGTCTATTAAATAGACATTTTTCTTTATTTTTCCTAGGACACACTTGGGTCTGTGTAATCATAATAAATAAGAATCTATGCCATTCATAAACAATGATTGCCTCACATTCCACTTTACTGTTTTTTCCTGAAAAAGTCTGTGGTAAATTAAGAAGATATCAATTTTCATCCAGAAACAAGGAAAACTCAAGTTTCTTAATTAAGCACCCTGCCCCAGCACTTGATATTTGTTATTTTTGACAGCCTTTGATTTAGAATTAATTAGATCAGACTACATCAAAGTTAATAAATAAACCAACCTAAATGTAAGCTACTCAAAATCACATTCGAATTCTTTTTTTTGTCTCTTTAGAAAGTAATGGTGAAAACCAAAATAAAGTATATTTTTTTAAGAGAGAAAATTAACCTTTGAAGGAGCACCATTCTTCTTACCTGGTCCTTAGTCATAGATTTTTAAATGTCCTCACTTATTTGTGTATTTTCTGTCAAAATGTCATCATTACAGTATTTCTGATAAAATTTATTTTATTCTATAAAAATTTATTTTATTCTATAAGGGGAATTTAAAATATAGACATAAAATTAAAGGGCCTTATAGTTTACTACATAGCCCAGAACTGCATCTGAAAGATATAGAGGGAAAGACCTCTGATTTTTCCAGACAACACTGCCTGTCAGACTGTTAGGTAGTTTGAACTGCATAGCATACGGCTTTAATTTGTGAGTATACCAAAAATTACAATAGCTCATTTTTTACCAATTACCTAGTAAATCTAAGATACATCAATCACTCTTTGTTATACATAAGTCCTATTTTTCTGGAGGATAATGATGAGTAGATGGTAAATACATTGCCCTTTTGAGTTGGAAATATTGGTTACTAATGATCTAGAGATGAAAGGCTTTGGAACCCAATTATCATTTCTTTTCCTATCCAAATCTTTTATACATAACTTTTTAAATAATAAAACATATTTTCATGTATATTATAGAATCATTAAGTGAATATAAAATGAACAAGATACCTTTCCCAAACTGCATATATATTTTATGAGATCATTCATTGGTTTTTGAGTGGATTTATTATACAGTCTTTGGACATTCTTAAACTCACAGCCTGAAAAGAGGAAATGACCTAAACACTAAAAATGAAATATGAAAATAGTACACTTTTAAAGGGTCTGAAGAAGATTTTACATCTTTCTTTGGCTCAGTGCGACCAGAATCTCTAATATTCTAAACAAGTGATATTATGTGATGAGAGTAGCTGCAGGAATACCATCTGAAACATCTTAGAGGAAGTCTGCTCAAAGGAAGTGTTTTAATGCTGTTGATGGTCTCCCCACTCTTTAAAACTCGATCTCTGTTGCTATTACAATTTTTAAAGCACATGAAAAATTTACAGTCAAAAATTTTTCAAAACAAAACATGCTCAGTATTACTGTTAATGGCTTCTCCTTTCCCTTAGTTTATAGAATTTTATTTTATTGGTTAAAATAGAGCATTGATTCCACGTGTTAAGCTCTCAGATTTATCTCTTTAGATAAAGGTTACTCTAAACATAGCCAACTATTTCTGGATTCTCAAATTATAAAAATGAATAGTGTCATCTGCACATTATACTAAATAAAGAGATATTTCAAATGATAGTTTTATATCCAAAATATGTTCTTATAAGATGCATGCTCTGATTTAAAAAAAAAAAAAAAAAGATTCCTTGAGCAGAGGGATGATTAGTCTTGGTGGCAGAGTATTTTAACAGAAATCACTAAAGTATCAGCATATGCCTCATGCTATAAGAGACAATAAATTTAATGGCTCTTTCAGTCTTTCAATTTTTATTATTATTGCTATTATTTTGTAGTCAAGTTTAGATGAAAAGAATTTGTATACAGATATTATTTTTTACTTTTGTGTTTCAAAAATAGGCCATACATGGGTACATTTAACCAGTTACCGAACTTTTTTAATGACTTTCCATTTAGGGGTAAAATAGTATTACCACTTAATACCAGATTACAAAGAAAAGACTTTTTCTGAAAGAATTTTGGCTTTATGAGAACAGCAGGGTCTGGGAATTACATGAATGGGGTTCATTCTCCATTTTAGGACTGAGAGGATGAGAACAAGACGTTTCATGTATGAAAGAAATGTTTCCCTCTGCTCATCTCCAACTCAAAATGACCTGGAATAGAGAGAAGTATGGTTTGTCTCAAAGAAGATACATAGTTTTAAATGTATTTCTGTTATACTTGTTGGATGAATAGGCATGTATTCAAATTTTCTGCATTTTTGGATAAACATTTTATTGTGGAAATTTTCAAACATATAAAATTCAAGCTTTGAATGATAAAATAACCTCCACACACATACCTATCCCTCACCTACCGCACAGCTTCAATAATTACGAACATCAGCCCCAAAAGATTTTATCTATAACCCCCACACGTCCTCTCTCTAATTATGTTGAATAAAACTCCAGGCCACATATTTTTGATCCATAAATATATCAATGAGTATTTCTTAAATGGAAGGGCTGTTTGAATCATATTTCAAATCATTCTATACCCCAAATCAATTCCCTGATGTCATGAAATATCCATCAGTTTGCATAATTGTCCTATAATAGTTTAAAGAGTTCGTGTGAAACCATATCCAAATTAACTTTGCATGTTGTAATGAAGCAATATGTTTCATAAGACTCACTTAATTTATAGGAGCCTTTGCATATTTTGATTTTTTTTCCCATCCCCTTACAATTCATACATTTAAGAAACTGGGAATCTGGCCTATAGTTTCCTGTAGTCTGAACTTTGCTAATCACCTCCTTCAGGTATTATTTAACACGCTTCTGCCTTCCTCGTATGTTTTGTAAACTGGTGATTAGAAAAGATAGAAAGATAATAATAAACTTCATAAAGTCTAAGTTTCCGGCAAAAATATTTCATAAGTGACATGATATGATTCCAGTAAAAATGAGATACTATCTGTCCATCTCCCTTATTGATGATCATCACCTAGATTCATTTATCAAATAGATGTTGAAAAACTATTGATTTTAGAAGTTCTATCAATATTTACATATTAGTTAGCTACAATACTTTATCAAGAAAACCTCTGTCTCAGGAGACTTCCCTGGTGATTCAGTGATGAAGACTTTGCCTTCCAGTGCAAGAGATGTAGATTCCACCCCTGATCAGGTAGCTAAGATCTCACATGCCTTGTGGCCAAAAAACCAAACATAGAACAGAAGCAATATTGTAACAAATTCAACAAAGACTTTAAAAATGGTCCAATTTTAAAAAATCTTATAAAGGAAAGAAAATCTCTGTCTAAATTACTAGTTATGCTGAAGTAAGTGCCTGTTAAGCTACTTCAGTTGTGCCCAACTCTTTGCTAACCCATGGACTGTAGCCCACCAGGCTCCTCTGTCCATGAGATTCTCCAGGCAAGAATATTGGAGTGGCTGCCATACCCTCCTCCAAGGGATCTTCCCAACCCAGGGATCCAATACATGTTTCTTATATCTGTCTCCTGCATCGGCAGGCAGGTTCTTTACCACTAGCGCCACCTGTGCCGAAGTACAGTGTTCTTTAAACAAAAAAGTCAAAATAAAACACTTTTTTTGCCACCTCTATTTGCCATTTTTAAATGTAATATGTTGGCCCTCTGGCATCCTACAAAGGTCAATTGAATATACATTTATTGTCCAAACCAGTACATTTTTTAAATAAAAAGACACTATTTAATAATTATGCTGGAAAAGCAGAATAAGCCAGGCTGCCTGCCTTTGATAAACCAGGATGAACAGTCACATTGTTCAAAGTTAACCAATGAGTTTTTAGTGTTTAATTTCTTTTTGCCTTTTACATTATATTATAATCATGTGTATTCAAAAATATTTAAGATTCATTAAATGTATAAATTCTCCAGTGTAGTTTGAGGCAGAGTTCTCTGGCCATGAGCCTAGAAGTCCTTATAATCTTATTGTTTTTCTAATCTAACACAGGTTTCAGGATCATCTTGTATATTTCATGCCCCAAATTTTGAATCAGCCCCTTTTCCAGAGAGCCCCGGTTCTTTACTTTGAAAATGTCATTTAGACACCAAAACCTGGGTATTAGAAGGTTTATTATTACTGGTTTAGTTACTATTTCTAGCCTTTTTCTGGACAGAGTTAGAAAATAGTTTTCATAACATAAAATAGACTATAAAATCTTACTTCCATATTTTATTCATTAAAGATAATAGAGGTTTTACTTAATCTTGCTAAACTTATTTTTATATTGTTTCTCCTGAATAAAAATCCACTTTTCTATGACACCAGCATAGTTAGTCATTTATTTTAACCTGCAATACACTTACAATAATTTCTGAATTGCAACAGTAATACTACCTCTAATTACCGAGAGAGTTCAAATTTTTGCTTTTGTGTTTTATTTGTAGCTATTTTCCCCTAGAGTATATAGACTATGGAAACTAACCAAATTACCGGGTTTTAAACTGTCTTGAAATAATTCTCCTTGGTAGTTAATGGCTATGTCATCAATTTGACATAGTATTAGGTTTGTTTACTTCCCTTTAGATTTTTATGAATGAATTTTTAGAAAGTATCTTTTTAACTTATTTATTTTAATTGAAGGCTAATTACTTTATGATATTGTGGTGGTTTTAGCCATACATTGACATGAGTAGGCCACAGGTGTACTATACATGATTTCAAAGTCAAATCTGCAAAACAGACATATGCAGAGAGGTTTAGTTTCTATTGCTTACACCCACACACATTTTATTTCCCACTTACATGGATAATTATTTCATGAATACTGTAGTTACCCTTTCCCCTTTGTAAAATTTTAACATAAGCAAATGTGTCTTTTATATCTGTATCCACTGAAATTTCTTGGAAAAACAGTGGCATGCAACTATTTGCATTTTTCTTCTCCTTGTTTTTGTTTTTTGTTTGTTTTAAACATTATACCCTGAAATAACTTGTTCATATAGAGCTATTTCTTTAACTAGTTAGTATTCCATTGTGTGACAGTAGTTTTAAATACCACTGTCAACTCTGAATGGACAGTAAACTATTTTCAGTGTTTAGTTCTTTTAAATCAAACTGCAATGATAGTGTTCTACATATGCTTTCATAAATTTGTCAGTGTAAGAAGATATTCATAAAAGTGACAGCACCATTTCAAAGAATTAATGTATAAGGATTTACCTTATATAGTATCACTAGATATTACCTAAATAACTCTACATTGAAGTTGTTTAATTCTTCATGGCCACAATAAGAATGTTAATTTTTACCATAAACTCACCAACTTTTTCTATTGTCAAACTTGTAAATGTCAGGGAGATAATAAATTAGTGAACTTCTAATTTGTATTTTGTCATTATGAGTGAATTGAACATTTATTAATATAGTTTGGGGACATTCATTTTTTGTAATATTCAAGCATTCCCATACAGATGTGTTAAAAGTTATCAATTTTTCTTTATTGTTTACAAGTTTTAAAAATAGTTGTGAAATAGTTCCCCATACTCATGGTATATAGAAATACACTGAGGCATTCTCCTAAAAGCTTCATGTTCTCATATTTTACATGGAAATTTATGATAAATTTGGTATTTTTCTCATGTCTTATTACAAAGGATTACAACCGTTTTTTTTTTTTATTGTGACTATCCATTTATGTTGCATTCACTGATTTTAGAAACCACGTTTTAATACACTACTGAGAATATTTCTGAATTTTATTTTTTCCACATTGATTTTTCAGGCTAGATATATGCCACTATTATACAGATTAATTTGATGTGGTAAATAATATTTTATCATACCAAATAGAGCTCCCTGATTCAATCCACATCGGGATTTTCTTGGTTGTCCTTTTTCTTACCTGTTCTTGCAAATAAGCTTGATTTAAAAGGAAAATGTTGAGGGAGAACATGATGGTGGATGAATAGGTGGATGTGGAGTACATCTCTCTCCATGGATACATCAGGAATACACCTTCAGACACAGAAGTGCATGCAGAACACCAGCTGAGACCAGACAGGAGTACCTGACCAGCAGAAAAGAATATATAGAACCAGGCAAAACTCAGTAGGATAAAGGAACTAGCGAAAACCAGGTGTGTTAGTAGGACTGGACCTGCCCTCAGCCGGTGAGGGAACTGAAGCAGGGGTCCGACCACATTGGGGCAATTGTCTGAGTCAGAGGAGAAA
This sequence comes from Cervus canadensis, assembly GCF_019320065.1. Lineage (NCBI taxonomy): Eukaryota > Metazoa > Chordata > Mammalia > Artiodactyla > Cervidae > Cervus > Cervus canadensis. Next base: position 37,744,531 of record NC_057397.1, read on the forward strand.
CATTTAAGGCTGAGAGTGAAACAGCTGATCTGTGGCAGCCTAAACGGAATGAGAATCAGACAGTCCTTGCTGTTGTGAAACATACCTGGACAGGGACGCAGGTCCCCAGGAAGGCGCAACAGCTGGGAGCTGGAGTTTAGGGATTGTGGAGCATGCCGAGGGCGAGGGGTGCTGTTGACTGTGGAGAGACAGATCAAGGGGACGTGAGGGAGGGGACTGTGGTGGGAAATGCCTGTGGAGGAAAACCGGGCAGCCACGGAAGAAAGGCGAAACTGCTGAGTCACGCATAGAGGGTGGAGCCATCACCATAGCCTCCCTCTCCCCCCACAGCCAGCATCGACAGCTGAACAATAGAGAGACTGGCCCATCAAATGCCTGATGCACTGAACTACAGAGTAGGACCCCAGCCAGGGCACCCCTTTAAGTGCCTAACACGCCAATCTACAGAGTAGGACCCCAACCAGGGGGGCCCTCTATGTGCCTGACGTGCAGAACAACAGAGAAGGATCCCAGGTAAGGGAGCCCTCTAAGTGCCCGAACAGATGGAGCTATGGAGAAAGACTGACCAAAGAGGCTTTGATCGCCAGCTACCAGAGGCTCAAAAAAAGACTCTGATAGGGACATAACTCCGGGGCAGAGACAGCCACTGTCCCTGCACACTTGGCGCCACCAGGGTCCCTGCAAACCAAGCAGCTGAGCCACCTTCATGCTCAACTCTCACAGGGGCAGAGCTGCCACAGGCAAAAAAAAAAAAAAAGTCTAACCCTGTCTAAGCAGGCAGGGTTGCTTCCGTCTTGTCCAACTCTTTGCGATCCTATAGACAGTGGCCTGTCAGGCTTCTCTGTCAGGGGGGTTCTCCAGGCAAGAATACTGGAGCGTACTGGCCAATATTGATTGCCATCCCCTCTAGAGCACTGTATTCCCTGCTGCCCTAGCCGCCAACCCCCCTGAGGACCTGGTGCTGCCAGAACCCCTGCGGCCCAAGCAGCTGCACCACCTCCACACTGGCCCTCACAGGGGCAGACCCAAGCCCTCCAGGGCAGCCTCAGGAGCAAACCCCAGTGGATAACCCACATGCAGAGGTGGAAATAAAACCACAATTGAGAATCAGGGGTACTGTGGCTAAGGAAAAAGATCCAATACCTTCCCATGAGCTATACAAGTTGCAGATTAAATCACACGGTCAACTAGGCAGACTCTGTGTCTGTGAATATATAAAAGGTCACTGAGAGCTCCCACTAAAGAAAACGCACTAGTTCTGACAGCTGTGGGCATTGGAGGCAAGAACACACAGGAGTAGGACCAGATTAGACTCTGAGCTGCCCCCACGGCAGGTCCAGAGATCAGCACAGTGTTGGAGGGCATCCTAAGGAGGTGAGGTGGCCTGTGACTCCCAGCGAGGGAAAGGACTCTGACAGCAACGACTCAAGAAAAATATTTATTATTGTTATGTTTTGACTTGTTCTATAGATTGTTTTCCTTTTTACCCCCCCACCTCTTTCCCCCCTCTGTTGCAGTTGTAGATTTTATTGGCACTATGAAATCCAATTAAGCTTTTGAGCTTTTTTCCCCCCTCAGTCACATATTTTATTGTTGTTATAAACCTCTGCCTCTATGTTGGGCTTTTGCTATTCTGTAAAGCTTTCCTTTCCTTTCTTTTTTCCCTCCTTTTTTATTTTTAATTTTTAAAGCCTATTATTTTTTTTTTTACATTTATTCCTTTGTTTGCTTTTCCTACTGCTCTTTCCCCCTTGCAGTTAACCTTTAATGTATATAAATCTTCTTTATCTACCTCTATTTAACTTTGCATATCTATTCTTTCTTTCTTTTCTTTCTTCAACATATTTGTTAGTTTTCTCTTCATTGCTTTATTCCCCAGTTGGCACCTTGCTTTAGTTTTGTTTTCCAGTTTGGGCTTTTAGTTTTGTTCTTAACTGGTAGATATAATTTTTGGTTTCCTTTGTTCACTGGGTTAATCTATTGTACTTTATTTTTGTTGGACTGTGTTGATTTTGCTTACGCATGCATATGTATATATGTATATTCAGTCACACTTTTTATTGTTGTTATAAACCTCTGCCTCTATGTTGGGTTTTTGCAGTTCTGTGGTTTTCCTTTTTTTTTTTTTTCCTTCTCTTTTTTTCTTTTCTATTTTTTATAATTTTAATATTTAAATTTTTAAACCTATCATATTTTTATATATTTATCCCTTTGTTTATCTTTCCTACTGTTCTTTTCCTCTTGTAGTTAATCTTTAATGTATATAAATCTTCTTTATCTACTTTTATTTAGCTTTGCATATTTATTCTTTCTTTCTTTTCTTTCTTTCCTCTCAAAATATTGTTAGTTTTATTTTCATTGCTTTATTCCCCACTTGGCACCTTGTTTTAATTTTGTTTTCCAGTTTTTGGTTTAGTTAGTTTTATTCTTAACTGGTAAATATAATTTTTGACTTCCTTTGTTTGCTGGGTCAATCTAATAATACCTTATATTAGTTGGAATGTTTTGAATTTGCTTATGTGTGTATATGTGTATGTGTATATTTCATTATTTTAATTGCTATTTGCCTGATTTTGTAACTCCCATTTGTCTGGGGTTCACCTTTGGTTTCTCATTTTTTGGGGTATTTGTTTAACTCTCCCTTAATGCCATAACAAACCACTTGTGGAATCTTTGTTCCTGACCAGAGATCAAGCCCTGAGCCTTTGGAGTGGGAGCACTGACTCCAAGACCCTAGACCACCAAAGAACTAACCCTAGGGAGTATCACATAGTGAGAACTCACACAAAGGAAACCACTTGAATACAAGACCGGGCATCACCCAACCACCAGTAGCACCCTGTGCAAGATGCTTCATCTAAACAACGAACAAAACAAAAACACAAACGCAATCATCAGCACACAGGATTACCACCTCATTCAGCCTTGCCCATCAAAGGAAAAACAAACAAACAAAAATTCCACACAAATCTCACCTTATATGAAGCTAACACAAACCACTGGACCAACTTTAGAGGGGCAGAAACCAAAAGGAGGAAAGAGTCCAACCTTGAAGCCTGGGAAAAGGAAAGCTCAAACACAATAAGCTAATAATAATCATAATAATAATGAAAAGGCAGAGAAATACTACACAGATGAAGGAACAAATTAGAGACACAGAAATCCAAATATATGAAAAGGAAATAGGCAAACTACCTGAAAAAAAATTCAGAATAATGATAGTAAAGATGATCAAAAACCTTGAAAACAAAATGGAAGAGATGCAAGAATCAAGTAACAAATACCTAGAAGAATTAAAGAATAAACATACAGAGACAAACAACACAATTACTAAAATTAAAAATACCCTGGAAGGAATCAATAGCAAAATATCTGAAGCAGAAGAACAAATTAGTGAGTTGGAAGATAAGACGGAAATAACTTCTGAAGAGCAGAATAAAGTAAAAGAATGAAAAGAATTGAGGATAGTCTAAGAGACCTCTGGGACAATATCAAATTCACCAACATTCAAATTATAGGGGTCCCAGAAGAGGAAGAGAAAAACAAAGGGTATGAGAAAATTTTTGAAGAGATTATAGTTGAAAATTTCCCCAACATGGAAAAGGAAATAGTCAATCAAGTCCAAGAAGCACAAAGAGCTCCATGCAGGAGGATAAACCCAAGGAGAAACATGCCAAGACACATACCAATCAAACTAACAAAGACTAAACACGAAGAAAGAATATTAAAAGCAGCAAGGGAGAAGCAACAAGTAACATACAAGGGACAACCCATACACTTAACAGCTGATCTTTCAGCAAAAACTCTGCAGGTCAGAAGGGAATGGCAGAATATATTTAAATTACTGAAAGGGAAAAATCTACAACCAAGATTACTGTACCTGGCAAGGATCTCATTCAAAATTGATGGAGAAATAAAAAGCTTTTCAGACAAGCAACAGTTTAAGAGAATTCAGTACCACCAAACCAGCTTTACAACACATGTTAAATGGACTTAAATAGTCAAGAAATAGAAGAGAAGAAAAAAGATCTACAAAATCAACCCCAAACAATTAAGAAAATGACAGTAGGAACATATATATCAATAATTATTTTAAATATAAATGAGTTAAATGCTCCAGCCAAAAGAAACAGACTGGCTGAATGGATACAAAAACAAGACCCATATATATGCTGTCTGCAAGAAACCCACTTCAGACCTCAAGACACATATAGACTGAAAGTGAGAGGATGGAAAAATATATTCCATGCAAATGGGAAGCAAAATAAAGCTGGAATAGCAATCCTCATATCAGACAAAATAGACCTTAAAATAAAGAAGATTACAAGAGATAAGGAAGGACACTACACAGTGATTAAGGGATCAATGTAAGAGGAAGACATAACAATTATAAATATCTATGCACCCAACATAGGAGCACCTCAATACATAAGACAAACATAAAAAACTGACAGACATAAAAGGAGAAATTGACAGTAACACAATAGTAGGAGATTTTAACACCCCACTGACACCAATGGACAGATCATCAACACAGAAAATTAATAAGGAAACACAAGTCTTAAATGATACATTAGATGAGATGGATCTCACTGATATCTTCAGGACATTCCATCTAAATGCAAAAGTACACAGCTTCTTCTCAAGTACACATGGAACATTCTCCAGGATAGACCGCATCTTGGGTCACAAATCAAACCTCAGTAAATTTAAGAAAATTGAAATTGTATTAAGTATCTTCTCTGACCACAACACTATGAGACTAGATATCAATTACAAGAAAAAAACTGTAAGAAACACAAACACATAGAGATTAAACAATGTGTTCCTAAATAACCAACAGGTTACTGAAGAAATCAAAAGGGAAATAAAAAAATTCCTAGAAACAAATGACAATGAAAACATAACTCAAAGCCTATGTGATGCAGCAAAAGCAGTTCTAAGAGGAAAGTTTATAGCAATATAATCCTACCTCAAGTAATAAGAAAAACATTGAATAGACAACTTAATTTACCTAAATTAAACCGAAATTTAATTTAAATTTAGTTTTTGAGGAATAAAAACCAAATTTACACCTAAAACAACTGGAAAAAGAACAAAAAAAGAAATACCCAAAACTAGTAGAAGGAAAGAAGTCATAAGGGTCTGAGCAGAAATAAATGAAAAAGAAATGAAAAGAAAATGAAATGAAAGAAAAGAAATGAAAAGAAGCAATAGTAAAGATTAATAAAACTAAAAGCTGATTCTTTGAGAAGATTAACAAAATTGACAAACCTTTAGCCAGACTCATCAAGAAAAAAAGAGAAAAGTTGTGGCACATATGTGCAATGGAATATTAGTCATAAAAAGGAACATCTTTGAGTCAGTTCTCATGAGGTGGATGAACCTAGAACCTATTATACAGTGTGAAGTAAGTCAGAAGGAGAAAGATGAATATCATATTCTAACACATATATACAGAATCTAGAAAAATGGTACTGAAGAATTTACTTACAGGGCAGCAATGGAGAAACAGACATAGAGAATAGACTTGTGGACATGCTTTTCCCTCTCAGTTATTTAAATATGTTCTGCCATTCCCTTCTGGCCTGCAGAGTTTCTGCTGAAAGATCAGCTGTTAAGCATATGGGGTGTCCCTTGTATGTTACTTGTTGCTTCTCTGGGGAGGAGAGGCTGAGATTTATGGAAAGAGGAACATGTAAACTTACATTACCACATGTAAAACAGATAGCCAATGGGAATTTGCTGTACGGCTAAGGAAACGCAAACAGGGGCTCTGTATTAACCTAGAGGAGTGGGATGGGGAGAGAGCTGGGAGGGAGGTTCAAAAGGGAGGGGATATATGTACATCTATGGCTGATTGATGTTGAGGTTTGACAGAAAGCAACAAAATTCTGTAAAGCAATTATCCTTCAATAAAAATATAAATAAATTTTTTAAATGTTTCTTTAGTTTTGAGGAATAAAAAAGCATGATTGTTTTATTGTGCATTTATTTGTCTTGTTATTGTTTAGTCACTAAGTCACGTTCGAATCTTTGTGACTCCAAGGACTGCAGCACACTTGCCTGTCCTTCACTGTCTCCTGGAGTTTACCCAAATTTATGTCCAGGGAATTGGTGATGCTATCTAATCATCTCATCCTCTGCCACCTTCTTCTCCTTTTGCCTTCAACCTTTCCCAGCATCAGAGTCCTTTCCATTGAGTTGGTGCTTCACATCAGGTGACCAAAGCATTGGACCTTCAGCTTCAGCATTAGTCCTTCAAATGAATATTCAGAGTTTTGTATTTATTAGGATTGTGCAAAATTTATAAAGGTTACAAAACTAATTGATGATTGATAGAAAAATGTACTATTCAAAAACGTTAATTCTTTATGCTTTCTCAAATATATATTTGCATGTGTCAGAAGTATTTTGAGTTTCACTTATATAGGGTTTGCACATTTCATGTGAAATTCATTCTTTATGTATTCATCTATCTCTATCTATTCAGTAACATAAAAGATGTCTCTTCCACTATGGATTTTTATACTTTTTTAGTAATATACATGAAGAGTATTGATTTCCTATACTGAATTTATAAGCTGCAACTTAATCTAATTATCTTAGTTGTTGCAATAGTTTTCCCCATGGATTCCTTAGTACTTTTCCACTGTATTATCCTATCATGTGAAAATAGATAAAGTGTTTCCTCTCTTTCCAACTCTTATGCCCCAAATTCATTCCTATTTTCTAACTGCACTAGTTAATATTTACAGCACTTATCCCGAATTGCTGACCTCTTTGTCTTATTCTTCACTGTAGCAGAAAAATCTCTTGAGTTTCCACATTAAGTAAGATGCTGGCTTTAAGTCTAGTTGTTGCATGCATGCTTAATCATGTTCAACTCTTCACAACCTCATAGACTGTAGCCCTCCAGGTTCCCCTGTCCATGAGATTTCCCAGGCAAGAATACTGGACTGGGTTACCATTTCCTTCTCCAGGAGATCTTACTGACCCAAGGATCAGACCTGTGTTTCTTTTGTCTCCTGCCTTGCTGGTGGATCTTCGCCTGCAGAGCCATCTGGAAAGTCTAAGGTATGTATTATTGTACTGAGAGTTTTTAAACATAAAAGGGCATTAAATTTTGTCAAATATATTTTTTCAATTTTAGAGATATCATACAGTATTGTATCTTGTTCTGCTAATGTAACAAACAATACAGATAGGTTTGCTAACATGAAACTATATGTGCATCTCTGAAATAAATGCCATTTTAACATCAAATATAATCTTTTAAACGGATTTTGTTTCTGATTGGCATTTTATTTGAGATATTTATATTGATAATCATAAGTAGAATTGGTCTATAATTTTCTTTTTTGGAAATTTGGTCTTTGACAGATCAAAGTTGGTATATAATATAAGTAAATTGATGTGCAATTTAAAATAAATGTGGAAATTGTATTACTTGCACAGTATAAAATAAAATACAATTGTGATTGGTGTTGGTGGTTTTTAGTTGCTAAGTCATGTCTTGGGGCCACATGGACTGCAGCCTGCCAGGCTTCTCTGTCCATGGGATTTCCCAGGCAAGAATACTGGAATGGGTAGCCATGCCCTTTTCTAAGGGATCTTCCCAACCCAGGGATTGAACCTGTGTCTCCTGCCTTGTAGGAAGATTCCTGACAGCTGAGCCACCAGGGAAGCCCCACAATTGTGATGACTGACGTTTAAAATTTTGTTACAATTCTCCCATTAATAAATACAGGCCTAGTGCTTTTTTTTGTGGTTTATTTTCTATTTTTTATCTATGTTGATTTAGACCTTTTGTCTATTTTGAAGTAACTTTTGGTAATTTTCCTTTCTTTCGTAGTTTGTGAAGTAGTTGTCTTATTCTATTGAGGATGCTATTATAAATGTGCCAAAGACTGGGTGGCTTATAAAGAGTGAAAGTCGCTCCGTTGTGTCCAACTCTTTGGGGCCCCATGGACTATACAGTCCAATGAATTCTCCAGTCTAGATACTGGAGTGTGTAGCCTTTCACACTCCCCTCCAGGGGATCTTCCTAACCCAGAGATCGAACCCAGGTCCCCCCTCATTGCAGGCAGATTCTTTACCAGCTGAGCTACAAGGGAAGCCCCAGGCGTATAAACAACATAAATTTATTTCTCACAGTGTGGGAAGCTGGAAGTCCAAAATCAGGGTGCCAGCAGAGATTCTGGTAAAGGCTGGTGAGTTCTACCAGAATTCTTACAGTGTGACAGGGACCTAGGGAAATGAGTGTGGTAGAAGAGCCAAGGGTGCTCTCTTGGGCCTCTTTATAAGGCATTCATCTCATTCGTGTCCTAATCCCCTCTAGAAGGCCTCACTTCCTAATACCATTACTCTGGGCATTAGGATTTCAACATATAAATTTTAGGAGAGACATAAACATTGACTATTCATGGATTTATATTTTAACTTTTAATCATCTTAATGAGCTATAATTTGCAGAAAATAAAATATACCATTCTAAAGGCACAGTTTGATACATTTTGAAAAACATTCTCCCCCTCCTTCTCCCTGTCTCTCTTTATTTTTCCACATGTTTAAAAAAATGCCCTTGTTCTTTATGAGAACTGCTGAGTCTACACATACTTTCTTCACTTTTGCCAGAATACTTCTCTTTCTTTTGCCTTTAATGTCCCTGTCCTCAATTTGGATTGTAGTCTATGCAGGTTTCCCTCAATACAAGTTCTCAATTAAAATATTGTCAAGGTGATGAAATGTGGTAATGTTGCATAAGACTGTAATGCCTGTCTTACTGGTACATTCTCTCCCTTACTGCCCCATATTCTCATATACCATTTTCCCTGTTGTTAATGTTTTGTCACATGATATAGTCTATCACAAGTGATAAGCCAACATTCATCCATTGCAACTGAACTCCATACTTTATTCAGGTTTATTACAATTTTTTCTAAAGTCCTTTTTTTCTGATCTAGGATATTATCCAAGATACCACATACCATTCAGTCATCATGACTCAGCCGCCTCTCATCTGAGAAAATTTCTCATATTTTCCTTGATTTATGGCCTTAAGAATATTGAATAATATTTGTAAATTATTTTGTAGAATGTTCTTCCACTGGGGCTTGTCAATGTTCTTCTAGTGAGTACACTGAGGTGATAGGTTTTGAGAGGAAAACTATAGAAGTGAATTGACATTCTCATTACATCATAGTAAGGGTACTTGCTGTCAATCTGACTCATCACCCGTATAACTTTACTCCTTTGGTCAAGGAGTCGTTTGTCAGTTTTCTCCATTGTAAAATGAGCATTTTCCCCCTTTCCATTCTCGCATCTCTGCAAACAATTCATGAAGCACTAAGTCACTCACACGAAAGGGATAGGAAGTTCCTCCTCCCTTAAAGAAGAAATATCTACATAAATTATTTGGAATTTTCTAAGGAGATTTGCCCTCTTATCTTCATTTAAAATTTTTATTCAACTATTTAATTATTTCCGTATTGACTCAAAAGCCTTTACTTTATATTTTGGGTCATAACTCAGTATCACATTCTTCGTTTATTTATTTTAAAGCCTTTATTGAATTTGTTACAGTATTGTTTCTGTTTTATGTTTTTTATTTTGGCCACAGGCATGTGGGATCTTAGCTCCCCGAACAGGGGCTGAACCCACATTCTCTATAATGGAAGGCAGTCTTAACCACTGGACAGCCAGGGAAGTACCCATATTATTTATGTTTTTTTTTTTTTGCTTAAAATGTCTCAATTTTAGCCACTGGAAGCTCTTTCAGATTGTCTTCTGTGTCCCTCTGACATACTCCAAGCCTTTTGCATTTTATTGCAGGTTTCCTTATTTTAAGGAGCCAAAAGATGCCATTGGTTTATTTGTATACTCCATGGCCCCTTCCAAGACAGCTATTTCTACAAGAACTCCAGTTCCTTTTATAGGCAAATGGTATTAGAAACTAAGATCTGGACACTGGGGTTGCTCATTGCTGTTGGAGAGTCCTTGCTTTTATGTCCCTTTCAGTGGACAGAACTAGGAAATATATGTACATATCCTCACTCATGTATATATATGCATATTTATTGTTACAGCTCTATTGGCATTAATCTAAACATAGGTTCGTACTCACATCTTTGACTCAAACTCAGTATAACACAGTTCATTCCGGTTTCTCCTTCTTGCCTATCTGTATCTCCTCCTCTAACAGTGAGAAGCTTGCCTTTCACCATCTACCGTCTTCTGACTTGTTTTTGCAGCTCTAGTATATGCATCCAGCAGTTTCAGAATTGTTAACCTATACCCACATGAGAAACAACTTTACCAACCATAGTGCAGATATTATGTACAGTTTCTTCTGTCTTTAATCTTATAGTTTCCAGTCAAAGCACCATTTCCCAAAGTTATTTGAGTCATGTTTGTTTACCTACTCCCCTTCAGGAATGTGTACCATGTTAAGACACTAAGTCTATGATAGCTTGTTACACAGTGATTAAAAAAAAAATAGTGCATCTTTTAAAAAAAATATTTATTTATTTTCTTTTGGTTGTAGTGGGTCTTCATTGCTGTGCATGGGCTTTCTCTAGTTGCAGTGAAAGGGGGCTTCTCTCTAGTTGTGGTGTATGGCGTTCTCAGAGCCGTGGCTTCTCCTGTTGCAGAGCATGTGCTCTAGGGCAAGCAGGCTTCAGCAGTTGCAGCTCATGGGCTCTAGACTGCAAGCTGATTAGTTGTGGTGCATGGACTTAGTTGCTTGACAGCATGTGGGATCTTCCTGGACCAGGGATTGAACCTGTATCCCCTGCATTGGCAGGCAAATTCTTAACCACTGGACCATCACGGAAGTCTAGAAAACTAATGCATTTTTATCCTGAGAAGTTTTCATCGCCTATTTTTGATGTCTCGGGGTCTCCAGACCACTTCATAATTATTCCACTTTCCTGTAGTTTCCTTGTCCTCACCACACACTGAGGCTTGTGAAACCCACCTCGTTTAACCCCTGCTGTAACTAGCCCAGACCTCTCAGGGAAACTCTTGTTGAATGTGTGGTCTGCCACTCTTCATGGTCTATCCCCTTGCATTAGTATTAATATGGGGGTTCAGAGAGATACTTTCCCATCTACATTTTCTGTTAGAGCTTTGTAGGTTTTGATTTTTCTATCTATTTTCCTGTTTCTATGAGTTCTTGGGGTTGGGGGAGGTTCCAAAACTACACTACCACCTCTGCCATTTTTCCACACTTTTTGTATTTTTTATCGGAATTGTTTATTTTTCACTGTTGTCCGTAACAGGGGTTTTGTCACCATCAAAAAGATGGCAAGAAATAACTGAGGTCCCAGAAAATGCCAAGGTACATAGTTAGTTAAATAAACAGGGACTCTAGTTTAGTACTCTTACTATATTCAGCACACTCTGCTCCCTCTCTTTTATCATCCTGAAGTTCCCTTCTCTTCTGGTGAAGAGTAGGATTGTTGCCCTCAAGATATATCCTATTGTTTTAGGAAAATAAGCATTCCAGGAGTAGAATTTCAAATGCAAAGACAGATAAATATGGCCACTCTTTGCTTTTCATTATTCTGCTTATATGATATTTTGATCATTGATTGCTACAGTGCTTTCACAATGTTTAGAACAGTCTTTCGAAAACTTTAATGTTTATGGATCATTTGAGATCTTTTTAGCATTCCAATCCACTAAGATGGAATTGGTACCTGAGAATCTGCATTTTTAACAAGCCCCAGGTAATACCAGCGGATATCACTTTGAGTAGCAAGGGCTTGGAGACCTGAACAATGGGCTTCTGGTAGCTATGAATTCCCTAATTTTAAAGAAAAGTTTGATGGAGAGAGACAGAGGCAGAGATTTCATAGTTTTCATATAATATAAAAGAATTTATGCACTAAACATATTAAGAATCTTTAACATACAAGATAGAATTCAAAACTCCTTAGGATACAGTCTAATATCCTTTGAAATTTTTCTTTTTGATTTTCTGTCACAGTCCTATCAGTACATTGCAACCTAGTCATGTCAGAACTTATAGTAAGGTCTAAAATGATATGTTTCCTAACACCTACCACTTAAAATTACAGTCAGTAATTATCACAAATCGCTTTCCTGATACTTCCATTTATTCTTCAGCTAACATTTACTAAATACTTTATTATATATTACATGGCACACTAAGATTGTATTATATATTACATGTTATAATAAGACTAAGTCTTAAAATATGCAGTAGACTTTATCTATGACATTACTGTAATTATTTGTTAAAAGATAATTTACCCTAGTAAATTATGTTTCCTTGCATGAGAATTTACCATGTGTCGATTGGTAAAGAAATAGAGAGGAAGAAAAGAAGGAAAGAAGGAGGTAAGGAGGATAGAAGGAAGGAAAGAAGGACAGAAGAAAAAAGGAAAGGAGAAAGAAGAAAGAAAACATGAAAATAAAAGAAGGAAAGAGAAAAGAAAGAGAAAGAGAAGGTTTAAGGGAAGACGGAAGGTGATGAGGGTGGCAAGTATGAAAGGACTGGATAAAAAAGTCTGAGGAATAATGTAATTAGGACTAACACAACTTGTTTTGAATGAATTTATTATATGTTATTTAAAAATATTGTGATATACATTTTAAAAAAAATTTTTGGAAGTGATGATCCATAGATTCAGAAGTCTGTATAAAAATCTTATTGGGAAGTATCATGACATTGAGTGTTTTCTTCTGTCATATACACAAGAGAACTTTAAAAATAAAAATTAGCATTGGTCTTTCTCCAAATTTATGATTTGGAAGGACACTCTCCAATAGAATGGACAGTCAAAAAAACATGTTCATCACAGTTAAGTGGGATTGTCAATATTTTCTTGATACAGAAGTTCTGATCTAACAGAACTATTGGTATATCTAACAGACCTATTGATACAAAAGTATTGATCTAACAATCAATAATGATTTTATTGGTACAAACAATTTGGTTACTAGAGATCAGATGTCACTAAAGATGTCTGGTCACTAGGTTTATAGGAGTGTCAGATAGGGTTTATAAATATTGCCTTATACCTTGTAGCACCAGGGTTTCCCTGGAGGCTCAGTGGTAGAGAATCCACCTGCAATGAAGGAGCCTCTGGAGACATGGCTTGGCTCCTTGGGTCAGGGAGACTCCCTGGAGGAGGGCATGGCAGCCCACTTCAGTATTCTTGCATGGGCAATCCCATGGACAGAGGAGCTTGGTGGGCATGGGGTTGCAAAGAGCTGGACATGACTGAGCAACTGAGCACGCACTCGCCTTGTAACAAGTTACTTACATGAAGCAGTAATATCGAGGGAGTTGCTGCTAGACATATGCCTTTATTGCTAGGATCCTCATGCAGACAGAAGGAATGGAGGCAAACCTTAAGAAAATGACAGAGGACTTTGCAATTTGATCCACCAGTGGAAGAGGCCCCTTTGCTGCGGGAATCCCTGTAGTGGGTATTCCATGCTGCTGCTGCTGCTTAAATCGCTTCAGTCGCGTCCGACTCTGTGCGACCCCAAGGAAGGCAGCCCACCAGGCTCCCCCATCCCTGGGATTCTCCAGGCAAGAATACTGGAGTGGGTTGCCATTTCCTTCTCCAGTGCATGAAAGTGAACAGTGAAAGTGAAGTCGCTCAGTTGTGTCTGACGCTTCGCGACCCCATGGACTGTAGCCTACCAGGCTTCTCTGTCCGTGGAATTTTCCAGGCAAGAGTACTGGAGTGGGTCACCAGTGCCTTCTCCGGGGTATTCCATGGACACACTTAAAAATCAGTAATTAGGACATCATGCTCAACCATGTGAGGAAGTGTGAAAGGCAGATTAATAAATAAGAGCAAATAATACCTTCAATAATTTACCAATGTTTGACAAAATAATTCACACAATAAACATTTGAAGTTTCCAGTAAAGAATATGCCTGCAATGCAGGAGACACAGGTGTGATCTCTGGGTCAGAAAGAGCCCCTGGAGAAGGAAATGGCAACCCACTTCAGTATTCTTGCCTGAAAAATCCCATGGACAGAGAAACCCAGTGGGCTACAGTCCATGGGGTCTCAAAGAGTCAGATGGACATGACTGAGTGACTAAGCATGCACTTAGGTTGGAGGTTGTGGAGAATGTTCCTTGCCCACTACTGTTGAATTTCCTTCTGCTCTTTGTACCAACGCCTGGCCTCATCAGATGTATGCTATCCCCTGTGAACTGAAAAGAACCTGCAAAGATATCTTGCCATTATTAATCACTGCCTCTATTGTCAAAAGCTATTTGCAGATATTTTATCTCATTCTATCTAAAAATTATTCTGATGTATTTATGGTTTGCTCTTCTTTTGTACTACAATTTAGCACATGAAAATGGTGCTCTGCAAGTCAGGGAGCAGTGAAAGTAATAATTTGTCCACACAAATTAGACTCTGATGTACTACTATCCTCTAATGTCTCTCATATTCGCCTTTGTATCTCCCACCACTGTGGATTTTTTTTTTAGATGTGCAAAGAAAATTGCAGCTATTTAAAATAACCTAGAGAGGAAGAACGATAGGCAACATCCTAACTACCTTAGCCCTTTACATTTCAGCAGCCCTGTTGCCAAGGAAACCACTTGGGACTTTAGGGAAATTTGTGGATATTTAAAATGGATTGTGCCTGTATATAGATAGACATTTGCACAATTCATATTGCAGAATAAAAAAGCTTCCAGTCCTGCAATATTAAGCCTGGAACTTCAAGGATTGAAGATGGGAAACAGAATGCAAAAGCTTATTCACTTATATGCCAAAGAATATGCCGTATATACTTTTTCAGATTAGTGTTAAGACTAGGCTGTTTTAAAAAATGTAGAACCTAGCTGGAAAAATAAAGAGTGCAGTATAAACCTTGCATTTTCATTTGTATTTGTGATTTGCAGTTTTAACGCCACAGCATCATTTTGACAATTAATTCTCAAGATATATTTCAGTTTCTAAAATCTTAAAAGGAAAGTCAATGCATTCATTCATTGCTGGGGCTCTGATCTAAGCTGACTGAATTCTACGTAAATGTGAACATGAATCCCTACCCACAATACTATGAATAAAGAGCAGACATCAGAAGAGAATAGAGACAGGCTGACATATCAAAATCCTTGAGCTAGTTTTTCAGTTTCTGTATGCTTGCGTCTGTCCTATTTTTTATTTGTTTACAAATTTCTGCTGAAGATGTGATATTCCTGGTGAGATGTGATATTCCTGTAGAAAGCAGGTGTACAAATTAAAACTTTCAAGTGCCATTTGCACATCTATCTCTGGCTCCTTCTTGACATATCGCTGATTTTTACATACACTCTATACACAACTGTCATGTGGAGTTTCTGCTTTACCCTGCATGCATAAGGAATACCCCAAGCCCAGTCAGTTCATCCCAATGGAGTCTAGAACATCTGTACAAGAGGTCTGCAAAGGAGAAAGCTTTGCCCAGACAATGCATGTGTTTTGTTTTAACAAAGATTTAACTGATGGATGGTGACATGGAGCTCCTATCTTTCACAGTTTTGGAGTGTAAGTAGCTAACATTTGTAAAGTCAGAAGTGTGGGACAAGATACAACAGCTCAAATATATACGGTTTCTCTACCGCCTGATAATTTAATGTTTTGGAGGAATTACAATTTCCACCACAATCATTCCTAGACATGTGCTTTCAATGAAAAATAAGTGATTATATAAGCATCACTTTTATATACAAGCTGAAGATTAGTGATGAGTCCAGGTGGATAACTTTCTTGTGCCAAACTCCTTCTAAAATCATTAAAATGGTACAAAAATTGGGAGCACCATGCTTCAGTACCAGACGTTAATGAAAAGTACCATTTACCTACAAATCACACAGAGGAATTTCAGTTGGGTATTTTCTACATAGAGTTCCACAAACAAACAAACAAAAAGAATGTAATGAGGAGAGCAGAAAGACAAGGGACAAGTATTTGGATTCTGCAGAAGCCACGTCCAAGGTCAAGAGTGGTGGCTGCGCTTCACTGAACCAGCCGTGAGGAGATACCCATGTCCAAGGTCACATAAATCCCAGTAACGGTAGGCACTGGAACAGCTGTGAGGAGATACCCCATGTCCAAGGGCAAAGGAGAAACCCCAGCAGTAGAGTAGGAGGGGCGCATTAAAGTTTAGAATCAAACCCCATTCTTGCCAGAGGTGCTAAGAGGATTCAAACAAACCTTGTGTGCACCAGGCCCCAGGGACCCCACAGAGACTGCCACAGAACTGTGTTTGAGCATCTCCTGTGGAGGTACGGGTCAGCAGTGGACTGCCGCAGGGACAGGGGCTCTGGGTGCAGCAGACTTGGGTATGGCATAAGCCCTCTTGGAGGAGGTAGCCATTAACCCCACCATAGAGCTGCCAGAACTTACACATGACTAGGAAATAGATTCTTGGAAGGCACAAATAGAACCTTGTTCACCAGGACCCAGGAGAAAGGAACACTGACCCCACAGGAGACTGACCCAGACTTGCCTGCGAGTGTCCAGGAGTCTCTGGCTGAGGCGGGGGCTGGTGGTGGCCTGCTGCAAGGTTGGGACACTGAGTGTAGCAGTGCATGCATGGGACCTTTTGAAGGAGGTCGCCATTGTCTTCATTACCTCCACCATAGTTTGGCCCAAGGTAAATAGCAGGGAGGGAAAACAGCTCCACCCATCAACAGAAAATTGAATTAAAGATTTACTGAGCAGGGTCCCGCCCATCAGAACAAGACCATTTCCCCCTCAGTCAGTCTCTCCCATCAGGAAGCTTCCATAAACCTCTTATCCTTCTCCATCAGAGGGCAGGCAGACTGAAAACCACAACCCCAGAAAACTAACCAATCTAATCACATGGACCACAACCTTGTCTAACTCAATTAAACTATGAGCCATGCTGTGTAGGGCCAGCTAAATGGATGGGTCATGATGGAGAGTTCTGACAAAATGTGGTCCACTGGAGAAGAGAATAGCAAGACACTTCAGTATTCTTGCCTTGAGAACCCCATGAACAGTATAAAAAGGCAAAAAGATAGGACACTGAAAGATGAACTCTCCAGGTCGGTAGGTGCCCAATATGCTACTGGAGATCAGCGAAGAAATAACGCCAGAAAGAATGAAGAGATGGAGCCAAAGCGAAAGCAACAACCAGTTGTGGATGTGACTGGATATGGAAGCAAGGTCTAATGCTGTTAACAGCAATACTGCATAGGAACTTGGAATGCTAGGTCCATGAATCAAGGCAAATTGGAAGTGGTCAAAGGGGAGATGGCAAGAGTGAACATTGATATTCTAGGAATCAGCAAACGAAAATGGACTGGAATGGGTGAATTTAACTCAGATGACCATTATATCTACTACTATGGGCAAGAATCCCTTAGAAGAAATGGAGTAGCCATCATAGTCAATAAAAGAGTCTGAAATGCAGTATTTCGATGCAGTCTCAAAAATGACAGAATGGTCTCTGTTCATTTCCAAGGCAAACCATTCAATATAATGGTAATCCAAGTATATGTCCTGACCAGTAATGTTGAAGACGCTGAGGTTGAATGGTTCTATGAAGACCTACAAGATCTTTTAGAACTAATATCCCCCAAAAGATGTCCTTTTTGTTATAGGGGACAGGAATGCAAAAGTAGGAAATCAATAAACACCTGGAGTAACAAGCAAATTTGGCCTTGGAGTACAGAATGAAGCAGGGCAAAGGCTAATAGAGTTTTACTAAGAGAACGCACTTTCATAACAAACACCCTCTTCCAACAACACAAGATAAGACTCTACACATGGACATCAGATGGTCAACACCAAAATCAGATTGATTATGTTCTTTGCAGCCAAAGATGGAGAAGCTCTATACAGTCAGCAAAAACAAGACAAGGAGCTGATTGTGGCTCAGATCATGAACTCCTTATTGCCAAATTCAGACTTAAATTGAAGAAAGTAGGGAAGGTACATCAAACCACAGGTATGACCTAAATCAAATCCCTTATGATTATACAATAGAAGTGAGAAAATGATTTAAGGGACTAGATCTGATGGACAGATTGCCTGATGAACTATGGACAGAGGTTCATGACATTGTACAGGAGACAGGCATCAAGACCATCCCCAAGAAAAAGAAATGCAAAAAAGCAAAATGGCTGTCTGAAGAGGCCTTACAAATAGCTGTGAAAAGAAGAGAAGCGAAAAGCAAAGGAGAAAAGGAAAGATATTTCCATCTGAATGCAGAGTTCCAAAGAATAGCAACGAGAGATAAGAAAGCCTTCCTCAGCTATCAATGAAAAGAAATAGAGGAAAACAATGGAATAGCAAAGTCTAGAGATCTCTTTGAAAATTAGAGATATCAAAGGAACATTTCATGCAAAGGTGGGCTCAATAAAGGACAGAAATCGTATGGACCTAAAAGAAGCAGAAGATATTAAAAAGAGGTGTCAAGAATACACAGAAGAACTGTACAAAAAAGATCTTCACGACCCAGATAATCACGATGGTGTGATCACTCACCTAGAGACAGACATCCTGGAATGGGAAGTCAAGTAGGCCTTAGGAAGCATCACTACGAACAAAGCTACTGGAGGTAATCCTAAAAGATGATGCTTTGAAAGTGCTGCACTCAATATGCCAGCAAATTTTGAAAACTCAACAGTAGCCACAAGACTGGAAAAGGTCAGTTTTCATTCCAATCCTTAAGAAAGGCAATGCCAAAGAATGCTCAAACTACCACACAATTGCACTCATCTCACACATTAGCAAAGTAATGCTCAAAATTCTCCAAATCGGGCTTCAAACAATTCGTGAACCGTGAACTTCCAGATGTTCAAGCTGGTTTTAGAAAAGGCAGAGGAACCAGAGATCAATTGCCAACATCTGCTGGATCATTGAAAGCAAGAGAGTTCCAGAAAAACATCTACTTCTGCTTTATTGACTATGCCAAAGCCTTTGACTGTTGGATCACAATAAACTGTGGAAAATTCTTCGAGATGGGAATACCAGACCACCTGACCTGCCTCATGAGAAATCTGTATGCAGGTCAGGAAGCAACAGTTAGAACTGGACATGGAACAACAGAGTGGTTCCAAATAGGAAAAGGAATATGTCAAGACTGTGTATTGTCACTCTGCTTATTTAACTTCTATGCAGAGTACATCATGAGAAACGCTAGGCTGGAGAAAGCACAAGCTGGAATCAAGATTGCCAGGAGAATCATCAATAACCTCAGATATCCAGATAACACCACCTTTATGGCAGAAAGTGTAGAACTAAGCAGCCCCCTGATGAAAGTAAAAGAGGAGAGTGAAAAAGTTGGCTTAAAGCTCAACATTCAGAAAACTAAGATCATGGCATCCAGTCCCATCACTTCATGACAAATAGATGGGGAAACAGTGGAAACAGAAATTTTAATTTTTTGGGCTCCAAAATCACTGCAGATGGTGACTGCAGCCATGAAATTAAAAGATGCTTGCTCCTTGGAAGGAAAGTTATGACCAATCTAGACAGCATAATAAAAAGCAGAGACATTACTTTGCCAACAAAGGTCCATCTAGTCAAGGCTATGGTTTTTCCAGTGGTCATGTATGGATGTGAGAGTAGGATTATAAAGAAAGCTGAGCACCAAAGAGTTGGTGCTTTTAAGCTGCGGTATTGGACAAGACTCTTGAGAGGCTCTTGGACAGGAAGGAGATCCAACCAGTCCATCCTAAAGGAAATCAGTCCTGAATATTCATTGGAATGACTGATGCTGAAGCTGAAACTCCAATAATTTTGGCCAGCTGATGTAAAGAACTGACTCATTGGAAAAGACCCTGATGCTGGGAAAGATTGAAGGTGGGAGGAGAAAGGGTCGACAGAGGATGAGATGGTTAGATGGCATTACTGACTCAATGGACACGAGTTTGTGTAAACTCTGGGAGTTGGTGATGGACTGGGAGGCCTGGAGTTCTGCAGTCCATAGGGTCTCAAAGAGTCAGACACGATTTAGCAGCTGAATTGAACTGAAGCTAACCAATGGGGCACAGAGGTAGAGTCAAGGCTGACCCAGGGTAAATTCAGGGAGTATTTGCCTTTGGATCTTTTCCTCTAGTAAGGAAAAGGAGCTTTAGAAAATAATTCCATAGGCATGCCTAGGGCACCTCCAAAAAATTAATGAGCTTTAGCAGCTGTTTTTCCCCCAACTAACATAACTGGGTTTTTCTCTGCCTGATTTGTTAACAATATAGTGGGCAACGACACCACATAGAGAAAAGAAGTTAGTATACCCACACAATTTGGGGGAAATGTTGATTATTGATAGTATCTCATCATTTAAGGTTTGTTGGAAAAAAATTCAAAAAAATCATAAAAGATACTGTATAACAAGATTATGCATAATAAGGTGAGAGGAGCACAGTACCTCAAAAATCAGATGGAAAAACTTACTTTAAAAATAAAATAAATGCTGTAGAATAAAGAAGGAGATTTTAGAAAGTCTCTGCTTTGTCTTGGCATAAAAAGTAAAAGAAATGAAAACCATGAAACAAGAGATGAAAGATGAGAGGATGAGACAATAGACTGAGATATAAAAAGGAATGAGCAGGGAGCCAGACAGAAGGGCAAAAGGAGCTGAATGAGATAAGGAGAAAATGAAAGGAAACAAAAGATACAATAACTAATTTTAAAACTGCTTTGAAAGCAGTAAAGAATCCATACTGTAAAAAATTGAATCAATGGTGTGAAAGCTGAAATTTTGAACTTCTTAAAGATTCTATTATTCAGCAACAATAAATTACATCAAGATTAAGTTTTAATCATTATAAATAAAAGATTGATAGAGGGGGAAATGAATGAAGACTATAGCAGAATGTGATATATTTTTTAAAAATCTATAAAATAAGTTTAAAAATAATCATCCCATTAAAAACAATAGAAAATCCTGATATAGTTGAGACGCTCTTAAATATAATGAAGAAAAAAGTGAAAGTACATAAAATAAGCTAAATATGAGCAAAAAGAAATTGCTCATTTAAGACCATAAGAAAGAATGTCTAAGCAAATGCTTTTGAAAAGCTTACTGAAATACATAATGTTCTAGGAAAATATAAATTAATAAAAATTAATAAAAGCAATTTAAACATTCTATGATTTAAAAAAAACAATTATCACAAAAGACACTTAATAGCCAATGTTTCAGATTCCCTATAAAGATTTTACAGATTCATTTGGTATTATAGTTTTTTTGAATTTATAGGAAACAAATAATTATCTCGTAGAAATAGTTCCAGGGCATAGAAAATGAAGAAAGTCACATTTATTTGTTTCTAGAAGATAACAAAAACCTTTAGCAAAAACTGAAAGAGAAACTTAAGATAGAACTCATTTAAAAATATTAATGAAATACTAGCAAAACAAATCCAGAATGTTACTAGTCAAGTAATAAGAGCATATCCACCTGGGGTCGATTCCAGTAAGATTATAAAAATTCAGTATTAGAAAATCCATAAATATGGAGTTATATATGAGAAACGAAGTACAAAAATTTTGTAATCATCACAGGAGTTGTTACCATCTGAGCCACCCTCAGGGAAACCCTGAAAAGACATTGGAAGATATTTAAAAGGCATTCCCGAAATAAAGTTATTTCAGGTAACAGAACAGAAAAATAAGATTTTTTAATACAAAAATTATATAAAGCCCTAAAAAGTGTAGTAGTATCAATAGTAGTATCAATATCTTGAAATTATCTACAGATTCAACTGAATCCCAACAGTTGTGTGTCTGTGTGTTGCAGAAACTTATAAGCTGATTCTAAGTATAAAAAAGAATAAAGCTAAGCCAATATGGAAGAACAAAGTTTGTGCGTTTTACACTAATGGATATCCAAGGCTGTATAAAGAAAAGAAAGTGAAAGTGTTAGTCGCTCAGTCCTGTACAGCTTTTTGCAACATTATGGACTGTAGCCCTGCCAGGCTCCACTGTCCGTGGAATTCTCCAGACTAGAATGCTGAAGTGGATAGCCATTCCCTTTGCCGGGGGATCTTCACAACCCAGGGAGTGAATCAGGGTCTCCCAACATTGCAAGCAGATTCTTTACTGTCTGAGCCACCAGGGAAGACCAAGATTATATAAACTTGCAGTAAAAAAGACAGTACAGTATTTGCAATAACATAGACAAATAAATAAAAATAACTGAATATGGAGTCCAGAAGTCAGGAGGAGAAGAGTGGCGAACTCAAAAAGTAATTAGGAGCCAAATCTTCTGGGATATTGTGGGCATTTCAAGGCTTTGCCTTCACTCTGAATGAGATAGGAAGCCTGTGGAGTACTTTGAATATAGTGACAAAATCTTATTCATATTTTAAAATTATCACTCTCTGTGTAACTGTAAGAAAAAGACAAGTTTTAGACTCTATTTGGCATATTTTAATACCTTGAAATTGTGACTCCTTTGAAATAACTGGGAGTACATTGGGTGTTTTTAAGTTAAAATAATAATTTAGACTATTCACATTCTTAATATCTTATACAGTAAATTTGAAAATACTTTTTCCCCTTTGGGTAAGAGAAGAGTGACATGATTATTTAATGGCTGTATCTCTGAAGATGGTTGGTTGGTTTAATCGCTAAGTCATGTCTGACTCTTGCAAACCCAAGGACTGTAGCCTGCCAGGCTCCTCTGCCCTAGGCATTCTCCAGGCAAGAACACTGGAATGGGTTGCCATTTCCTTCTCCAAAGGATCTTCCTGACCCGGGAATCGAACCAGGGTCTTCTGCATTGTAGGCAGATTCTTTACCAACTGAGCTATGAGGAAAGTCCAACCTCTGAAGATACATAACACTAAAACAAGGAAAATTTTAGTAACTAAAACTAGAAAAATATGTTTATTTAAAATGTGGCTCAGGAATCTTCCTGCAATTCAGGAGACCTGGGTTCGATCTCTGGGTTGGGAAGGTCTCCTGGAGAAGGGAAAGGCTACCCACTCCAGTATTCTGGCCTGGAGAATCCCATGGACTCTATAGTCCATGGGATCGCAAAGAGATGAACATGACTGAGCGACTTTCACTTTCAAAATGAATTTTGTCATGTGTTTAATTTAAATGTAAGTAATTTAACAATAGCTTTGTTTGTATTTCAAAAGTTTAATGAAAAACCTCAAAAACACAGCAAAACTATTAAACAAATGGAATTAAGACATTACATGTTTCATATTTTCTAGAGTTTTGGGGGAACCTCTTGTATTTAATTAGCCACCTTAATTTTGTTTCACTTTATTTTATTTTCAGTTGATTTCTATGAGTCCCTTATAGTTCAGGATATAGTTTGAATATCTAAGGATGCTGAATAAAGCTAAAGAGTATCTTTGTGGCCTATTTAATCTAGGCCAAGTTGGGAAAACTACAAAAGTGAAGTATCAATTTGGCAATTCCTATTTTTTTTTTTGAGGTACATAGAAATCTACCTGTTTAAGCACTAAGCCTTTGAAGAATGAGACAACTAAAGCCTGATATTACCATGTGTGCCTATCAGTTTCCACAAGGGTTTGTATGGCAATCATCAACTCATGGACATTTTACAAATGGGTAGTTTTAGTTTTTATTTATTAATAAATTTATTCATAACTTAGTAATTCCTTATATGCTAAGACCCAGGACAAACGCATCATTTTCTTAGAAGTCACATTCTCGTGGGATAATAAAGTTGTTGTTCAATTGCTAAGTCATCTCCTACTCTTTGCAACCCTATAGACTGTAGCCTGCCAGGTTCCTCTGTCCTCCACTATCTCCAGGAGTTTGTTCAGATTCATGTCCATTGGGTTGGTTATGCTATCTAACCATCTCATCCTCTGTCACACCATTCTCCTTTTGCCTTTGGTCTTTCCCAGCACCAGGGTCTTTTCCAAGTAGTCATTTCTTCGCATCAGATGGCCAAAGTATTGGAGTTTCAGTTTCAAAAACAATCCTTCCAGTGAATATTTAGAGTTGGTTTCCTTTAGAATTGAATGATTTGCTCTCTTTGCAGTCCATGGGACTCTCAAGATTCTTCTCAGCACCACAATTTTAAAGTATTGGGTTTTCAGAGTTCAGCCTTCTTTATGGTCCAACTCCCATCCTTAAATGACTACTGGAAAAAACATAGCTTTGACTAGACAAACCTTTGTTGGCAAAGTCATGTCTCTGCTTTTTAAATATGATATCTAGGTTTGTCATAGCTTTCCTTCCAAGGAGCAAGTGTCTTTTAATTTCATGGCTGCAGTCACCATCCACAGTAATTTTGGAGCCCAAGAAAAGAAAATCTGTCACTACTTCTACTTTTTCCCCTTCTATTTGCCATGAAGTGGTGGGACTGAATGCCATGATCTTAGTTTTTTGATTGTTGAGTTTCAAGCCAATTTTTTCACTCTCCTCTTTCATCCTCATCAAAAGACTTTTTGGTTTCTTGTCACTTTCTGACATTAGAGTGGTATCATCTGCATACCTCGGTTGTTGGCATTTCTCCCAGCAATCTTGATTCCAGCTTGTGATTCATCCAGCTCATGCATTCTGCATATAAGTTAAATAAACAGAGTGACAATATTCAGCGTTGTTATGTGCCTTTCCCAATTTGGAACCAGTCCATAGTTCAAGTGGGCCTTAGGAAGCGTTTGTTACTAAGAAGAAAGCTAGTGGAAGTGATGGAATTCCAGATGAGCTATTTCGAATCTTAAAAGATGAAGCTGTTAAAGTGCTGTACTCAATATGCCAGCAAATTTGGAAAACTCAGCAGTGTCCACAGGACTGGAAAAGGTCAGTTTTCATTCCAATCCCAATAAGGGAAAGAATGTTCAAATTACTGCACAATTGTACTCATTTCTCATGCTAACAAGGTAATGCTCAAAATCCTTCAAGCTAGGCTTCAACAGTATTTGTATTGAGAAGTCCCAGATGTACAAACTGGATTTGGAAAAGGCAGAGGAAACAGAGATCAAATTGATAGATAATGTGAATGAGTAACCCAGTAGATTTTCTAAAATAAGCTTTCTGGCATAGAGAAGAGGAGTTGGAATTGTTTCTTAATCAGGGATGAGCTTGACATGTTCTGGAATAGTGAAAAGCTTGATGACTTTAGGAACTTGTTACATTTGAAGAACAATGAAAGCTTTTCATATATGTTGAATATATATATGGTTATAAGATATATATATACCTTATTGTTTCTATCTCTCTGAAGAACTTTGACTAATATGGTACTTTTATATTAAGCCAAAAGTTCAAGACAAAAAGATATCCATATTGTAATGATTCTACAAACCTCTAAATACAATAAAAATGCATATCAAAGTAGCCAGAAAAAAAAAACTACAGATGAATAGTAATTAGTGTGATATCTGATTTCTCCAAAGCAACAAGTAAATTGAAAATAAATAAAATTTCCAAATAAGTAAATAAGAAATGTAAATCAATAAAGTTAAAGTCCTAAAGGAAATAGCAGTAAACATAAGACTGCATATTTCAAAACTACATTCTGAGAAAAAAAAGCCATTATCAGAGAAAAAAATCCTGAATGAGTTCATTATCAACAGACTTTCACTCAAGGAGAGTCTGAAGAATATACTTTAGAAAAATAGAGAAGGGGGGATGGCAAAAATTGTCATAAAGGGAAAATTGCAACATATTAGAAGAAATGGTGACAAAGTGTAAACTTGTTAACAAGCACAAATATAGCTGACTTAACAGTAACAATGATGCCTAATATGCAAGCTTAAAAATTTAAAAAAGAATAATTTTTGATAGCCTCAGCAAATGAGTCAGAAGAAGATTGTTAATAGCAAAACTATTTTTCAGAATGAGAGTAAAGATATTGATGAGACTACAGGAAGATCCCATGGAAGAGGAAATGGCCATCCACTCCAGTTGCCTACTGGGGACTACATTTGGCCCTTGAACAACAGGATTACAGGCGAGTACATTGCACATGGTCTAAAATCCACCTGCAGTATAATCTGCCCCCATATCCTCCATATCAGCAGTTCCACACTTGCGACTTCAATAAACTGCAGATTCTGTAGTAATTTATGACATATAAATCACAGAACACAGGACTTTTAGGGCACTGATAAAACTCTGTAGCATGTCATAGCTATAGATACACGTTATTATACCTTTGTCCAAACCAATGGAATATAAAACACCTGGAGAGAACTCTTATTTAAACTATGGACTTTATGTGACTGCTGTGCCAATGTAGGTGCATCAGTTGTAACAAACGCCCCACTTGGATGAAGAATACTGTGCATGTGGGGAGTGGGGACAGGGACAGGGGATCAATGAGCAAATCTTTGTACCTTCCCCTCAGTTTTACTGTGAACCCAGAAACTGCTCTAAATATAAAGTTTAAATAAAAACCAAATCAACTCCCCTAAAAAAACCTAAGAAATTAACATTGCTACAATACTGCTAACTCAACCATAACAACAAAATTCTGCACTTATATAGAACAGTAAGAACAGGCTTCCTGCATGGTTCAACAGTATAGAACTTGCCTGCAATTCAGGAGACACCAGTTTGATCCCTGGATCAGGAAGATCTTCTGGGAGAGGAAATGGTAACCCACTCCAGTAGTCCTGCCTGGAGAATCCCATGGACAGAGGAGCCTGGCAAGCTACAGTCCATAGAGTCACAGAGTCAGATATGACTGAGCACACATGCATGTATAATACAACAAGAACTACAAATAAATGCTACGAATATGTAGTATTGACTATTGAAAAGGATCCACATGTAGGTGGGTCCAGGCAGATCAAAACTATGTTGTTCATAAATCAAACGTATATTGATTTATACGTGTATACAAACGTTTCTAAGAAAAGAGACTAAAGCATGTACATTCCTAAACACAGGAAAAAGAAAAGAAGAAAGAAAGGGAGAAAGAGAGAGCACAAAATAAAGAGATGGAAATCTAGACATAATAGTAATTACAATCAACTAAAAAGGATACAATATTTCATTTGAAAGATCAAAAAATAAACAAAAGCCAGTGATGCACTGTGTACAAGAAACATGTCTTCAAAATAAGTATTCAGAAGAAATAAAAATATGAAAATTAAAATCTGATGGGGTCACAAAGAATCGGACACAACTGAGTGACTGAACTGAACTGAACAGTTAAGAAAATGAACAACACAGTAATTTGAACGAGAAGATTAATATAATGGATAATTAAATTATGATAAAGCAGCAACTGTAAAGATATAGTGAGAACTCTAAAGGGTAGCCAAGGGCAGAAGAAGAATATGCGAGGAAGAGCTGGTTTGAAAGATGAAAGAGCACCCCAAGGCTGGCTATCAGACCTCACTGAAGGTGTGCATGCAGCCCATGGACTGTGCAGGATTTCTGGAGCCAGAACTAGATTGCCATGGTGCAGAGTTCCCAGAATGCCTATTTCGCTTAATGCAAACACTAGTGGAGCTAGTTTTTGCAACTGACTCCAACTAGAAGGAGTCAGTTGAAGGAGATGCAGTTATGACTTACAGTTTGATGTTTGGCCCTCTTGTAAGAGTAACAGTGTAACACACAGACATAATATTCTCCCCTTTAGTGAAGACAATATTTCAATTATCCCATAACTTTTCTCTTATTTAGTTTAAACATTACAACTTTTACTTTCCACTGAATCAACTATCTCTCTTTAAACACCTCTGCTTCTCTCCTTTGAATCATCTCTAGGATCGTTCATGTATCTTCAGAGCACTGGATGTGACAGAACACTCAATTAAAAGAAGATTGGCATTCTTATCATGCCCATTCTTGAATGACTCATCCTTTAATGTATTTAGAAGTATGTTAACTTCTGTCCAAGCAGTCTACATTTGTTCTGGAGTTTGTGCTTTTTAATCCTACTCTATCCTATACATGTAATTTTAATTGGAGAATTCTTGTTTTCTCCGCTAATTGAAATTCTAAGTAGAACAACTCCAAAGATGCTTAATGTGGGGGACAGGCTTAAACTAGCATATACGCTAGCCCAGGGTGATTGTCAGCTGTTGCCTGTTGCTTGCCTTCAAGCTATGCATATGAAACTAAGAATGGGAAATATTCAAAAGGTGGACTGGCTAATCAGAATGTCACATGGAAAAGAATTGAAAACCTTCCTAAAATCAAATTCTATTACTTCTTTTATGTCCCTTTGTCTACATAAACTATCTGTGAGATTACAGCACATCTTTCAGAATTATATGTTCTGTCTCAGACTCTTCTGTGATCACTACATTGTGTGCTAATCATTCTGTTATTTTCAGTCATCACACTGAAACTGCCCTCAATATAACTTAGAGAACCAATTTTTCCTTCCTTTTAAAAGAATGGAAACAACATTCTATTTCCTAATTCTTTCATGAACTAGTGAAACAATGGGCTTTTATCATTTCCCATGTTTCAAATTATTTTTAGGGGAAACTGCTAATAAAAGCAGTTTGGAGCTTCTCTGGGGGCGCAGTGGTAAAAAATCCGCCTGCCAATGCAGGAGACTCAAGAGACTTGGATTTGATCCCTGGAAGATCCTCTTGAGTAGGAAATGACAACCCACTCAAGTATTCTTCTCTGGGAAATCCCATGAACAGAGGACCCCGGCAAGCTACAGTCCATAGCATCAAAAACAGACACTAACGGAAGTGACATAGCACACACTTGACATTGCATATAAGTATTATCATACTCATTTTAAAGTGAGGAAATTGAAGTTCATAAGTTCAAGAAACTTGTAAGTGATGGAGCTACAGAGTCACATGCTTTCTGTCTTCCAGATTTCCATTTTCATATTACTGTTACTAATTTTTCCTCACACCTGTTTACCACTTTCACTTAAAATATTGGAAGAATGTGTACAATGTTTGTCACAGCTTCTGAATTAATTGTATATAGACAGCACCTATATTATTTTTATTCTTAAACTTAAAACACTTAAAATATTCTTCAGAATTAATTTAATATTTTTGTTATAGAGAGGTATATTTCATCCACCTTCAAGAAATATCCGTCAATAGAGATGCAGATGTTGAGAATGGACTTGTGGATACAGGATGGGGAAGGAGAGGGTGGGATGAATTGGGAGAGGGGTGTTGACATATACACAGTATCATGTGTAAAACAGATAGCTAGTGGGAAACTTCTGTATCATACAGGGAGATCAGCTTGCTTCTCTGTGTTGACCTAGAAGGGTGGTATGAATGGGAAGGTGGAACGCTAAAGAGGGAGAGGATATATGTATACATATAGCTGATTCACATTACTATAGAGCAGAAACTAACACAACATTTTAAAGTCATTATAGTCAAATTTAAAAAATAAATAAAATTTTAAAAAGAGACATTCATTAAACAGTTATTCAGCATTTTGCAGAAATATCTTGCATGCGTGTATGTGTGAATGCTGTGACTTCAGCCGTGTTTGACTCTTTGCGACCCTATGGACTGTAGCCCACCAGGGTCCTCTGTCCCTGGGATTCTCCAGGGAAGTTCTGCAGTGGGTTGTCATACCCTCCTCCAGGGGATCTTCCTGACCCAGGGATTGAAATGCGTCTCTTACATCTCCTGAATTGGCAGGTGGGTTCTTTACTATTAGTGCCACCTGGGAAGCCCAGAAATAAGTAAGTGTAATACATGGGAAGGCTCTAACTTGCCTCTAATATTTCCTACTTAAGTGACTCTGGTTAAGTCACCTGCATTTTCTCTGAGCCTCAGTTTCCTCCTCTGTCAATCAGAGGAAGTGGGCTTAACAATCAGAAATCCATTTCAGCTCTAGGGTTCTGTATGGTTCCTACTTCCTTCATTTAGACCAGTGAGTTATTTTCATTACAGCCATAAAATGTGGTTTAGTTGGGCTTGATCTAACCCAGCCAAACCACTGGATTTGTATGTCTGTGTTGATACAGCCAGGTGGAGGTCAAGGACACCAGTAACCGCCAGCAATACAGGACCTTTATGCTGATCTTTGCCGTTCACACAGCGTGTGGGCCAGTGGAAAAGTGTATTCTGTATTTGATCAGTCTGAGCAGAGCTATGTTTGGGTCTCTCATTGCTCTACTTAAGATTCTCTTAAGTTTTTGTCAAAAACAGTGACCTGTTCTATTTCATATATGAAAGCTTCACATTAAAAGAATATGAGGTAGCAAATATCTTTACTGAAGCTCTGTTGGCAGCTGAAATCACTGACAACTTCCTGGCTGTGATTCATAATCTATATCGGTGCCTTTGAGACAGCAGGCTATTGATTTTTCCCTGTCTATAATCCAAGACCATATACAGAGCTTGTTAGACATCTGTGGGAATATAAACTGAGTTTTGATACAAGTTAGGAAGGTTCTCTTAGTGGGGCACTTAAATTTTTGTCTTAAAGAAAATCCTTACACAACTGGAATCTTGGTGAACTTTTTAAAAATAAACGATTCAATGTGTTAGCTTGCAGGCTTTGGGATAGAGGACACAGTGAGATTTGAACATTTATTTTCTTTTTTTTTTTTGCCCAGAGTTTAAATAAAATAATTTTCTCCAGTGGTTAAGACACCAGCTATTAAATAATGATTGGGCTTTTTCTCTTCTTTATACCTAAAAATACCTTTTATTTGATGAAACTAATTAAGATGAATTTCAAGTGCATTAGGGAGATAAATGTAGGGCATGGACCTAAATAAAACTGCTAAAACAGTCATACAGGATGAACTAGAAAGACACTTCTGAAAAAAGTGAATAGGGCTTATACATATCAAAAACTATGTGTCTATTTCCCTGAAAAATACGTAATTATTTCTAATTCATTGCATATGTGTCTTACCAAAAAAAGCAAATGGATTTCTTTTTTTAAGTAGAC
This sequence comes from Cervus canadensis, assembly GCF_019320065.1. NCBI lineage: Eukaryota > Metazoa > Chordata > Mammalia > Artiodactyla > Cervidae > Cervus > Cervus canadensis. Next base: position 37,775,348 of record NC_057397.1, read on the forward strand.
ATCTCAGAGAGAACAAAGGAAAGTATTAGGTTTTTCCATAAGGTATTTTCTTAAGTAGCAGGGTAAATAATGCTTATCTAATTCTATCACTTTTAAAAGAGAAGCCATATTACAAAGTAAAGTATATATACATAGAAATTGAAAGAAAGAGAAGGTATTCAATGTATACAACTAATACTTATCCAAAGTTTATAATTTCTAGACAAAATTCCCCTGAAATGAGATGAAAATTCACCTTGCACTTTTTATATAATACTCATTCTATTTTTTGTCAAATGTTTTATTTTAATAAAAATAACACCTGATATTTACAGATGATACATTATGTGCTAAAAGCACTTTTAAACACTTGACATGGGCAACTCACTGACCCTCACAATAATCCTGAGGGAGGGATAATGATACTATTATATTAATAAATATTGTACTATTAATATGCTATAACAATAAAACTATTATTATCTCCATTTCTCATGCAGACACTGGAGGTACAGAGATGTTAAATAGCCCTAGTTCAGACAGCCAGTAAAAGTTGAAGTCAAGAGCCAAACCCAAACAGCAGAAATCAGGAAATTACACTCAAACTGCTTGTCTATCTTCTCCTGGAATATTTTGAGTTACTTTAGGGCAAAAATTATTAATTCAGTTTTGTATCATCTGTAGTACCTAACATATTGCCTTGTACATACATTATCTATAAATAATTACAGAATAAATTGAATCATAGATAAAACATGTAAGGAAAATAAAATTAATTTAAATAAAAATTAATCCATATGAGGACCCTGCACTTAGAATAAAACACAGCAATAAGAATAATGTTTTTCACTATTTTTTTAACCAATGCTCTATTTCAGTCAAGCCTTCCCTCTTAATTTGTCTGGTTTCTGCAAATCCCCTAGATTATATTAATAATACATTTTTTTAAGTTGAAATAATAGGAAAAATGGGAATTGTATCCCAAATATTTTTTAAGTGTTACTTTATCTTATACCCTGGCCTCAAGTCACTTATTTAGCTTCTCCACACATACACCCTCATATGTACACTTTAGTTTTACAAATATATTTATAAATCTTTTACAACTATAAAAGATTTATAAATTATCTGTTGAGAATAATAGCACACAAAATATCTTAATGCCTAAAATCCATTTTGTATTTAAAAAAATTGTGAGTGCCATAAAGTAAAAAGCTAGCAGACAGTTGAAATTCATCAAAAGACTGAACAGAACAATCGGGCCTTCATCTAAAAAGATAATTCTCTTAATGCAAGAAAAGAGTGAACTAGGGGAAATAATAGCAACAACAGCAATAATTGCACAGCAGCAGAAAGAAAATGAATGCTTCTAATTAAAAGCCAATCTCTGAAAATCATTCACCACCAGGACCAGGAAAAATAATTTTAGAAAACTATTTTAAACTCTCTGCAGGACTTAGGAAAGCTCAATGAAATAGATGTGTAAAGCCGTAATAAAAGGATGGATTAAAATGAAAAGACCAGTTGATGTCATGAGGAGAAATAAATGTGATTTAAAATATATATATATCTGAATGAAGAGAAAAAATATAAAGCAGAATTAAAATCTTAATTTGAGGCAATGAAGACAGAAATAGACATATAAAAATAATGATAAAATATATTTTGTAATCTAGTTGAAATAAATTTGAAAAACCTACCTAAATTAAACATATTAAAATATATGAAATTCCCAAAGTGACAAAAATAAAAAGGAAGCCACAAATAAGTTACAATAAAAAGACTGAAGTAAAGAAATAAAAATCCTAGGGTACCATGAATTTTTAGGTAAGTGTTACAAATTGTTAAGAAATAAACAATCCCTATTTTATGTAACTACAAAAAAGGCATAAAAATCATAAAAAAAAACTAGCTAACTTAACCCTCTAGTGTTGATGGGAGAAAAGGCAGGATAAAACAGTAGTTATCCCAGAATTAGAACCAGTTGAACATCAGAAAGCTATCATTGGGATTCATCATTATAATGAACTAAGAACAAAATTTATATCAATAAATACCATAATTACTATATTAAAATACTAAGTATGTATAACTCGAAAATCTATACTTTTAAAAATTATAGTTTTGTAAACTTTAAAACCTAGTTATGATTTAAAATAGCATAGCATATGAAGACTGCAAAAAATGAGAGAGAATTTCCTCAAGGTCATTCCACCAAAATTTGCAGCAAATACATTTAATGAGGAAATTTTAGTCACATTCCATTTAAGATGAGGGTAAAGGCAATGGTGAAAACGACGACTATTCTTTCATTATAGCATTGGAGATTCTGTCTACAGCAGCAAGGAGAGAGAGAGATTAAATAAGTGGAATCGAAGTGAGAACCACGAGTTCTTTTCAGTTCGTACCAAGTTTGTGAAAGAGAATGGGCTGCTTATTCTCTGATGCTGGAGAACTATTAAGGAAAATATGGAACTAAGGAAACAGCAACTGTAAATCTCTGAGGTCGTAGATGGCTCCTCTGAACTGATAGAATTGGGAGAGAGGGTTTACAGTTGTTGGATGTGGCCATGAAGTCTGTAAAATGCACAACTCCAGAAGAAGTCATTTGCATAAGCTAGCTTTAAGTACCCTAGAGGCCCCAGGGGAATGGCTGCAACTTGGAGCAGAGGCAAGAGGCTGGATGACAATGCTTTGGTATTATCAGTTAGAGAGGAACTGTCTGATTATTTTCTCTTTTCTTTCACCCACCTTTGGCTTATGCCAACAATTGACTTCTCCATTCCTACAGCAATATTTGATAATGGTGTATACCCCTTGTGCAGCTATGGGGGAAAAAACAATTTACCAGGGTGAGAAGTTGGGCAAAACAAGATTTTTGGCCAACTTCTTGGGCATTCATTCCTTAACCCCTCACTTCCAGGAAGTCAAGGTGGATAAAACGTGATTGTTCTTCCCAGTGTTATTCTCTTCAGGTGACAAGAATATTAACTGGAATTCTGTCATGTGTAGGCATTGCCACACTGCAGGTCAACTCTTTCCTTCTGGACTCACCAGAGACTAGGATATGGCCTTCTAACTTCCTTCAAACACTTGCAAGGACAGAGAAGCCTACAGCCTGCAAAGAATCTACCCCCACAAGCCAAGTATTGAGACACAACAAACCAAGCAAAATGTAGGATTGAAAGCAGAATCACTGCAATAGATGGACCAAGGATATAAAAGAAATTAAAAATTTACTAAAATAGATATAAAAAATTAACAAAATAAATATTTTATTTAATTAAATAAACATAAACAAAAATTTTACATTTAAGATTTAAAAATAAATAAACCAATAGGTATGAAATTAGGTGTAAAATATTAGGCAGTTGATAATGATTGGTCCAAACTGTTCTTATTTGCAGAGGAGATGACTGTCTACTTAGAAAATCCAAGAGAATAAAGGAACTAATAAAACAAATAAGAGATTTTGTCAAAGTTGTCAGGTACAAACTCAGCCTACAAAAATTATCTAGAAATTATAACAGATAACAAGATTTTTTAGAAACAAACCTAACCACAAATTCACATGTCCTTGATGATGAATATGTTAAGATTATTAAAGGACATTAAAGAAGAACTAAATAAATGAAAAGAGACATGATGTTCATGGTTGGCAAAACATAACATAATATAGACATCAATTCACCCCAATTAGTCTATAAATTAAATTAAATGACAATTAATACCCTAACTTGGTTTTACTTCACAAGCTGATTCTAAAATTTATGTGAAGAATAAACTTCATCAATAGAAGAGATGAGCCAATAACTAAATTAAAGGAATATAGTTTGCTTATTGGATATTAAAATACATTGAAAAGTTAAAACAATAAAAGATGAGGAAGCTATTTGTGTTGGAAGAAATAAATATATCATTGAAAGAGAAACTGATATTGCATGATAAATTCAGCAGAAACATACAAATTTCTTAGTAGATGGTATGGGGAAAACTGGCTCACTAAAGAAAAATAAAGATGATCTATACTTAGATAAAGTTAAATATTTCAAGTGAATCCATGACTTCTATATGGAAAATAAATGGAGGTCCCTTTGACCATGGAATAAGAAAAGATTTCTTAATCAAGACTCAAAAATCACAAATCAGTTGGGTAAATGTATTGTTACTTCTTCTCAAAATGCATGGCTTTAGTTTCAGAACTTGGATCATAGGTAAATTTAAAGAACAACCCAAAGCAAACAAATATTTTTTTGTGATGCCTAAAACTTACAGACAGGTATGCTCAGTCTCTGTGGGGTGACTGCTCTTTTCCCCTGGGTACTGGTGTGCACAAGGTTTTGTTTATGCCCTCTAAGTCTCTGGAAGGTATGAGGTTTGTCTTTAATGTGATTGTGCCCCTCCTATTATCTTGTTGCAGAAGGAAACGGCAACCCACTCCAGTATTTTTGCCTAGAAAATCCCATGGATGGAAGAGTTTGTGGCAGGCTACCGTCCATGGGGTCACAAAGAGTTGAGCATGACTGAACGACTTCCTTTTCCTTTCCTTTATTATCTTGTTAAAGATTCTTTTGTTTTTGGATGTGGGGTATTTTTTTTGGTGGGTTCCAACATCCTCCTGTCAATGGTTGTTCAGCAGCTAGTTGTGATTTTGTTGTTCTCACAGGAGGAGATGAATGCATATTCTTCTACTCCAACATCTTGGAGTCTATTCTCTAAAGCATTGATACCAGGCTTGGCGTATGGAGATGGCTGATTTGATTGAAGCTAAGAATGCATGGCTGCATTGAGAAGCAGATACATTTTAAAAGAGAGAGAGAGAGAAGTAGTAAGAATACACAGAAGAACTGTACAAGAAAGGTCTTAATGGTCTGGATAACCACGATGGTATAGTCACTCACCTAGAGCTAGACATCCTAGAGTGTGAAGTCAAGTGGGCCTTAGGAAGCCTCACTATGAACAAAGCTAGTGGAGGTCATGGAATTGTAGATGAACCATTTAAAATCCTAAAAGATGATGCTTATAAAGTGCTGCACTCAGTATGCCAGCAAACTCGGAAAACTCAGCGGTGGTCACAGGACTGGAAAAGGTCAGTTTTCATTCCAATCCCAAAGAAAGGCAATGCCAAAGAGTGCTCAAACTACCACCCAATTGTGCTCATTTCACATGCTAACAAGGTAATGGTCCAAATTCATCAAGCTAGTCTTCAACAGTACATGAACTGAGGACTTCCAGATGTACAAACTGGATTTACAAAAGGCAGAGGAACCAGAGATCAAATTGCAAACATCTGTTGGATCATGGAAAAAGCAAGAGAATTCCAGAAAAAAAAAAATCTACTTCTGCTTCACTGACTATGCTAAAACCTCTGACTGTGTGGATCACAATAAGCTGTGGAAAATTTTTAAAGAGATGGGAATACCAGACCACCTACCTGAGAAACCTGTATGCAGGTCAAGAAACAATAGTTAGAACCAGACATGGAACAATGAATGGACTGGTTCAAAATTGGGAAAGGAGTATGTCAGGCTATGTATTGTCACCCTGCTTATTTAAATTCTACACAGAGTATATCATGTGAGATGCAGGGCTAGATGAATCACAAGCTGAAATCAAGTTTTCTGGGAGAAATATCAATAACCTCAGATATGCAGATGACACCACCCTGACAGCAGAAAGCGAAGAGGAACTAAAGAACCTCTTGATGAAGGTAAAAAAGGATAGTGAAAAAGCTGGCTTAAAACTCAACATTCAAAAAACTAAGATCATGGCATCCAGTCCCATCACTTCATGGCAAATAGATGGGGAAAAATGGAAACAATGACACAGACTTTATTTTCTTGGGCTCCAAAATCACTGCAGAGGGTGACTGCAGCCATAAAATTAAAAGACACTTGCTCCTTGGAATGAAAGCTATGGCAAACCTAGACAGCATATTAAAAAGCAGAGACATGAAAAAGCAGAGCTATGGTTTTTCCAGTAGTCATGTGTGGATGTGAAAGTTGGACCATAAAGAAGGCTGAGCGCCTAAGATTTGATTTGAACTGTGGTGCTGGAGAAGACTCTTGAGAGTCCTTTGGACTGCAGGGAGATCAAACCAGTCAATCCTAAAGGAAATCAGCCCTGAGTATTTGGAAGGATTGATGCTGAAGCTGAAGTTCCAACACTTTGGCCACCTGATGCGAAGAGCTGACTCATTGGAAAAGACCCTGATGCTGGGAAAAATTGAAGGCAACAGGAAAAGGAAGTGGCAGAAGATGAGATGGTTATCACTGATTCAATGTAAATGAATCTGAGCAAACACTGGGAGATACTGGAGGATAGGGGAGCCTGATGTGCTACAGGCCATTGGGTCAGAGTAGGACATGACTTAGTGACTGGACAACAACAAATATTAATGCAACTTTATTTAGATTACTGATATTAGATTAATCTCAAATACATGTTTGGTTGGTGTTGAGTAATTCTGTCCTCAAAGAAACCTTTCCTTTTGAAATAATTTAAAGTACTATTCAGGGGGTTGAATGTTCTAGAATGAATTGTAGTCACCTGTAGGTAATGTCATCTTTCCATAATGGGGAGAGAAGAATCTTTGTGTCTTGGATGCAGTTCTGGGAGAGAAGGAGGCTGAAGGATACAGTAGGTTTCAAATAGAACACGATAGGAACCATTACTTACTTTCAGCTAGTAAAATATTTTAAAACCATTTTTTTTTCTTGTATGAAGAGTTTGAGATAAGCCAGTGAAGATATATTTATTTTCATCCTCAAACCTGATGGAAAGAGATCCCTTGACTAAAATCCCAGTGTTTTCCTCTTTTTTAGAGAAAACATTTATTGGGATCACATGAAAAGTTTGCATGAAATCATACACATTTTTCTGCTCATCAGGGGATTTAGTCTCAATTTCTTCATAGTCTTTTTCAATACAGTTGCTGTCTAATAAATCTATATCTAGGCTTGCTGGTCAGAGATTTTAGTTTTTCTTTATTATTCAAAAACTTCTAGAACACCATGTATTGTGAAAACAATTACATTTAGTCACTGATATAATTAATTTGTGCAAGCAGAGAACTTCAATTATAAGAAAGCTCCATATGAAAAATATGACAATGTGGCAGGGGAACAGGAAGAAAGAATAAAATTTAAAAATACTCCTCTGTGAAAGTTAATTCCCCATTTAAATTATTTAAGAATCTGAAAAATGTTTAAAGTACCAGTTCTTAGAAAAGATGTTGGCTTACCTAAAGATATAAAAATAAAGTGAAATTAATTCTCACTCTATATTTAAAATAATTAATATTAGTTGTCTCTCTTAACTTGAAACTATACTTATTAATATGTGAATAACCAGACATTTTTCACAAAGTTAACAGAGAATCAGTATCCGATGAACTCTGGATTCTTTTATCTTCAAGTGGAATTATGGGAATCTTTAGCCATTTTATAGTATGAATAACAAGAACCAATTCTGGAATATTATCCTAAGATCATATATTTCTTTAATGGTCACTATGAAACAGTACCATTCACATCAAAGTCATAAATGTGGGCTGTTTCTGAATTTGTCTGCTTCACTGGGCACCAATGAGCAGAGCAGAGGGATTCAGCAAAGTTTCCATTCTTCAGAAATTAAAAAGATATGCTTTGTTCTTTCTCCTCCAGTTAAAGCAAAACATTCTTTCCTTTTTTCTTTTATTTTTTTAATTATTACTTTTTGATGCACTTGAGAAATTTTTTTTTTTCAAAACTGAGATTCACTAAATGGCAGTTTCTCTATCCACTTCCTATCATATATATATATACATATATATATATGATATGTGACACCTAATCTCTTTATAGATAGATGAATAGATAGATCTTAAAGAAATGTTTATATATATATATATGATATATAATGATATATATATAATGATATATGATATATAATGATAGATATATAATGATATATAATGATAGACATATATATATATATATCCACACACATGAAAGTGAACGTTTCTCAGTCGTGTCCAACTCTTTGTAACTGTAGCCTGCTAGGCTCCTTGGTCCATGGAGTTGTATAGGCCAGAATACTGGAGTGGGTTGCCATTTCCTTCTCCAGGGGATCTTCATGACCCAGGGATCAAACCCCAATCTCCCACATTGCAGGTGGTTGATTCTTTACTATTGAGCTACCAGGTAGATATATACTAAGTGTAGACATATTTGTACAGAGAGAGTGAAAAACAGACAGAAAGACAGAAAAAGAGAAACAAAGAATCAAAGAACGCTGGTCCTTTCTCTTTTGTGGTCTTGATCTGCTTTAGGTATCTGTGAATGCATTACTACTGCTTATTGGCAACTTAAGTTTGGGTGCTACTCCATAAACTGCTACCTCATTCACATTAAAAATCAATCTAATGAATTATTGATCCTTTGCTGCTTATCTAGGGCTATGCTGCTTGCCTGTTAAAGAAGTCACAGAAGGATTACATGTGGTACATATGACATAATTTCCTACATCAAGAGGCTGTGATCATGAGGATGTAAGCCTTATGTGCAAACACTATAACGAATAGCGCATTATGGAGTAATGAGTAAGATAATGAGAGCTAAATGATCCTCCTTCTAGTCTCATTTTCACTGATTCCTCTTTTCATTTATCTCTCTTGGATGCTGCTGATCTTCTATTTTTCTCTTTCCTCATTTCTCTTTTACTTTGCGTACAATGAAATTCCATTAGTGACTTCAAAGGACTTTGTACTAAAAGTATCATGTGCACCCTACTGCCTCCAGTAGTTAAAACTAAAAATGCTCAGACTTCCCTGGTGGTCCAGTGGTTAAGAATCTGCCTGCCAAGGCAGGGGACATGGGTTTGATCCCTGGTCTGTGAAGATTCCACAAGCTTTGGAGCAACTAAGCATGTTCCCCACAACTACTAAGCTTGAGTGTTACAACTACTGAAGCCCATGTCCAAGAGCCTGTGCTCTGCAACTAGAGAAAGCCTGAATGCAGCAATGAAGGCCAGCACAGCAAAAATAAAAATAAATAAATGAATAAACAAATAAAAATTTAAAAAACTCTAGAAAGACTCACATTAATTAACACCCCTGGTGTTATCCCAAGGCTCTTCCCTACATCTTAGTCTGTATCCTCTACTGTTTTCCTGATATTCAACCCCCATCACCATCTTCCTGGTTTCACTTTTGTTCTGTTCAATGTGGCAGTTTGTGCACTCTTAACTTGGTGACAATTGTATAATCATTGCATTACTGTAGAATAAACACTACAGAATTTGTCCCACAATAAAATTATTTGTATATTTCTGCCTTCATATTGGGATGTCATTACATAGATTACCTTGTATTGTTTTAACTATCTCATATATTTAGAACTATACTTTATATGTTTATTGATGTAAGAATTGGGAATTTTACAGTCCTATGTTAATGCATATTTGCTTTTTTGATACCAACAAGAATGGTGCAGTGTAAAAGACACTGTAATGGGAACCAGGAGAAAGGGAGTCAATTTACCTCTTGCATTTCTGTTTCCTCTCATATGAACCAGGATCCAGACTGACTGATGATGAGGTCTTCTTGCTCTTATCTTCAGTGATCTCAAGTGTGTTGTACCTTCCCTAGGGAGGCTTCTATGCAGGACAGAATACTTCCAGACTGAGTTAATCTGACATTTCAATATTGTTTTCTCTGCCTTGGAATACAAGTCTCTGCATTCTCTCTTTATGGAAATATGGTTAATTGGACCCTGCCCCTCCCCAATTGTGGTATAAATAGAGTTAATAGCACATGAGATCATTTAAGCAGATTTTTTTAAATTTTTTTCTATCTTAAAATTTTATTTATACACCATATATATGAAAACCTATCACAGCAAACACTTGATTTCATACAAGTTAACATTTAGGTTGAAGCTAAATTTACTTAAGGTTGCAAAGTGAGTAAATGCAAGAAAAATTGTTGAATAAATATGTTACCGAGTTCAAGTTCATACTGCTTGACTCAGGGCAGGCCAATAAATTGAGGGATGACTTATTGAGGCAAGAAATAGTGACTTTACTTGGAAAGCCAGCAGACAGAGGGGATGGTGGACTAGTGTCCCGAATTGTCTTGTCCAGGTTTGAATGCTAATTTCTTTTGTAGAACAAAATGAAGAAAAGTGAGGAGGTAAAATTAAAAGGTGGTAAGTTCCTGGTTCAGGCCAGACTCCAGAAAAGTGTTCATTTCTTTTTTCCTACAGCCATTCACAAGTGGGTCTGACCAGAATGTTTCCTGTGAGCTAAGCAAAGGTATTTTAACTTAATGTTTAAGCATGGGAGGCAGGGTTGCTAGAGATGGGCCATCGTGTATACTTTAAGCTATAGGCAACATCTCTTTACAGATTATCTTGTAGCAAAAGGCATAGAACACAAATGTTAAAGTAAAAGAAACCGATGCAATGCAGAGTAGGATTAGTTCTTTCCTATGACAAATTCACTTTATATACTCAATCTCAGTGATAGTTGTATATGGCAAAAGCTGAACGCATTTTACAAAAATCTGCAGACTTGGAAACTTGGCTACATTAGTCCTAAAAGGCCCAAGCAGATCATAGCCGGTTGGCTTTTTGTAATTTTGTACTTTCTTCCATAGGTATCCCAAGGTGGCTTAGTGGCAAAGTACCTACTTGCCAAGCAGGAGACCTGGGTTTGATCCCTGGGTCAGAGAGATTCCCTGGAGAAGGAAATAGCAACTGACTCTGGTATTCTTGCCTAGGAAATCCCATGACAGAGAAGCCTGGAGGGCTACAGTCCATGGGGTCGCAAGAGAATCGGATGCAACTTGGTGACTAAACAACAACAATAGCAACTTTCTCTTACATCCCTCTAATGCCACTTTCCAAAGTCTTGGAGACCATCTCTGCTCTTTAATGTTCACCAATCTTTCACCAAGACACAGAAGAGTGTGTTGATGATGTTTGTTTTGCCTGTTTGTATCTTTGAATTTATCATTATTAATATTCCTGCTAGCTTTGCTTCTTTGGAGAATATAACATTCATAGTCCCTTCAACATTAATGGGTTTTCTACCCTACTGAATTTTACTGTGACTTTGCCCTATCTCTAAAAATTGATCTGACAACATAGGCAACACCACCACACAGGAACTGACAGTCAGTGACAGTTATTGGGAGGAAGTAGGGGCAATGGAATGTAACACTAAATAAAAATCTTTCTCAGAAATGCATCTGCAAGGCTACAAAAGCCTTCATTGTTTTAGGAAACATTGCTTCATTAATAGACTGGAGGTTTGAAGTTGAATTCAGCAATATTTTGAAAAATTCAAGTTCTTCATTAAATTATTTGTATCTGAGTTTTAAGAGATTTTTTTAAAGGGCCATTTCACCACAACTTTGGTAGATATGGTAACTGAAATTCATTATCTTCTCAGCTCTATTCCCAGACCTAACTTTAATCAAAGGGAGTTTTATACTGAAGACATACAATTTCTATTTAATTAGATGGTCTAGGGCATATAGATGAGCCAATATTTCTAGAGGCATCTCTAAGACTCTTTACAAGGGCCATTGTGTTTTACAGTGTCACAGAAAAAAGGGAAGTTAAATCATGATTTTTACTAGGGCTTTAGAAAAAAAAAAAGCAATTGTCTTGCATTGTAAACAGGATTATTCAACCCCTTCTGCCTTAAGCAAAAAGTATAAGGGAAGCTTTTAATCAGGTTATTACCTAAAGGTTCAGAATATTCTGTTTTTGGAATATGGAAATCTAATGCATTATACAGGTAAGTTTAAAAATAATGTGTAGATGCTTAAGGGGTATTATAAAGCAAAAGGATCAATCTGATTTCAATGGTGGCTAAAGACAGTTGAGCAATTTGGTTGAGTTTCTCAATTTTTACACTTGTGGGTTATCTATTTATGATTCTCTGTTTAAGGTAATCTTACTAGTAAAAGATATAGAAGATACTAAATCAATATTAAATGGAGTTTGATAAATGAGGCTCTCTGCATTCCTCAGACAGTTTCCTGGACTTCCTTAAAATGTCCTACCGTTACTGTCATATGGGGGATGCTCACAAAACCAGTAATAAACATGGATGTTTCCTGTGAATGTTACTTGTTATCTGTCTTGATTTTTTTTTTTCTGTCTTGATATTTTAATCCAACTGTTACTCTGATCATAATCATTTTGGAATTCTCTCTGACTTCAAAAGTTATGAGAATAAATCCAAAACAATGTTTATGAATGGGAGATCAATTGAATCTCTTCAGATTTCATTAAATTGGCCCTCAAGCATATTTCTTTTCCTTTCTTTATGTCCGACCTAAGATGTAATTTTGTTTTGATGGGAGAGCAAATGCAACATTTTTGGTACTATAATAGCCTCTGTTGTATTGTTATGCTCAGCATTGTCTTAATTTTACTAGAGATAAACTCAATCTTTTAGCCCAACAGTCTTGCTAACTTTAATCTTAAAAAAAAAAAAAAAGTGGAATCTTTATTATGAAAAGAAAATTGGCTTTTTTTTCCTTATTTAATACTAGCATAAAGTATGGAGGAAAACTCAACATGTTGTATTAGCCAATAAATCAAGTCCAATTTTTGTGCACTTAGTATGTATCAACAGCCATACTACAAGAAACATACAATATTTTCAGCTGTTAGCAAGCCACTTTTTGGTTTCAGATATAGCAGTAAAGTATAATAAGATAAATTTTTAATATTCTAAAGCAATTTATTACTGAAAATTAGATCACCTGGACAAAAGTGACCAAAGCTTTGAAATTAAGAATATGACAAGAACAGGTGGAGGCAACTTACACAGGGAGAGGAAATATACAAGAAAAGTAAAGAAAGAGGAATAGAGGTTTTCCCATAGTAAAGGTAGTAGAGCTGAGTTAGGGAGTGTCTCAAATGCTAAACTGACAACCACATCACTAAAAATGAATGTAAATTCCTTAGCACATGCTGGAAAAACTGCAGAACCACTATGAGGTAGTTATTACTGGAATTTGAATTTGCTTCCACTTGATGGTGCTATTTTATTACCCAAGATTTGCTAGCTAAAATTAATTGATTACATTTAGAAATATTCCAAAGTAAATTGTCTTATTTCACAAATAAAATAAATATTAACACTAACATATTGGCAAATCATCAGAATACTTAAAACTATAAAAATAGCGAAAGAGATACCAATTAAGTGTGAAAGGATGAGATATAAAATATAGAACTAATTACATCTGTTACATCTATATTTATTTGTTCCTAAAACAGACCTATAATATCTTCCATATTTTTCTATAAAATTTCCCTTCCTATCATTCTTTCCCTTTGTGTTTCTTCTAGAAAAGCAAAGCTCATACCATTGATTTGGCTGCCTTCAGTTTCATCCAACTCGTCATCTTAAATGGCAAATCATCTTTATTTTGTTTTCCTTTATTTTTACTTTTGTTTGACTTGTATTCAAAAATGCATATTCATATCTGAAAATTTGGATAATGCAAAGGAGTAAAAAGGACCAGAAAAGTCAAAACTGGTTCATTGATTCACTTTTCAAATATTTACCCAACACTTTCTTCAGCACTGGCAACTCGACAGCCATTCAAATGCCCTAGCTAACCTCAAGTCACCAGCAGTCTAGCTGAGGCGGCAAACACACAAGCTGGTATTTCAAAGTGGAGTAATATGGACACCACAGGAGCACAGAGACCTGTGCAAGCTGGGTATAGGGAAGGTTTTCAACAAGAGGCAACATACAGACTGAATCTAGCAGTTTTATCTCTTTTTCTCGTCTTTCCTTTGTTGGTTTATAGGAAGGAGGGAGTCAAGTAGGTGTTTTGATTGAAAGTCAGGTGAGAGGAAAGTGACCAGAGTAACAGTTGGATTAAAATATCAAGACAGATAACAAGTAACATTCACAGGAAACATCCATGTTTATTACTGGTTTTGTGAGCATCCCCCATACGACAGTAACGGTAGGGCATTTTAAGGAAGTCCAGGAAACTGTCTGAGGAATGCAGAGAGCCTCATTTATCAAACTCCATTTAATATTGATTTAGTATCTTCTATATCTTTTACTAGTAAGATTAAATCAATCAAAACTTTTAAAATATTGGGGCTGTCTTGGTAGCTCAGCTGGTCAAGAATCTACCTGCAGTTCAGGAGACCCTGGTTAGATTCCCAGGTCGGGAAGATCCACTGGAGATGGGTTAGGCTACGCACTCCAGCATTCTTGGGCTTCCCTGATGGCTCAGCTGGTAAAGAATCCACCTGCAATGAGAGAGACCTAAGTCTGATTCCTAGGTTTGGAAGATCCTCTGGAGAAGGAAAAAGCTACCCACTCCACTATTGTGGCCTGGAAAATTCTTGGAGAATTCTACACAGTCCACGGGGTCACAAAAAGTTGGACATGACTGAGCGACTTTCACTTAAAAATATTGTGAACAGACTAACTTGAGTAACTACTTGTTTTTGTTCCTAAAAATTCTGGGGCTGATGGTAAGAGGCTGAGTAGAAATCTGGGTTTTAAGGAAGGAGTTCAATCAAAGTGTAGAGAAACATACATTCTATGAAAGACTGTGTCAATTTCCAACCATCCACACAGTAAAACTGTAGTTGTCAACATAGCTCTCTGTAAGTTTTGAGACTGGTTAATAATATTCTAATGTATGGGAAGTATACACTACAAAACATGTTTGTTATTAATTCGCTGCATTTGAAAAAGTAGAGTATTAGTGCCTTCAGGGGACAAGTTAAAATCTATCTTAAGACTATTATGTTTCCTCTTGGCACTAAACTTGTTTACGTGATATCAAATTGAACTGTACTTTTTTATTCTTGCTCAAGTGTCTAGGAATAATCTGTAATTTCATACAAAACCAGGTCAATCAGTTCTGATCCATCCATTTCCCACTGATTGATTTTTCCTTAGTAGTTTTATTATGGTAACAGGTGTATCTTATATCAAATGTGAATATTTGGTCCAACAAATGCACTTCAATTTCCAAAATTAGGAAAGACTACAAAAAGAAATTTCAAATATCTTTATCATTAAAGAAAATTTAAATTGATTTCAACTATAATGTCAAAAGACAAAACCCAAAACACAAAAACCTGAATTTAAATATAGAGTTTTATATATTAGAATAGAAATGATTTTTTTTTCATTTTATCTTTTCATATCCTTGGATTGTAATTTTACCATATTACCACAGAATCTTTGCCTTTGGGTTTCTACCTGCTTTCCACAACTGGAGCCAACTTATCAGTCATATTTTTTAGAGTGGAATAAGCAGACTGTGGAAAACAACGGGGATATTTTGAATAATCACTGTGGCACATTGGAAGAATTGTTTGGGTAAATTGGCACAGCATTCACCAGTTCTGTTTATATTATTTGCCCGCTGATTTCGTTACTGTATTTCTTTTTGTTTAATATACAGAAACAAGCTCAGGCACCTGCAGAGAACCTCAGAATCAAGCAGGCCTCCAACTACAGAGAAGCAATTTGTTTGCATTTTCTTAATTCAAATAAAAATTTATTTTCTCCGGTTTTTCAAGGTATAAGGCACAGCATGCTCAATTTCTACAAAATTTCATCGAAATAGTGTTGCAGTGACAGTGTTGGTTTTTCAAGTAAGATTGCTCTGAGAAGAAGAAAAAAAAGCAGCATTCTTTTCCTTGAAAACACATACATCTCCCAGGCCACCCAGGTGGGTCTGACTTTAGTTTCCTGAGGAACAGCAGCATAACCTAGTGGAAAGACCCTGGACAAGAGCCCAAAGATTCAAGTTCTCAAGTCTAATCTTGAGACTGCTAATCACTCATTCGGGCTGTCTCTCTAGTACAGGGTGAACCAACGAACTGGTGTAATCAACTCACTGAGAGAAAATAGAAATTGCTTTTTGTCATTAAGAAGTGTACATGTCAGACGGAACTTAAAAACAAACAAGCATGATCTGGTTAACATAGTCAAGTGAAATTATAAGTTTAATCATATTCTAAACATTTGCTTTTCACCTCAGAAAAATATTGTTCACCTCTATCTGAGAAACTTAAAACTGTGGATAAATGGCAAATATAGATTTAAATGAATTTTATTTGTCATAATAACTTGTGTTTTATATATATAACTTCTTTCATATTTTATTTTCTAACTATTTTCAGTGTGTATGCATATGTATGTGTGTGTAATACATATAATCATAAGTGCACATTAAGTCACACAGTACATTTTCTCAAATTTAAACCTTCAAACTTTATTAGGTTAATAGTTAGGGATATCTTTTAAATCTGCCACTTAACACACATTATAATTCTTAGTAAATAATTTAATTTTATGTGATCTAGAAATTTAGTTATATAAGTTATTGCAAAATATTTATCTGCATTGGGTAGTACAGAAAAAAAAGCAACACAAGTGAGGGAGAAAAAAGAAAAAAATATATATGTATATTCTAAAGCTCTTTTTTAAACAAGGAAATAGATTTAGAACATTTATTTTTAATTGTATGTCATTAGAATTATTTTATAAGTGCAAGACAAAAGTATAAGGACATTGGAGATTGAAAATGAAATTGGGTTGCAGTTCCAAATCTCAAATCCTAACTATATATATTGAGAAAAATAAACAGCAACATTAGCAATCATGAATATTCTATATTTAATCTATGAATCCAATTGAGATATATTGGCTATCTCATTTCCGGATGAAGAATTTAGGAGTAAAACATGTTACAGTATCAGCTAACAAATACAGCATGAATAGAAAAAGTACCTTTCAAATTACAGCAATCACCCTTGCCATTTTTATCCCTTTTGGACGGATTTTTAGTCCGTGGTTCTTAATTTCACTGGGATTAATTTGCCAGCATTCTGAAGACACTTATCTTATTTTCTGGAATTCAGAAAGAGATCAGCCTCCACACAATCTATTTCACTTATCTTTCAGAACAGCAGCACATGATGAAAGGAGATTCATGTTGAATGAATATATTTGTCATTGTCCGTGGTGCCTAGATTATATGAATATGACCTAGATGATTTCTTTTCCTTAACACAATGGGACATACTTATGCATAAATAAATCCTATGCAATATAAGAACTACCTTCTTACTAATTGCCATTTTTAGTCATAATTGATATCCTCACCTAGATCATAAGTTATTTGCTTTATAAGAACATCTTAATTATGAAAGAAAAAGTTGAGCTTCATACATTTTTTAAGTAAGCCGTTCAAGTATCCATTTGAATTCATTTATTTTTGAACCCAGATTATAATTACAAACTGCCTTGCTCATTCAGTCTTTTTAGTTATGAAAATTAGTGTTATTGTGTGTGTGTGTGTGTGTGTATATATATATATATAATTTATATGGTAGAGAACTAAAGGTAAGATAAATATTTCTAAATATTTATGTACTTTTTTTCACATAAATGAACCTGGTTTCATTGGGTTTTCTTCATTTTCTAGATAAAAAGGAAGAGAGCAAGTCAAAAACAAGCAGACTCAATAAAATATAAATCAGGGCTAAACTTGGGAAATCTTGATAGATGCAACTTCTCAGGAGTGACAATACAGGGAACACATTTCACTTTTAAACTTTTTTCCATTAGTTTTTTGACAGGAGTACACTAGTTCAGCTTTAACGAGATTCTAGTGTAAAAACTTCAGGGCTAAATAAAAGAAACAAATCAAAAGGACCGAATGATTGCCATTTAATGTGAGAGAATGAAAGTGCAAACAATCATTGTCTGACATCTAGCTGTGCTAGTCACGGCAGAATGACAGGTAGAACAATTCAAAGTTACTGATCTAAAGACGGAATAACAGCTTATATGTTTGAAGTGCTTAGAAGATGAAGAAATAAAACAGACTCTGAGATAAGACATGGTTAAACCTTTTAAATTCCATGCCCTATTGTCAGTATCATTTGAATGGTTTTGCACACATTTTTTTTTTCTGAAATCATGTGATTGAAGGAATTAATTTTAGAGCTTATTTTATGGTTTTATGCTCTAGGCTTCAGACAATTTTTAAACTAAATATAATATCACATATAATATGCTTGAATAATCAAAAATATATTTTTCTGGTTTTCTAGTCTGTGCTGTAAGAATTCACTTTTGGGGTTATACTCATAGGTAAACTTAATGCAGCTTTGATTTAAAAGCAGTCTGACTATTCCCACACTTAAAAATAGTATTAATTTCATCTTTTACTTATTTTTATTTTAGAAAATAAAGAAAATCACCAGTTCTTTCTTGCAATAAGCCTTTTTATCAGTGAAATAACCCATTCTAGTTACTGCTGGAAACAATAATCTGTAATTGCTGCTTTCAGTCCTAATTTGGCCTGTCCTTACTTTTTCATCTCAATCTAATCTAAACCTATTTGAGCAAATAAAATGATATTTACCTCATCCTCTGTTACAAGCTTTCAAGATTACAGACTTCAGGAAAAATCAATACAAAATACCATCTTAGCAGCAGGTTTGTGTTCAGTAAGAATGCTAACTTTTTTCCCCAGTATTTCTGACTCTCAGCTATCCTGGAGTGAAAGCAGAACTCATACCATTAAAAAGAGAAAAAAGATTAAAAAAAAAAAAAAAAAAGGAAGAAAGAGAAACAAAACCACTTCAGTGATACACTTGGTGCTGGGTTAGTGGCAACTTGCAGCTTACAAGCCAAAGTGGAGTGTGTGGTCAAGCTCCCAACCTTTAACTTCTGTTTCTGCATGACACATCTTACAGAGTTCACAAAAAGGAGGTTCTTGACCTTGCAGAAGGTTTTTTCAGACTCAAATACCATCTTCATTTATTATTTATTTGCTTCAAGCAGTTGGGACTTGGGGTATCATCATACCTGACTGGTTGATTTAAGGAAGTGGCCACCTCTCTGTGGGGGAATCTCATGAGAATAAAATCCTATTACTTTCCAAAAAGATTACTTCATTTACTTCCCAGAATAAGCTTTTGATGAAAACATTAGAATGTTGAGTTTGTAAACAACCAGGAATTCTCAGAAGTATTGCCCTTTTTTTGATGTTTCAAATGGAAGCTTACTTTGGGTTTGTTTTTTTTTGGAGGGGGCAGAGTGTGGTACAAGGGAGGTATGTGGTTTTCTTTTTTTTAAACTTAGGACTTAGTGAACACAAATAGGTTAGTTCTTGTAAGAAGACCTTGCTGGAATATTGAATTGTGGCACATGGATGTTCTTTAGTGGTCTAAAAAGTAGGACTTTTTCCTCCTTTTCAAACTTCTGAAAGAAATTTGCTCTTGCCTCTATTAATTTCTCTTGATTTTTGAGTAGTCTCTGTTTTGAAGAACTATGGAGAAAGTTTGGTTTGTCTCTATAGGGCCTTAAGAGGCATGATTAGAATACTTTAAAAAAGAAAACACTGTAGACAAAAATTGTTGAAAAAATAACATCATCCTTTTCCTCCATCCCTTATTCCAATAAGACAAGTGGATAAATATGTCTGGCAAATATTTTTCCCTAGGTATTATAACAGAGTGATAAACACTATAGAATTCTCAACAAATTTTTGAATAAGGAATATGTGCCATTTCTTCCATGCTTAATTGGTATTACTTTTAAGAATATCATATTGGATACAATTAAATAAACTACTACTTTAAAGGCTAGTAGTGAGAATACTATTCATTTTCATAATACAGACAAATTCCATTGTAACAAATACCATTATGGAACTGTTCCTGATTCAACAGTATTTGATATTAGAAGACACATTTTTCAAGATGTTTTTATTGAGAATTACTACTCTTTTTATAAAAATGATTTTAAAACTTCATATGATATAATTATATAGTGTTATTAGATTTTATGACTCCTTAATTGATATTTATTGTTATAAAATTGACTAAATGCCATTTTCTAGTGACATATTATTTTATGTTAAGAAAAACATGTTTTCAATGATAATCTCAGGTTAAAAATGTTTCAGCCTTAATTTGTTGCATAGTTAGTTTCAGGAATATTCAGTTCAGCAAAATAATGCAGTAAAGCAAAATAATCTTGATTATCCATTGGTTCTTGCTGTAATGTAATTTTACATGTGCATTTATTATCTAATTTCTAGGCAAATACATTAAAGCATTTTCAAAATTCTCCAATATGAATTTCTGTATCATCACTGAATAATCATATCTGAAAATATTCATAATGTACAATCATATACAAAATGTTGGTTAAACATACAATATATCCATATTGAAAATTCTGAAACTAAAATATGGAAATTTTAAAAATTACTTAAAGAGAGAGAAAATATTATGGGTTTATAATTATTGTCAACCATTATATTCTCATTATTAGAATCCAATGGTAAGCAGAATAGAAAATATAGACATACATACACATTTTTAAATTTTATTCTGTGTATATACAGTGTAATCTCTTTTTGAAATGCAGAGTCAATATAAATCTAAACACAGAATAGTAATTTCTGTGATTCTTTCTGAAGTCTTGATCTCATTTGACAAATTTCATCCCTGCATTTTTTGAAGCAATCAATAAAATGGTTAAATCACAGGAACTTTTGGTAAAAATGCTGCAAGTAATACATACGAATTTTCCACATACCATAGCTTAACTATAAAGTCAACCATTACTTTGAAGGCCATCATTTCTAAATTCAGTTGATCACTGTATCACATAGGCATAAAAAGTAGCTTTATATATTAAGGAAAATAACTATCATTTGAAAGACATTTTAGTGCTTCTGCATTTACTCTGTGCCGTGATTTTGCTGTTGTTACAGAACTTACTCATCAAATGTGGAAAGCAGACAAAAACATAATAAAACCTGATTTTTTATTTCTTTTTTTTTTTTTTTTGGTAAAAGGGATGATCATTTCCTTTTCTTTTATGTGCTTTGATGGTAAAGCACATAAATAGTATGTATGGACATATATGTGTATATGCATATATATCATATGCACTTATGGATGCAGACACACTGTACATGATCAAAATTCAGTGGAATGTGTCCCACGTTTAGCCATTGCAGTGTGTACATAATCACCATATGATGATCTTGTGAGTGTTACACATTATTTAATAGATGACATTGAAAGGTAGTTACTGGCTGTTCACATAACATTATCCACTTGGGATCATTGTAAACTAAAGCTTAGAATTTCTATTGCGTGGGATATTAAACTCTTAATATCTGTTAGAATTTAATTTTTGTCCACAACAATATTCTTAAGAACTGACTCCATTTCAGAATACTTATTTCCTTAGGAAAAGAAAATATTATTTTTAAGAGTTTTCTTTTCTTGAGTTAATCCTAATGGTGGTCCAGTTAGTAAAGAATCTGCCTGCAATGCAGAAGACCCAGGTTGGATCTCTGGGTTGGAAGATCCCCTAGAGGATGGCATGGCAACCCACTCCTCTTGCCTGGAGAAGCACCATGGACAGAGGACCCTGGCGGGCTACAGTCCATGGGGGTACAAAGAGTCGGACATGACTAAGTGACTAAGCACACACATATACAACAGCTTTAAGGCTATTTTTAAGCATAATTATCATGGCTTTGTGTACTAACTAAATTATTAATTCTTTAATTTCCATTCCATATTTACACTTCCTTGATTGTCTCAAACATTGTTTTCTTAAAAATGGTTGATTTAAATAAGTACTCAACACCCACTTGCAGCTTTCAGCTGATTTAATTTTTTACCAGTTTTATTGAGAAATAATTGACATACAGCACTTACTTTTAAGGTGCACTAGCTGATATATTTCTAAAGTATATTTTATTCTTTAGGTCTTCTATTTTTCTATTTTTTTTTTTCATTTTTCCCTTTTTTGGTCTTATTTTGGTAAAATAGAGTCACTTGACTTGTGGAATATTCAACTGTTTCTTTGTGGCATTGTTTAACTTGTTCTTTTATTCTCAGCATTTGAATGGATTAGATTAAGATGCAATTATTTTAAGAAAGAACAATTTGTAGGTTGTGTTACATTCTTTCTATTGCATGACAACATGAAGTGTATACGGTTAGTTCATCTCATTTTGTGTCAGTGAACTATTAACACAAGAATGTTACCAAACATTTTTTTATGAAGAAAGAAGTCATGAAATCTCAGTGGTACACAATAAGAAACATTTATTCTCATGGGTCTGTGAGTCACCTGTGCTTCAGCTAATCTATACATCAGGAGAGTGGTTATATATCAAACTCTGATGTCTGTGAAAGCTCAGCTTGAAATGATTCTCATCCAACTTGGAATATCAGGCTTAATTCTTCTCAATAGAATGGAAAAGACAAAGGAAGAAGTGGGGAAATCCATTAAATTTCTTGAAGCCTACATTTGGAACTGGCATAGTGTTTCCACAAATATGCCATTGATCAGAGCAAGTCATATCACCAAGTCAAGTGAAACTTGACAATAAAAGTGAAAACAAAGAGGGTTAAAGAATTGAGACCATTCATTCCATCTAACAAATACAGTATAATATGTATTTATTAATATTTTACATCAGTTCAGTTCAGTTCAGTCACTCAGTCATGTCCGACTCTTTGAGACCCCATGAACCACAGCATGCCAGGCCTCCCTGTCCATCACAAACTCCTGGAGTTTACTCAAACTCATGTCCATCAAGTCGGTGATGCCATTCAGCCATCTCATCCTCTGTCGTCCCCTTCTCCTCCTGCCTCCAATCCCTACCAGCATCAGGGTCTTTTCAAATGAATCAGTTCTTCACATAAGGTGGCCAAAGTATTGGAGTTTCAGCTTCAACATCAGTCCTTCCAATGAACACCCAGGACTGATCTCCTTTAGGATGGACTGGCTGGCTCTCCTTGCAGTCCAAGGGACTCTCAATAGTCTTCTCCAACACCACAGTTCAAAAGCATCAATTTTTTGGCGCTCAGCTTTCTTCACAGTCCAACTCTCACATCCATACATGACCACTGGAACAACCATAGCCTTGACTAGACAGACCTTTGTTGGCAAAG
Organism: Cervus canadensis; assembly: GCF_019320065.1. NCBI lineage: Eukaryota > Metazoa > Chordata > Mammalia > Artiodactyla > Cervidae > Cervus > Cervus canadensis. Next base: position 37,798,321 of record NC_057397.1, read on the forward strand.
TAATGTCTGCTTTTTAATATACTGTCTAAGTTGGTCATAACTTTCCTTCCAAGGAGTAAGTGTCTTTTAATTTCATGGCTGCAATCACCATCTGCAGTGATTTTGGAGCCCCAGAAAAGAAAGTCTGACACTGTTTCCACCGTTTCCCCATCTATTTCCCATGAAGTGATGGGACCAGATGCCATGATCTTAGTTTTCTGAATGTTCAGCTTTAAGCGAACTTTTTCACTCTCTTCTTTCACTTTCATCAAGAGGCCTTTTAGTTCCTCTTCACTTTCTGACATAAGGGTGGTGTCATCTGCATATCTGAGGTTATTGATATTTCTCCTGGCAAACTTGATTCCAGCTTGTGATTCCTCCAGCCAGTGTTTCTCATGATGTATTCTACATATAAGTTAAATAAGCAGGGTGACAATACAGAGCCTTGACGTACTCCTTTTCCTGTTTGGAACCAGTCTGTGTTCCATGTCCAGTTCTAACTGTTGCTTCCTGACCTGCATATAGGTTTCTCAAGAGGCAGGTCGGGTAGTCTGGTATTCTCATCTCTTGAAGAATTTTCCACAGTTTATTGTGATCCATACAGTCAAAGGCTTTGGCATAGTCAATAAAGCAGAAATAGATGTTTTTCTGAAACTCTTGCTTTTTCGATGATCCAGCAGATGTTGGCAATTTGATCTTTGGTTCCTCTGCCTTTTCTAAAACGAGCTTGAACATCTGGAAGTTCATGGTTCATATATTGCTGAAGCCTGGCTTGGAGAATTTTGAGCATTACTTTACTAGCATGTGAGATGAGTGCAATTGTGCGGTAGTTTGAGCATTCTTTGGGATTGCCTTTCTTTGGGATTGGAATGAAAACTGACCTTTTCCCATCCTGTGGCCACTGCTGAGTTTTCCAAATTTGCTGGCATATTGAGTGCAGCACTTTCACAGCATCATCTTTCAGGATTTGAAATAGCTCAACTGGAATCCCATCACCTCCACTAGCTTTGTTCATAGTTAACTTCCCTGGTGGCTCAAATGGTAAAGCATCTGCCTACAATGCGGGAGACCTGGGTTCAATCCCTGGGTTGGGAAGATCTCCTGAGAAGTTCCCTTCTCCAGTGGGGAATGACAACCCACTCCCCCCCCCCACAAAAGGGGCTCAAAGAAATATTTTACATATCAATATGATAATGTAGGTATGCACTAAATGCATAGTAGTTTATATTTAAAAGGAGTATTTTAATTCCAACTGGGGCTTCTCTGATAGCTCAGTTGGTAAAGAATCCACCTTTCTTGCCCCCCCCCCCCACAAAAGGGGCTCAAAGAAATATTTTACATATCAATATGATAATGTAGGTATGCACTAAATGCATAGTAGTTTATATTTAAAAGGAGTATTTTAATTCCAACTGGGGCTTCTCTGATAGCTCAGTTGGTAAAGAATCCACCTGCAGTGCAGCAGACACTGGTTCCATTCCTGGGTGGGGAAGATCTTCTGGAGAAAGGATAGGCTACCCACTTCAGTATTCTTGGGCTTCCCTTTCAGCTGGTAAAGAATCTGCCTGCAATGCAGGAGACCTGGGTTCAATCTGTGGGTTGGGAAGACACCCTGGAGAAAGCAAAGGCTATCCACTCCAGTATTCTAGCCTGGAGTATTCCATGGGCCATGGGATTGCAAAAAGTTGGACAGGACTGAGCCAGTTTCACTTTCACTTAATTCTAATAGAGTACTCAATGATTTTGTACATGTCCTGTAGAAAATTTCAGGGAAGAGTTTAAGTAGAATTTCAGGTTTGGGTGCTGATAGTGGAACTCGAGCTTCTCCCTTGAGTCTTAGGGGAGATGTATTATTCTTGTCTAGTTTACAAGACTAGGGTAATGTATATATTACAGAGACTTCATTTATTTCTAGTGATGCTAATTACTGCCATTTGTACTAGAACTAGAAAAAGCATAAAACAGAGGCTAGTTGTCCAATGATAATGAAGAGGTGTCTTCAAGTTGTCTGCTGATTCGTCTTAGTGTTAATAGATCTGCTACTGGTACTCAGAATAGACACTACCTAGGGGGCAGGAGACTGAGCTTCCCCGATACCTCAGACAGTAGAGAATCTGCTGCAGTGCAAGAGACCCAAGTTTGATCCCTGGATGAGGAAGATCACCTAATGAAGGAAATGACAACCGACTCCAGTATTCTGTGCAAAGAGTCAAACATGGCTGAGCGACTAACACCCTTAACACTTAACAAGGGACAGAAGACATGGGATCAATCCCTGGGTCAGGAAGATCCCTTGAAGAAGGAACTGGCAACCCACTTCAGTATTCTTGCCTGGAGAAATCCATGGACAGAGGAGCCTGGTGGGCTACAGTCCACAGGGTCACAAAAAAGTCAGACACAAATGAGCAACTAAAAGACAACAAGGGGTTGGAAGGTTATGCTTCACTGTTTGGTTGTGTGGAGAATTGGGGTAAAAGCTAAAGTTAAAATTGAAAGGACTAGGGCTAATAGTCCTCCTAATTTGTTGGGGATTGATCATAGGATTGCATATGCATACAGGAAATATCACCCTGGTTCAATATATGGTGAAGTGTTTGAGGGAATTTGCTGGGATATTGCTACTGGTATCTTCCAATGTATCGGGTAAGAATAAAACTGTTATTAGTGCTATAACTAGGAATAAAACACCTAAGATATCTTTCCAGGTGGTACAGTGGTAAAGAATCCATCTACCAATGCAGGAGGCATGGGTTCGAGCCCTGGGTCAGGAAGATACCTTGGAACAGGAAACAGCAACCCACTCTGGTATTTTTGCCTGGAAAATTTCATAAGCAGAGGAGCCTGGCAGGCTATAGTCTAGGGGGTTGCAAAGAGTCGGACACAGCTGAACACAGCACAGGTTGTCAAGATATTTTTAATTGTATAGCTGGGGTGAAATGGAATTTTGTTTATATCATATGAGATTCCTGAGGGGTTGTTATATCCTATTTCATGAAGGAATAGTAAGTAGACAGCTGATAGTGTTGCAATAATGAGGGAAAGGATGAAATGGAAGGCACATAATCATGTTAAGAGTTCAGTGATGCTAAAGATGAATCATCAGGTTCACGTAGTGTTAGGCTTCTTTCTCTAATAAAAATTTCTCCATAAGCTTTTTTCTCCCATAAATTTATCATCAATGAATGGTTATTATCTAGACACATTTTTTTAATTCTTCAGAGATTGTTAAAATGCTTAATTTCTGTTTTATCATTCCTACTTTCCTTCTGCATTCAGCAATTAGAATTATTTTTTTAAAATTTCCTTCATTGTTGGAAATTGAGTGTTTGTGCCACACCAAAACCCATATGTTGAATCCCTAACCACCAATGTGCTGGTATTTGGATATGGGGCCTTTGGCGGGAGGGGGTACCTTGGGTTAGAGAAAGTCATGAGGGTGGGGCGCCATGATGATATTAGTGTCCTTAAAAGAGGAGAGCAGAGAGCTTACTCTCCTTTTCACCAAGGAAAGGACACGTGAAGCCATAGCATGGAGGCCACCATCTGTAAGCTGGGAAGACTGTTCTCACCAGGAACCAAATTATCCAGCACTTTGATCTTGGTATTCCTAGCCTCTAGACTGTGATAGATAAATTTCTGTTGTTTTAGTCACACAGTCTGTGAGATTAGCAGGCTACTATATGCATCAACTATTTCATTACCCAGTGTTCATTGGAAGGACTGATGCTGAAACTGAAACTCCAGTACTTTGGCCACCTCATGCGAAGAGTTGACTCATTGGAAAAGACCCTGATGCTGGGAGGGATTGAGGGCAGGAGGAGAAGGGGACGACAGAGGATGAGATGGCTGGATGGCATCACCGACTCAATGGGCATGAGTTTGAGTAAACTCGGGAGTTGGTGATGGACAGGGAGGCCTGGCGTGCTGCGATCCATGGAGTCACAAAGAGTCGGACACGACTGAGCAACTGAACTGAACTGAACTGAAACTATATTGACACCAGGGCTTCCCTGGTAGCTCAGCTCGTGAAGAATCTGCCTGCAATGCAGAAAACCCCATTTCAATTCCTGGGTCAGGAAGATTCCCTGGAGAAGGGATAGGCTAACCACTTCAGTACTCATGGGCTTCCCTGGTGGTTCAGATGGTAAAGAATCCGCCTGCAATGTGGGAGGCTTGTGTTCGATCCCAGGGTTGGGAAGATCCCATAGAAGAAGGCCTGGCAACCCACTCCAGTATTGTTGCCTGGAGAATCCACATGGACAGAGGAGCCTGGCGGGCTACAGTCCATGGGGTCGCAAAGAGTCAGACACAACTGAACCACTAAGAACACACACCACAGAAAACTATACTGCATACAAGAAAAGCAAAATAAATTCCTGATTATTCCTTTGTATTTACCCATTTTCAGAATAACTAGCTGATGTTCTAGTAACACTCAAAATGAGCAATGTTATTTTTTAATCTAGTGTTTTTAAGTTTTCATTTTTTAATGTATATTTGGTGTGTTTTGATTTATTGAACTCATTAAAAAAAAAAAAAACTCTTACTGTTGCAGGTTAGGCTATATAAACTCACTAAACTACCCCATTTCTTTTGCCATGAACTTGTCAGAATTTGGTACTTCTCTCTTTTGAAAAAGTGAGATATCTCCATCTCAACTTGTATATTTCCTAACTTATATCTGGAACTATCCATTTTTCAGGGTTTCTGGATTCCTTTCATTGGGAAATAGTGTTTCAAGACCACAATCTGAGTTTTAAATCTAGGAAATACCTTTGTAAGAGAATAAGAAAACACAAGTTATTACCAATTACAAAATTAAGATTAGAAAGATTTTATTTCTTAGATTTGTAGCAAACAACATTTTTTACTGAAATATTTAGATGATGCTACTACTATCATTAATACAACATGAAATTATGTTTATCTTTTTGGTGATTTAATAAGACTTTCTTGCTGGTATTTGTGTTCATGTGTACAACTAGTGGTAAGACTAAGACTACCAACCTGGATTATAGTTGCTATCTATGGCCATGTTGATCCATGCAATAACCAAATTCATTACATAAATATCATTATATCCTAAAAAATTTGAGTTGGAAATCACCTAAGAGAACATGCAGTTTAATAAACAAATTAAAATATGCAGGGAAGAGAAATAAGAGGTATGTGCAGAGCAGGAACAGAGAACATATGAATCAAAATTCAACGAAGACTGGGGATAGAGGAAGAATTGATTACACAGCATCCTGAGGGAACTGTCAAGTGATAAAAATGTTCTAAATGTTGATTGAGGTGATGGCTACATGGGTGTGTGCTTTTATGACCTCACCAGGTACATTTAAAATGAACTAGTATTATGGTATGACAATTATATCTCAATAAAATTGATTTCAAAAATTCCTAAGGAGAAATCAAAATTCTTATGCCAAACATTGCCTTCTCAGACATGGTATCTCCAAACAGGGATCTTCAAGCAATTCTGCTGAAAACTAGGTCCCTCACTCTGCAGATGAAGTAAGTGGAAATAGGGGAAATTCAGGGAACATTGTCATAAAAGCAGAAGCTAATCAAGACTAAGATGAGTCTCCTGACTCCAGTTCAGTGCTTTGCCTACAATGAAAGCAAATTGAGCTCACACTGGTTTCCATGTTTGTAACTAGAGTTGTTTTTCAGCATTATAATAATAAAATTGTTCAGAAACTGTTGTGAAGAGCAAGAAACCAATCTGGAACTATTGTCAAAGTTAACTGTTTTTTAAATCTATTTTTTATAGGAATCCATGGTTAATATATTTTTTAAACAGATCTTCATTTCTAGGTTGTTATAGAGTAAAAAGTTCCAAGTATCAAGTATCTTTCATGCATTTGGAAACATTATGCTGGCTTTGTCAGGAGGGGAAATACTTTCAAGAGCTATTAGAATGTTTTGGCTAAAGTAAATGGATTTAGAGAAGATTGTTAAATGGAGAGGAGATGAGGTGATAAATTAAATGTGAATGAGAGTATTGTGACTCAGTCTGAGAGAAGCACAAAATAATAAATGTTTAAACAGAACATCACTGTGCTTGATATAAATATAAATTTGATTTTAAAATAAGGATAATGACAAGTTGAAGAAAATATGCATTCCATGACAATAGAACCAATAACATAGTGGAATCATCTACATTTGTTCAACTGCTATTCATAATTAACATTATTAAACTATTAAATTTGCCAAAGCTGTTCCATAATTGTTAATTTGTAATAATATCAACAAAAATATATTATCCCCAGAAAATTTCTCAGGACAATCCTAAGTATATGCACATTGTTTAGTCGCTAAGCCGTGTCCCACTTTTTGAGACCTGTTTTTAAGTTCTTTACACGCTGAGGGTCAGGTGCCCCTAGTTCACCCTGACCCACACCAGGTGGCACTCTGGCACCCTTGGGAGCATCACCTAACCAGTTGCTTTGATAGGTTGGTGGAATTGGGATGTTATCAGCTACCCCCTTAACAAACTGAACATTTTTTCGCCAAAATATAACCATGGAAATAGTTAATGACTTCAAGCTGTCTTGAATCATCTCTTCAAACTACTTTACAATTTTTTATTGTGGTTCATACTAAAAACTCTCTTATCCTGGTACTTAGCTTTGATTAGGGATAAAATCTGGCTACATTTTTAGGGATGAAGTAGTATCCACTTAGTTCAAGTGTCTCAAACAGACTGGGACTTTTGCCAAACTTGTTCCACAGTAGTTAATTTGTAATAATATCAACAAAATATATTATCCACAGAAAATTTCTCAGGACAGTCCTAAGTATATGCATGTTGTTGTTTAGTCGCTAAGTCGTGTCCCACGTTTTGTGATGCCCAAGAGCTATTGCCCGCCAAGCTCCTCTGTCCATGGGATTTCCCAGGTGAGAATACTGGAGTAGGTTGCCATTTCCTTCTCCAGAGCATCTTCCCAGTCCAGCGACTGAACCTGAGTCTCCTGCATTAGCATGCAGATTCTTTACCACGGAGCCATCAGGGAAGCCCCAAGTATCTGCATACGAAAATCTAAAAGAAGCACTTATTTTTAACACAGTCTTTAAAATATTTCTGAAATTATCTCAGTAAATATTCCTGATATTTATTGTCTGTTAATATATCTATTTGTTTTATTACATTGAGCTTCAGTCTTTCTAGATATCATTATTCCAAATTCTGTTGAAAATTAAAAAAAAAAAAAAAAACAACCTACCTTAATAGCCTATTGCATCAAGACAACTGCATTTTTCACCTGATTGAATAGCAGTTTATATTTTACCATTTTTTTCCTCATTAAAGGCTTATGTTAAAAGAGTCTTACCTCTGGCACCTCTCCAAATCTTTTACAAATTCAATTATGTAACTCAAAGTATGGGGACTTCTGTTGCCCCTTAGAACTTGTGATATTTGTTTTCACCTTTCAGAGAAAGTGGATCAGAGATCAGCCTGATAACTTGTACTTTGTACAGTCTTTTATATTATAACCGAGACTCACTTTTTAAATATTAAAAGAATAATGCAATTAATACAGTATGATTAAAATCAGCAAAATTTATCAAAGCTAAAGGTGTTTTGCGCTCTTTGAAAAACATTCTCCTTGGTAATAAGAGATTCTATCTCTCAAAAACAAGCATAGGCAATGACAGAAAATACCATAGGTCCCACAGTGCCTCTGGTCAGTGGGTTATCAGAGCAAACCATTTTCATGAGAAAATTATTTAAAATAAAGAAGGTTAAATGTTTGGGGAATTTTATGCATACTAGCCCAAAGAGTATTCCAAGTACACATTTCAAGTGGAAAAAAACTGAATTGAAAACTTGTTACTTAGTAAATTAGTCAAATCAAATTTCTGCTTTGGTATGTGGGGATTGGGCTTCCAGGTGGCTCAGCGGTAAAGAATCTGCCTGCCAATGAAGGAGACCTAAGAGATGCTGGTTCAGTCCCTGGGACAGGAAGATACTCTGGAGAAGGAAATGGCAAGCCACTCCAGTATTCTTGCCAGGAGAATCCCATGGATAGGGGAACCTGGCAGGCTACAGTCCATGGGGTTGCAAAGAGTCAGACACGACAGATAGACTGAGTGAGCACACACAATGTAGGGATTACTGCACCAGTATTTCATCTACGGTTATGGCTGTATTGTAGTCTAAAAGAAATGAATAGTTTGGCTTCGATCTTAATTCTTGGAATTGTAGGACAGGACTTTAGGGGGGATATATTTATATGTCTCTATACATTGTCTGTAAATTTACTGCATCCTTAAGTTATGACTTTAAATGACTTTCTTGCTACCTTATTTAGCAGTAATCACTTTTTTTAGTTTTCTTCCATGTAAAGTATCTAGTGAATTTAGAATTCTACTTTGAATTTGCTTTTGGCTTTCTTTTTTATTTTCCATAAAGAGGTTTCTGAAAGTGACTCTTTATAGTACTATATAGCTAAAGCTCATTAAAACAAAAGGATGGAAAAAGAATCACTAAAATCTTCCTGAGAAATTTCATAAGAATGACAGACATGAAAAAAACTAAAGGTAACAGATGTTTCAATGGAAGCAATAGAAGCCCAGATGTTTGGCATACTCACATAGTGGTAATTGGGCAAGTGAGGGTCATAGTTTCCTTTTTCTAATAATCATTATGCTCCCCTTATTTAAAATAATAATTTTAAATAAGTCATGCTGGTGAGAGAAAGAAAAACAACAACCCAATGACAAGCTTTCTTACTCTTTCTCATAGTTTTGACAATTGAATTCCAGAATAAACAGACATTTATACAATATTGGTCTAAGTGAAAAAACTTTACTATTTCTGCAGTTATCATTTTAGACTTATATGAAGACTAGGCTATCATAATTAATTGTTCTGTAAAACTTATTCATTTCTATATGCCTAGGTTGGAGAAAACAAGTTTTAGAATTACTTAAAAATATTTAAGTAATATTTCTTATTTATAACTAACAATTAAATAACTTATTAAAAAACTAAAGTTATTACTAATGTTTCTCTGGAGTGAAATAATAAAAGCCTTAGTCAATGAGTAAAGTAATCTATATAAATAAGTTATTTTATAAGGTAAAATTTCTGGCTGCTGTCTTGTATGTTCAGCTGATATAAAAGAAACAGGATTCTATAAACAGCTTCAAGTACTTAGACTATTTCACTTTAAGTTCTCTAGAAAATTTTTACTTACACAATTTTGTTATTATCCACTATTGAATTAGGCTAAAAATGCACAGCATTTAAATTTTCCATCCTACTCTGTCCAGAAAGTCATTTTTTAACAAAATAATTTTCAAGAGATTATTGAATACATTTCATATGTAATCCTTGATTTTTAAATGACTATTCTTGATGTTTAAAAAAGAAAGAACCATTCATTATAATATTGTGTGAACCAAAAAATTACACTTATTTAAATAGAGCCAATATCAGGTTCTGAAATATAATTTTATTTTCTTTATAGGGTGAAAAATAAAGTTTTTCCTTTTATAGAATATGTATCCCAGGATAATTTCAAAGTGTTTTCACTTAGAAAAGCTAGCTGCTATTACATATGAATTTTCAAAGCTTGCCAAAGCTTTGGAAAGAATGATGAAAATTACTATTGCACGACCTTCAGATTTTCTTTGTTTCATAAAGGTCTAAGATAGCATTTTTGTCATTTTTCTTTCAACTCTGGTCTTTCATCATAAATATCAAAGCATGCAATTATGCTTTCTTGTATCCTACAACATTCTGCCTATTTTTCTATGCATGGTGAGGGTGTTTTCTCTCTTTTTCACGACTTTTATTTTGTTTATGAAACTCTGAAAACAATCTCATAATTTGTTGAGTAAAGTAAATAGAACATTAGATGGATAAAATATTGTTAAAACAATAATAATATTTTTTCAAAGGCTACATTAGAGGCTGAGAGGTTGTTTTATGAGGCTGAGTGTCACATGCACCAAATTCATACTAAAATGATTTGACCTACAGGGAGAATTTTATGACTAATGTTTATTATGAAGAATAAGTTTGTCTAACCCCATGCAGTCTTGAATTTTCCTACCTTTGCTTTACTTCTCATATTGAATTTGTCTTCTATATGAGTCTTATTCCATCTCAATATATATTCCAGATAATTATCTGGATCTATGGTTCCCAAAGGTTTATTTATTATACTTATCTTAAATTAGAACTATCCTAAATAGGTCAATGTGATAAATTGGCAATAACTATTTACTTCTAATAGCATACAAGATAGATTAAGGCAAGAGACACAATAATAGTTTTGCATGCAGTGTGTCCTCTAGCCAAGCATTGATAAAATCCTGAAAAGTTACAAGTCAGGTAGGTATACATATTGGGATTTATTTCTATATGTGCTTCCATTAATATTCAAATTACATTTATTAGAAAGGTAAGTTTCACTTTATATTATGGAAATCAGACTTAAGCATCTGGTTATTCACCTAAAGGAGGAATAATTGATAATTGGATGCTGGAGCCAGACAGATCTGAGTTGAAATCCCTGTTTCTTTTCATATAAATGTACATCTTTTGCCAAGTTATTTAACCTATAAAATGGACACAATAATAGTGATTAACTATAAAGACATTGGAAGAATTAAATGAGAATATGCAAGTGAAGAATTGGGCCCAAGACCAGGCAAGTAATGAGTTCAACTTATTATTACCATCAGCTATTATGACTTTGTTGATTTTGTCACTTTGTCATATTTAGTTTGTGCATATGAGAAAATTTTATATATAATTATGTGTAAAGGGTGCATTTAATAAAGCAGAATGATCATCCCTACTTTACTGGGTAAGAAAGCTGGCTTTAGAAAGCTGCACTGAGAAGAGAGAACAGGTGGCTCCTTTGATCTAAGGTAGAGAGATCCTACAAACAAGGATTAAGAAGACAAGTGCAGAGAAATCAAGCCAAATGTACCACAAAAACGAAATAGTTAGAGATTACAAAAAGCAATGAGAAAGCATGCTGAGCTTGGTAAAAAGTGAACAACATTCAAACATGAAATAAAGGAAACATCAGAGTCATGTTGGAGTTTGAGAATAGCTAGAAGAAAAATGTCAGATTTTCTTTCAGTGGCTATGAGCAATTTGTTATTGCTGATTTAGAGCATTTAAAATGACATTTTATAATGCATAAGATGTCCAAAGACAAAATTTGCATGGGAACAAAACTAGGTTTGAAATCTGGGCTTGCGTTCAAGTTTACCCTCCGCTTTACCAACAAAGTCTGTTTCAACAAATCAATATCCTCTCTGATCTTGTTTCATTGTAAAAACCGATGATGTCCAAGGATGTGGTGAGGACAGCCAGGGTCAAGAAAAAGCACTAGAGGGATAGTACATAAAGAGGATCAATAGCAGCATTTGCAAGAGTAAAGAGCCCAAGACACCAAACATGTCCATCATTGGAGGAACATTGAAATAGAGAATTTGTTGTGTCACTGTTTAATCTCAGAGATCTGTCCAACTCTTGTGACCCCATGGACTGTAGCCTGCCAGACTCTCCTGTGCATAAGATTTCCTAGGCTAGAATACTGAAGTGGGTTGCCATTTCCTTCTCCAGGGGATCTTCTTGATACAGGGATCGAACTCATGTCTCTTGCATTGACAGACAGATTCTTTACTACTGGACCATCTAGGAAGCCCAGAGAACTTGATATCCATGCTATTAAATATTATGTGGCCATTGAAATCAGCTCGTCATAGCTATAGTTCCCAAAGTGAAATGTTTACGTTGAAAGAAAAGAGCAAGATATAGGAGATCATGTATACAAAGTCCCCACCTTTATGAATAAAAAGTTCTAGAAGGATACATAGCAAAATCTTTACAATATCTAAGCCTGGGGTTGAAAAATGAAGAAAAAGTGGGAGATACGAAAAAAATTTGCACTTTTCTTCTTACCTAACATACTTCTATATTTTCTATTTTCTAACAAAAAGAATTAAGTTTCTGCTAACTTAATAACTAAGTTAGCTAGCAGTTAGTTAGATAACTAACAGTTTATCTACATCTTCATTGACATTATCTATCTATAGCTATATGTTAGTTGTTTAGTCATGTCTGACTCTTTGCAACCCCATGGATTGAAGCCCACCAGGCTCCTCTGTCCATGGGATTTCCCAGGCAAGAATACTAGAGTAAGTTGCCATTCCCTTCTCCAGGGGATCTTCCCAACCCAGGGATCAAACCAAAGTCTCCTGCATTGCGTGCATGCATGCATGTTATGTTTCCTCTTGACCCTATGGACTGTAGCCCACCACACTCCTTTGTCCATGGGATTCTCCAAGCAAGAATACTGGAGTGAGTTGCCATGTTCTCCTCCAGGGGGTCTTCCCAACCCATGGATTGAACCTGCGTGTCTTATGTCTCCTGCATTTGCTCTTGAGTTCCTTAACACTAGAACCACTTGGTAAGACCCTCCTGCATTATAGGCAGATTCTTTACCATCTGAGCCACCGTGGAAACCTTGCTCTATCATTATCTATAGGATAGCAAGCTTTGAAAAAGCTAGCATTTAATTTAAGTGTCAGAACTAAAAAAGCTGCTAAATATTACTAAATCAATTAACAATTAAATATAATATATGACCAATTATATGGCCAAAGATGAATATGATTGGTAATGCTCAGCACTGAATAATATAAATCTATTTAGAGGTCAATCTGCCAATATGCATCAAATTTTAAAAAGACCATACCAGTTTATTTCACTTATAGAACTTTATTCCATGGAAATGAATCATACCGTGTGCTCTATGAATAATTACTGGATGAAGCATTTTTTCTAATTTGGAGAAAATCTACATTTTCTTCTGTAGAAGATTTTGTATACATTATGTATATTCAGTACAACTGAATACTTCATAGAAATTAAAAATAATATGATAATTCTCTATGCCTTAATAAAGAAACATGCCCATGATAATTTTGATATGAAAAAGTCTGACTACAAATGAAATTTATGGTATAAGAACTTGTTGATATGATTTTTGGAGGCAAAGATTTACAGAAAGGGCCAAACTTTAATAATGATTATCTCTTTTACATGAGATTCTGGGAATGACAGGAGAGGAGAGGGAGTAGTTTTGAAATAAAGTGTGTATCATTTTATAATTTCAAAATAATAAAATAAGTAAACTTTGGAGGAACAAAAAACAAAGTAATACATTTTCTTCATGGAAACGTATAGAATAGGGAAATTAATCATCTGAGATTAATGTGTTTGTGTCTAACCAGAGAGTAGATGGCAATGTAACAGTTGGAAGGAGAAACAACAGGCCAAGATCCCAGAGAATGCAAAAGCCAATCTTAAAACAGTGGAATAAGACTAGGGTTTAGTGATGAAAATATACACTACATGGATATATCTTATACACTTATACACATATTTACACACACTTACATATGTAAAGACACAGATATATGAGTTTAATTTCATTTTAAAACCAGGGGCCAGTCTTCAAGAGGAATGGCAGTTGGATCATAATGCCATCAAACAAAAGGAAAAACTAGGTTCCAGGTAAGTGGGGTATTTCTCCACTAGAGGGGAGTGGGAAATGCCCACAGAAAAGGTCATTGGTGAAGAACATGGCATCTAATTGTCAACAACAGAGACTGTTATGGTTGCCAGTGATGGGGGCGTGGAGTGGGAATAGCATTAAGGATGTTAAAGCGACTTGAGTACCATGGGTGTTTGTCATACTCAGGAAAGTAAAGTCTTGGCTTTCTAGGGCTGCGTTCATAGGATGGAAGACCTGGGGTTTGCATGTGATGGAGAGCTAGAAATACGACTTTGTTCATAAATCAGGATCCTTGGAGAACCATACTTTATTTTGAGTTAGCTAGAGAAAAAAAAATCTATTTTCTGACCAAGGATGACAATAGGAAAATACAGTTATTTTGGCTTGTGCTCTGGATTGGGGAAAAAGAAAAAAGAAAAAAAAAGAACCTTGCTCCTCTCTGCCTCCAATCCTCCCTACAGGTCTCCTTGAGAATTCATAACCACAGGTCTAGCAATGCCTAAATGGACTAGGAGACTTCAAACTGCAAAATTAACTTGTAGTGGATTCTTGCTTTCCCTTAACCTAGAAAGAGCCATGTATTCTCTGAAGGAGAATCCCTTCAACCCCAACCTCACAGAATTCCACAGATTTAGATCAGTCAAATATCAGCTCAGACACCTAATTAGAAGACACCAAGAAATAGTCACCATGATCAAGAGAAAGCAAGACAAAGAGCAAAATTAGATGCCAACTGGAATGATAGATCCTAGACTCTTCCTATAGAATTTAAGATGAGTATGCTTAAAATGTCTATAAAATTAAAAATAGAATTACAAATGAGTTATTATGGAAGACTTCTAAAAAGGGAAATAATTATAAAAAATACCAAGTAGAATTTCAACAATCAACAAAGTACATTTTTGCATATTGTTCATTGGACACAATAGATAAGTTAAGCAGTCCATCAGACACACCTAAAGAAAGAATTATGAATTAGAGAATAGATGTGCCTACTTTGGATGACTCCATTTTATACCCATTATAAGACTCCATTTTATATCCATTTTAGATTGGTTCTTCATCTAAATCAATCTATTGTGGGGAGGCATCCAATAGGAAGCTTCAGAGTATACACCTACCCTTGAAGAGCATGCAAAACAGATTACACTTGAATTCTGTGATTCAGAATTCACTACATGCTTTTTTTCCTCATAATATATTAGAAAAATTGACAAGGTAGAGGGAACTCAGATGTATATCTCTAAAGACAGTGCACTATTTTTATTATTTTTAAAAGCAGATATACCAGTGGCTAATATTTTTAACTTGTAGCCAAAGTTATTCAAACATGATATTTTGAATTTTTTGTTTTTTGAATTTTGAATTTTTTGAAAATTTTTTGAAATTTTGAATTTCATACAGTAGTTCTATTTATTGAATTCCTAATTGTTATCAAATTTATTCTGACAGAAATGCAGTACTTTCATGAATGTGAACATTGATGTGACAAGAATGTCTGAAAACAAATATTTTCCTCACAAAATAAATGTTTTTCTGTAATCTCTGATAAACAAAGGAAAAAGAGTACTAGAAAAGATGATGTCATTGACCCTTCTTTAAAAGCAGGGTTCTTAGATTCCAGCAGCACTTTATTTTTTGACATAAGAAACAATGTTTCCAAAATGCTTATTTACCTAGAGTTCTAGTCTACTGAAACAAGACATCATTAGATGATTCATTTAAAATGCTTCATTGTGATATTACTCAGCCATAAGAAGGAGCAAATTTAGGTCAGTGGTAGTGAGGCGGATGAACCTAGAGCCTGTAATACAGAGTGAAATAAATCAGAAAGAGAAAAACAAATACTGCATATTAACACATATATATGGTATCTCAAAAAAGTGGTACTGATGAATCTATCTGCAGGGAAGGAATGAACATGCAGGCATAGAGAATGGACTTGTGGACACAGCAGAGGATGAAGAGGATGGAATGAATTAAGACACTAATATTGACATATATACAATATCATGTGTAAAATAGCTGGCTGGTGGGAAACTGTTGTATAACACAGGGAGCCAACCTGGCATTCTGTGAAGACCTAGAGGGCTGGGATGGGAGGCAGGAGGGAGGCATATATATAATATCCCTTCCCTCTTGTGTGTATATATATATACACATATATATACGGACATACATACACACACACACACACATATATATGTACATATATATACATATATATGTATGTATATATAGTTATGACTAATAATGTTGTACAGCAGAAATCAATATAGCATTGTAAAGCAATTATCCTCCAATTAAAAATAAATTTTAAAAGTTGGAAAGAAATGCTCCGTTGTGTATAGAAAATATAGTTCACTGTATTGTAGATAAAAGAGAAAGCTAAAACACTCTGGGTAAATTTTTAACAGACTTACTTTGTTTTAAACATAGAATAGTAACTCACATAGAAAATAATCACAAAATATAATGTAAAAGCATGATTGTAAATACATGAAGAATCACAAGGTTCTTTATCAGAAATCAGACTGACATTCAAAGTAATTCTTCAAAAGAAATTGTAAAAATTTTAAAATAGGGATAGAGCTTTTAATTGATAATAAAGTTTATTACCATTTAAGCTTTTGTAAATGAAAATGTTTTCTTAATTTCTTTTTCTGATGATTTGTTGTTAGTTTTAGAAATACAGCTGATTTTTATAAATTGATTTTTGTGCCCTGGAACTTTACTGAATTCATTTGTTAGTTCTAACAGTATTTTGGTGGAGTCTAATGGTTTTCTACACATGACATCATGTCACTGCAAACAGAAAATTTTACTTCTTCTCATCCAATTCTAATGTCTTTTTTTCTTTATCTTGCTTAATTGATCCATCTAGGACTTTCAGTACCACAGTGAAGGAAAGTAGAAAGAATGGGCATGCGTGTGTGCTAAGTCACTTCAGTAGTGTCTGTCTCTTGGCGACTGTACGGACTCTAGCCTACCAGGCTCCTCTGTCCATGGGACTCTCCAGGCAAAGATACTGGAGTGGGTTGCCATTTTCTTCTCTAGGGGATCTTCCAGACCAAGGATCAAACCCGCATTCTCTTATGTCTCTTGCTAGTGGATTCTTTACCACTAGTGTTACCTGGGAAGCCCAAAGAATGGACATACTTGTCTTATACTTGATCTTAGCATAACTTAGCTATAGGTTTGTCACATATGACCTTTATTAAGTTGAGGTACCTTCCTCCTTAAAGGATGTTGTTTATATTTTTTATCATAAAAGTGTGTTGAATTTCATAACATGTTTTTTCCCACTCCTATTGAGCTGATTGGGCTTCCCAGGTGGTGCTAGTGGTCAAGAATCCACCTGCAAATGCAGGAGACGTAAGAGAGGCAGGTTCAATCTCTGGGTCGGAATGATTCCCTGGTGGAGGGCATGGCAACCCACTCCAGCATTCTTGCCTGGAAAGTACCATGGACAGAGGAGTCTGGAGTGATGCAGTTTATAGGGTTGCAAAGAGCTGGACACAACTTAGGGGATGAATGATGATGATTGAGTTGATCATATGATTTTATCCTTCATTTTATTAATGTGGCATATCCTATTTACTTTTTTGCCTGTGGTGAACCATCCTTGAATCCCTGAAATAAATCCATCATGACCCTTTTAATATACTATTGAATTTGGTTTGCTAATATTTTATTTAGGATTCAAACCTTATGCTATAAGTAGTTCAGTTGATGGTATAGTAAGTCCCCTCCACATGAATGAGTTCTGTTCTAAGAGTACATTCATAAGTCCAAGTTGTTCCTAAGTCCAAAAAAATTAACCTAAGTACCCAACTAACACAATCAGCTATAGGGTACCACACTGTAATAGGTTTATAGTACTTTTCACACAAATAATACATACAAAATAAACACCAAAAATAAAGAAAATATTTTAAATCTTATTGCATAGCACCCCGTACTACTTCCTTGTAGTACAGTACAAGAGCTGGCATACAAGTGTATATTTCCATTTTGAAAGTTTCCAACTTGAAGATTTTTATGCAGGGGATTTATTGTATGTCAATTATATTTCAATAAAGTCAGTTAAGAATAAAAAAAGGATCTTTCTTACTCCTTTCAGTTTTTTTCTCAATTTAAGATAGTCGAAATTGAACTTCCTTGGTGATCCAGTGGTTAAGAATCACCTGCACACACAGAGGACGTGGGTTTGATCCCTGGGCTGGGAAGATTCCACATGCCAGGATCAACCAAGCCCGTGCGTCATAACTATTGAGCTCACACTTTAGTGCCCTTAAGCTGCAACTACTGAGGCCCGCATGCCCTAGAACCTGACTCCACAACAAAAGAAAGCATTGTAATGAGAAGCCTGCACACTGCATCTAGAGAGGACCCACTACTCACCACAACTAGAGCAAGCCCACATGCAGAAACCAAGATCCAGCACAGCCCAAAATAAATAAATGAACAAAAATTTAAAAATAAAATAGTCAAAATGATAATGCCTGCTTCACAGTTGTGCCACTATGGTTAGAGAAAAGAATGGGTGAAATGTGTCTGGTGCTTGTTGTGCCAGAAATAAATACCTGCTTTATTTCTAAAGTATTTTGAAATCTTTTATTACTTTGGTTTTTCTGCTTATAAGAATAGCATTCATTACCCCAATATTTAAAAATGTATTATAGTTTTATAAATTCTTAGGTCTTAGGTCTCTTTCTCTACAGTTGATTTCAAAAATGTATTTTCTATTCTTGCTTGCTGAGTTTGTCTTCACTGTCACAAGAAAAGATAACTTTGACATTTCTGCTCGTGAATGTTTTCACTGAGATTGTGTTAAACTTCAAATTATTTTGAAGAAAAAATATTGTCATTATAACTCCTCTGGCATTAAAATTGTAATTACTTTAAGCTGGAAAAAAAATGTTTAGCTTTAATTAAATCTTAGGACAATTATTTGTTGATATGATGCCAAACAGCTGGTTTAACTTAATTTTTAACATTTAAATCTCGTCCTGGGAATTACTATACTTGTTGGGATTTAATATACTGATGAAAATACATGCACTAGAATTACCTGTTTTGAATTTAAAATTATTTCCACTGTTGTTCACCATTTTATCCATCCTGCCATTTTAGCCTGCTTTGGAAACATTCTATGGGAAAATGACAAGCATCTTTGTATTTAGTTATCAGAAAACAATTTTTTCCCCTAGATTCTTACCAAAGTCAGACAATAGACCAAGCATAAATCATGGAAAATTTCTCTTCAAAAACAATATATTCTGCTACTCTTGTTCATAGTCCATAACTAAGAGTCAACAGATCAAAAGTTCTTAATAAAGCTAACCAATATCTCACTAAAAATTACAGTAAAAATGGGATTTTAAATGTGTTCCTGTAACAAAATGATTAGAATACGTGGACTCAGCTTATTATGGAACCTGCTGTGGCTCTGACTGAAGTCAAG